>NC_139395.1:120562500-121162500 GCF_054392235.1 Sus scrofa | reverse complement strand
AATTACTTGAGAAGGCAGGGAGGTGTTTAACGATCCTAAATCACCTTGTAGTTGGGGATTCATCACTTGAGTTCTTCAGATGTAGCACAGTTGGTCTTCAGGGGTTGAGGTGCAGAGGTTCCTCAAATCCTGATTTTTATACAAAGTTTTGTGTGTATGCACATCTTACTGGTGGAGAGTGTCTATAGCTTTTAGCAGCTTCCCAAAGGGGCATTTGGCCTCTCCAATCTTAAGAGAGGCCAAATCTTGGTTTAGTTCTCTAGAGTATAAAAGGATGGCAGTACTTCTAAGAAACATATTCTAGCTTCTTTCTACTTAAAGTATTTGTCCTAAGAGCCACACTGGAGATTGTTAGAAATGCAGCATCCTTGAAGTTCCCTTCGTGGAACAGAGGAAATGAATCTGACTAGTATCCATGAGGATATGGGTTCCTTGCCTCACTCAGTGGGTTGGAGATCCAGCGTTTCCCTGAACTGTGATGTAGGTTGCAGATGTGTCTTGGATTCTGTTTTTCTGTGGCTTTGGCTGGCAACTGCAGTTCCAATTTGACCCCTAGCCTGGGAGCTTCCATATGCCCAGCACAAAAAACCGAAAAAAAAAAAAAAAAAGAAAAGAAAAAGAAATGCAGCATCCTGGGTTTTCTGAATAAGAATCTGAAAATTTTATTTTAGTTAATTAATTAATTAATTAATTGTCTTTTGTCTTTTTACAGCCGCACCTGTGGCACATGGAGGTTCCTAGGCTAGAGGTCCAATCGGAGCTGTAGCCACTGGCCTACGCCACAGCCACAGCAATGCCAGATCTGAGCCACGTCTGCGACCGATACCACAGCTCACGGCAGCAACTGATCCTCAACCAACTGAGCGAGGCCAGGGATCAAACCCATAACCTCATGGTTCTTGGATTCATTTCTGCTGTGCCATGACAGGAACTCCAGAATCTGCATTTTAACACAGATTTCTAGGTGACTTGCCTGCATATTAAAATATGAGAAACCCTGTTCCAGTGGTCAAGAGATCAGGTCTGAATTTGCACTCTTTGCACTCTGGCTTGGTCAAACGTTAGTGTCCCAAGCTTGGTTTTTAATATTGCATGTTATATAACATTAAACTACCAAACTCATAGTCAGAATGCTTGGCCTCCGGTTCTGAGTTTGACAACAATCAGGATTTTGGCCAAATCTTTGAACCTGTACAGGTCTCTATTTCTTAGTCTGTAAAATAAGCAGTAGAAGAGTCTTCTTTCAGCTCTAAATTCTGGAGGTTACCTTTTGTTTCCCACACATATGTTCTGTCACCTCTTAGCTATTGAAATGCTCTCTTTTCATCAGGGCTTGCCAAATTCTTCTAAACCTTGAAGTCCAATTGTTTCTTTTGTCCTTGAACTTCTTTTATACTTTCTGTACCACTCAATTTATCACTTTATTGTATGCTAAAGTTTTCAGTAACTGTTTCATTTACATATCTTTTCTTATAAGCTTGGGGCCCTCCAGGCTCTGTCTATGTCATTTGTTGTTAACAGAATCACACCACAGAGCACACAGTATTTGCCTAATAAATCTCTGAAGTACAGGATGTTGTGTTTTAAGAGAGGCTATCTATAGAGGACACACAAATAAATTGGTCATGTTAAAATATTTTTTATAATGATTTTTATTTTTTCCATTATAGCAGGTTTACAGTGTTTGGTCAATTTTCTACTGTACAGCAAGGTGACATACATGCATACATTCTTTTTTCTCACATTAGCATGCTCCATCATAAGTGACTAGATATAGTTCCCAGTGCTATATAGCTTATCCATTCCGAAGTCAATAGTTTGCATCTATTAACCCCAAATTCCCAATCCATTCCACTCCCTCTCTCTCCCCCATGCAACCACAAGTCTGTTCTCTATGTCCATTATTTTCTTTTCTGTGCAAAGGTTCATTTATGCCCTATACAGGTGATATCATATGGTATTTGTCTTTTTCTTTTTGACTTACTTCATTTAGTATAAGAGTTTCTAATTTCATCCAAGTTGTTGTACATGGCATCATGTTGTTCTTTTTTATGGCTGAGTAGTATTCCATTGTGTATATATACTATATCTTCCTAATCCAATCATCTGTTGATGGACATTTAGGTTGTTTCCACGTCTTGGCTATTGTGAATAGTGCTGCAGTGAACATGCAGGTGCATGTATCTTTTTCAAGGAAAGTTTTGTCTGGATATATGCCCAAGAGTGGGATTGCTGGGTCATATGGTAGTTCTATTTTTAGTTTTCTAAGGTATCCCCATACTGCTTTCCATTGTGGTTGTACCAATTTACATTCCCACCAACAGTGAGGGAGGGTTTCTTTTTCTCTGCACCCTCTCCTGCATTTGTTATTTGTGGATTTATTAATGATGGTCATTCTGACTGGTGTGAGGTGGTATCTCATGGTAGTTTTGATTTGCATTTCTCTAATAATCAGGGATGTTGAGCATTTTTCATGTGCTTGTTGGCCATCTGTATATCTTCTTTGGAGAAATGTCTATTCAGGTCTTTTGCCCATTTTTTCAATTGGCTTGTTGGCTTTTGTGCTATTGAGTTGTATAAGTTGTTTGTGTATATTAGAGATTAAGCCCTTATCATTTGAAACTATTTTCTCCCATTCTGTAAGTTGTCTTTTTGGTTTTATTTTTATGGTTTCCTTTGCTGTGCAAAAGCTTGTCAGTTTAATTAGGTCCCATTGGTTTATTTATTTATTTATTTATATTTATTTATTTTTTGTCTTTTTGCCTTTTCTAGGGCTACTTCCTGCAGCATATGGAGGTTCCCAGGCTAGGGGTCTAATCAGAGCTGTAGCCACCAACTTCCGCCAGAGCCACAGCAACACGGGATCCGAGCCCTGTCTGCAAACTACACCACAGCTCACAGCAATGCCAGATCCTTAACCCACTGAGCAAGGCCAGGGATCAAACCTGCAACCTCATGGTTCCTAGTCGGATTCGTTAACCACTGCGTCATGACGCGAACTCCAGCCATTGGTTTATTTTTGCTTTTATTTCTGTTGCCTTGGGAGACAGACCAGAGAAAACTTTTTTAAGCTTGATGTCAGGGAATGTTTTGCCTATGTTCTCTTTCAGGAGTTTGATTGTGTCTTGTCTTATATTTAAGTCTTTAAGGCATTTTGAGTTTATTTTTGTGCATGGTGTGAGGGTGTGTTCTAGTTTCGTTGATTTACATGCGGCTGTCCAATTTTCCCAACAATACTTGCTGAAAAGACTGTCTTTCCCCCATTTTATATTCTTGCCTCCTTTGTCGAAGATTAATTGACCATAGATGTCTGGGTTTATTTGTGGGTTCTCTATTCTGTTCCATTGGTCTGTATGTCTGTTTTGGTACCAGTATCACACTGTCTTGATTCCTGAGGCTTTATAACGTTGCCTGAAGTCTGGGAGAGTTATGCCTCCTGCTTGGTTTTTGTTCTTCAGGATTACTTTGGCAGTTCTGGATCTTGAGGTTCCATATAAATTTTTGGATTGTTTGTTCTAGTTCTGTGAAAAATGTCCTGGGTAATTTGATAGGGATTGCATTGAATCTACGAATTGCTTTGGGCAGTATGGCCATTTTTTTGATATTATTTTTTCCAATCCAGGAGTATGAAATATCTTTCCATTTCTTTGAATCCTCTTTAATTTCCTTAATTAATGTTTTATTGTTCTCAGCATATAAGTCTTTCACCTCCTTGGTCAGGTTTTCTCACAGGTATTTGAATTTTTTGGGGTGCAATTTTAAAAGGTACTGTGTTTTTGTACTCCTTTTCTAATATTTCAGTGTTAGTATACAGAAATGTGACTGATATCTGAATGTCAATCTTATATCCTGCTACTTTGCTGAATTTTTTGATCAGTTTGTGTAGTTTTGGGGTTGAGTCTTTAGGGTTTTCTATGTATAGTATAATGTCATCTGCATACAATGACAGTTTTACTTCTTTTCCACTTTGGATACCATTTATTTCTTTTGTTTGATTGCTGTGGCCAATGTTATGTTGAATAACAGTGATGAGAGTGGACATCCTTGTCTTGTTCCAGATTTTAGTGGGAAGATTTTCAGCTTTTCTCCATTGAGTATTATATTTGCTGTGGGTTTGTCATAAGTGCCTTTTTTATGTTAAGGTATGTTCCTTCTATATCCACTTTGGTAAGAGTTTTTATCATGAAGGGATGTTGGACTTTGTCAAATGCTTTTTCTGCATCTCTTGAGATTATCATGTGGTTTTTGACTTATCTTTTGTTAATGTGGTGTAAGATGTTGATTGATTCGTGTATGTTGAACCATCCTTTTGAACCTGGGATGAATCCCACTTGGTCGAGGAGTATGATCTTTTCTATATGTTGTTGAATTAGGTTGGTTAAAATTTTGTTGAGAAATGTTGTGTCTATATTGATCAAAGATACTGGCCTTTATAGTTTTCTTTTTTGGTGGTATCTTTGTCTGGTTTTGGTATCAGGGTAATGGTGGCATCATAGAATGTCTTTGGGAGTGTTCCTTCTTCTTCAATCTTTTGGAAGAGTTTAAGGAGGATGGGTATAAATTCCTCTTTGTATGTTTGGTAGAATTTGTCTGGGAAGCCATCTGGTTCTGGACTTTTATTTGTAGGGAGTATTTTTATGACGTATTCAATTTCATTTCTAGTGATCAGTCTGTTCAGTTGATCTATTTCTTCTTGATTCAGTTTTGGAAGGCTGTAAGTCTCTAGAAAATTGTCCATTTCTTCTAGGTTGTCAAATTAGTTGGCATATAATTGTCCATTGTATTCTCTTATGGTTTGTTGTATTTTTTCAGTATCCTTTGTGATTTCACTTTTTTCATTTCTTTTGTTTATTTGGGTTTTTTCTCTCTTCTTCTTGGTGAGTCTAGCCAGAGGTTTGTCAATTTTGTTTACCCTTTCAAAGAATCATCTCTTGGTTTTATTAATTTTTTCTGTTGTTTTTTGAATCTCTATTTTATTGATTTTCTCTCTGATCTTTATGATTTCCTTCCTTTTGCTGACTTTAGGTTTGTTCATTCTTCTTTTTCTAACTCATTTAGGTGGTGGGTTGAGTTGTTGATTTGAGATTTTTCTTCTTTTTTGAGGAAGGCCTGTATTTCTATCAATTTCCCTCTGAGCACTACTTTTGCAACATCCCATAGATGTTTCTGAGTTGTTGTGTCTTCATTATCATTTGTCTAGAGGTATTTTTTAATTTCCTCGTTGACCCATTGGTTTTTTAGTAGCATGTTGCTTAGTTTCCATGTAGTTAGTTTTCTCTCATTTCTTTTCCTATAGTTGATTTCTAGTTTCATGCCATTGTTGTCAGAGAAGATACTTGAAAGAATTTCTTTACTCTTAAATTTGTTGAGTTTAGCTTTGTGCCTCAGAATGTGATCAATCCTTGAGAATGTTCCATGTGCACTTGAGAAGACTGTATATTTTGATTTTTTTTTGATGTAATGCCCTGAAAATATCAAGTCTAACTTTTGTGTCATTAGGATCTCTGTTGCCTTATTGATTTTCTGTCTAGAAGATCTGTCTATTGGTGTGAGTGGGGTGTTAAAGTCTCCTAGTATTATTATATTCCCATCAATTTCTCCTTTTATGTCTGTTAGTATTTGTTATCAGTATCTGAGTGTTCCTAAATTAGGGGCATATATATTGACAATTGTAAAATTCTCTTCTTGAATGGATCTTTTTACTATTAAATAGTGTCCTTCTTTGTCTTTCTTTATGGCCTTCATTTTAAAGTCGATCTTGTCTGATATGAGTATTGTAACTGCTGCTTTCCTGTCTTGTCCATTCACTTGAAATATCTTTCCCCGTCCCCTCACTTTCAATCTGTATGTGTCCTTTGCCCTAAGGTGGGTCTCTTGTAGACAGCAGATTGTAGGTTTTTGGTTTTTTATCCAATATGCCACTGTGTCTTTTGATTGGAGCATTCAGTCCATTGACACTTAAGGCAATATTTCTTCTTTCTTCCTTTCTTTTAGGTTTAAGTTCTTTTTCCAGCATTCAAAAGATGTTCTGTGCGAGTCATTTTACATGTAGATGTGTTTCTTTGACATATTTGTGAAAGGAGAATTTGAGTGCAACATCTTACTCCTTCGCCATCTTGATCCCCTCCCCTCCCCTGCCCCAGTCATGTTAAAGTATGTATTTCAGAGTTGGAGTTCCTGTCGGGGCGAAGCGGAAACGAATCCGACTAGAAACCATGAGGTTGTGGGTTAGATTCCTGACCTCGCTTAGTGGGTTAAGGATCCAGTGTTGCCATGAGCTGTGGTGTAGGTCGCAGACATGGCTCGGAGCTGGGTTTGCTGTGACTGTGGCGTAGCTGGTGGCTACAGCTCTGATTAGACCCCTAGCCTGGGAACCACCATGTGCCTCGGGTGCAGCCCTAAAAAGTCAAAAAGACAAAAAAAAGTATATATTTCAGAGTTAGATATGGAATATGTTAAATTAAGCTATTGACGTAATGTCAGTATCAGCCCTTAAATGAGTAAGCCCTAGTCACTTTCAGAAGCAATTGTCTTTTTGTTTTTTTGCCCACACCACCACAGCAGGCGAAGTTCCTAGGCCAGGGATTGAACCTGTGCCACAGCTATAACCAGAGCCACAGCAGTGACAGTGCCAGATCCTTAAATCCCTGGGCCAGGAGGAAATCCCTGAAGCAATTATTTTAATATAATAAGCTAGAGGGAAAGATTGTATTCAGCTATATTTCTGCCTCTCAGAATTTCTTCACCTTGAGTAATTCGGAAATTTATATATTCATATATATGCATACATACATACATTCGTATGTATACACACATATCTGTATAAAGCAAATTAAATTCTTTCAACAAAATAGTAAAACCATTTCCAAGTTAGTTGCTAATAAGCTAGCCTGCCATTTCCAGCACAGCCAACAACACAAACACCATGGTGCTCATGAAGAGAAAGAACTTAAAAAAAAAAAAATCATAAAATGACAGAGGACAAAAGACTTCTGTGTTAGAGAAAAAAAGGACTTTACTCACAACACAGCAAGCCCCATAGATATCAGCATATTTGTGTGGGTTCCTCTTGATGCCTCTTGAGTCCTACAGAAGCAAAGCAGATGGCTGCAGGTGAATGCCTGCATGCGCAGTGGGTCCTGTTAGAGAAGAGGAACCTGGAACTCAGAGAATCTGCATCTTCTACAGTGAGCAGGATGCATGCCTGTCTTTTGCTCCAGAGTTATTCTCAGTAGTAAGTTTGTCTATCATTTGCTGCAAAGAAAGACATGATCTCTACATTCTAAGCTTGTTTCTTATGCAAACACCCTTGACAAGATAGTGTGTAATGAACTGTGGTCAGGGATTAGTTTCATCAGAAGTTCAGGAATGCTAGTGATTCATTGAGAATTGTATTCCAAGAGTATTACTCTTCATTCTGTGTAATAATACTGATCAGAAACATTTTCAAGAGTTTCTATTAAAGCAATTTTTCTTAAGCTGTACAGAGTTACAACACCTCACTTTGTGTGAAGCCCAAACTTGGTTTTGAGGTCAGTTCAGAAATCATTCACCTTGAGGGCACAAATCGTGGTCTTTGCAAATTGCGAAGAGAACTGCCTTCTAAGCATGGCGGGCATGGTGGTTTGAAGCTGGTGGAAGGGCAGCAATGTCTTTTGGACCTTGAGTCTGACATGTATGCAGAGGACTTTCTGACAAAAGGCAGCAGGGTCACTTTTCATGCTTGGGAAGTGGGATTTTGCTCCTCATCTGGTACTAGATCATCAGGAACAGGGAACAGCCAATTGACCTGGGCTTCCACCTGTGTTTGTGAATCTTGGCAGAAGCTTCGAGTCCTGGCCACCTCACTCTCAAACATTCTAGACAAGTCAAAACATAAATTAACCAATAGTTTGGGCATGAGCTGGATGTTGAAAGCAGCAAAGGGCTGCTAATCTCCTGTTTGCCTTCTTCAAACCAAAAGGAAGAACCCAGCATTTTGGCCACTTATTTAAATCTCCAGATGCCCATATGATGATTATGATTAATAGTCTTCTACCATGTATTTTAATGTTAAAAAAATTTAAATTATCTTTAGGGGAGGAAAAGTCTGAATGCAGACTTTGCTATAACTGTTCGGTGTGAGTTTTTTGGTGTGAGAAGGGGTTAGTGAGGTGTTTTCTAAGTGTCAGGTTGTGCCACCATAATCTGAGTTTAATTTTTAACTTAATTGTATTCAAAAAATTCTGTTTTGTCTGTATCTTGCGAAAAATCAACAGAAGATTGTTTTTCTTTTCTTTTTTTTTTTAAATCAGTTACTTACAATGCATCTTTAGATGCTTTTATTTCCAGTACAACCAGCAATACCAACACTGTGGTGCTGGCTTGGAGAGAGAAAGCCAAAAAACATCTTAAAATGACATCCTTCAGCATTGCCCAGGGCATTCATGCTTTTGATTACCACTCTCGGCTCAATTTAATTGGTATGTAAAATAAATCATGATAACTATGAGGGACTCATAAATAGTCTGGGATGCATATTTGTATGCATGGAGCCTCTTTACTTTGCTGCTTTATTGCCAGAGAGACCAACTCGGGCAGCTCACATTTTATTACCTGAGAATCTCTGATAATGATGCATTATGATGTGTAGCATATATGAACTACATTGGGGTGAAAATATGAGAAAGTACCCCAGTGCTTTAATGAGTCTTTTTTTAGAATTGGTGGGGAATGTAAAATGACCTAAAGAAAAAAGACTATTTGTGCAGCTTCTGCCATCCTGCCATCTTCCTGACGTCACTAAATGCTTAAACCAAAGACATTGTTTTCCTTGTGTGCATGTGTACACACACACACACACACACATGCATGTGCACACACACACTCACTGACTAGAGAAATGAAAACTATAGAACATTTTTCGATCACCTTTCAGAGGACAACCTCTAATGCTTTTTGAAAAATTTTAGATTTCTCCTTTACTAAAGGAGAGTTCTTTTTTTAATGTAAATTTCAGCTAAGCAAATAAGCTATAAAGATCAAGCATTAACTATTTAAATAAAATATTTAGAAGCTTTGGAAGCTGATAATGATATATATGATATTAGTTTATTTGAACTGTAAAAAAGTGATGAGATTTTATTAAAAATTAATAGGATAGTTATAGACAATGAAATTCATGGCCTACAAACTAAGTCGTATTAACCCTCATTAAAAAATTATCATTTATAGGTGTTCCAGTGGTGGCTCATGGGTTAATAACCTGACTAGTATCCATGAGGATGCGAGTTCGATCCCTGGCCTCACTCAGTGGGTTAAGGATGTGTTGTTGCCGTGAGCTGTGGTATAGTTCACAGATGCGGCTTGGAACTGGTGTTGCTATGCCTGTGGCCTAGGCTGGCAGCCGCAGCTCTGATTCGACCCCTAGCCAGGGAACTTCCATGTGCCACAGTTGAGACCCTAAAAAGAAAAAAAAAATTATATTTTATGTAAATAGTATTGGTATCAGCTAGGGGGCTGAGTCTCTAAAATTCCCAACAATCATAGCTGACAATCATGGTAAAAGAGACCTTGATTTTGAGCTCAGAAATACGCTAACATCAAACTTTCAAGGAGGATTGTAGATTTATTAGAGAAAGCTGGAGGAGTTAGTGAATTGAGTTTGGAAGGATTCAAATATTAACCAGTTCATTGATTAATTATTTCAACCCCTTTATAATGACCCCTACCTTGTTTCTGGTGCAGTGCTGGAATTACATATTACTGTATTCAGGGTAAAATTTGTCATTGGTCTTACTAATCTCATACTAGGGAATAAAGACTTGAAACAAAAGTAGATTCAGTTTCTCTTATTGGTATAACCCTTACACTGGGGTATTAATCAAAATACGGATCTGACAAGTATGGCAACTCTGTAGGTGTGAGTAAGTTCAGCTCCACAGTGGACCTTAAACAGTGCAGTAGCAGAGAATAATCTGCTGAGTTTCCCCCATTCGAAGAAGCACTATGCCCCCAGTTTTTGATGTGATCCCTGAATATAATCAATTTGTGTTAAAAAAAAATACCTTATTCTCTCCATAGAACAAGTCAGACATATATTTCTGCTGCTTATTTGTTTGCAAATACTCAATTATTTCTGTGACAATGAAAATAATTGATTTCCTTATACTTTGTCATTAATTTGGAAACTTTAAATATTATTTTAATTATCTCTTCCTCCTGGTCTGCATTCCTAAGGCTGTGCTGGCTAGAGAGGGGAAACATTGGCACTAGGAAGAAGGAGATTTTCTGCCCTACCAGTTGGGCTGCTGGTTGCTTTTTTTTTTTTTTTTTTTTTTTTTTTTTTTTTTTGCTTTTTTATGGCTGTACCTGCAGCATATGGAAATTCCTAGGCTAGGGGCTGAATCAGAGCTGTAGCTGCTGGCCTATGCCGCAGATCACAGCCACAGCAATGAGGGATACAAGCCATGTCTCTGACCTATACCACAGCTCATGGCAACACTGGATCCTTAACCCACTCATCCGAGGCCAGGGATTGAACTCAAATCCTTATGGATACTAGTTAGATTCAGGTTTGTCACCACTGAGGCACAATGGGAACTCCAATTTTTTTTTTTATTTGCTTTTTTAGGCTTCTGGTTGCCTCTTAATGAAACTGTCTCATCCTTCCACCCCACACAGACTCCTTCTCCCCACATTCTTCATTTCAACTATGTCCAGTGATGAAACTCATGCCTGGGCTGTTGGACAATGATAAGGTTGTCCTTCCTTCCAGACAAGGGTGCATTAGTGTTCAGAAGGCTTTTATCAACCTATAGTGATATACTATGTGATATGCTCATTTCAAAAAGAAAGTGTTGTTTTTGTGTTCTTAAAAACATTTTTTTTCCTTTCTAATTCTGTTTAGCCACTGCTGGCATTAACCATAAAGTTTGCCTTTGGAACCCTTATGTTGTCTCTAAGCCGGTTGGTGTCCTTTGGGGTCACTCTGCCAGTGTGATAGCCGTCCAGTTTTTTGCTGCAAGAAAACAACTTTTCAGCTTCTCCAGAGATAAAGTAAGTAACAGTGTGAATTTAATTTATTTAGTTCTGCTTCCCCAGTTTCTATCCAAATTTATCTTTGGTTCGAAGTTCCTCTTAGACATGGTATAGGTTTTTAAAATATAGTGACTTACGACTATGTTTTTGGGAATCTATATTTTAAAAAATATATGAATGGTAATTTGGGAATAGTCCAGGGCGACTGGACAAGGTATGTCATTAAAAAAATTTTTTTTAAACCATGTCCTCATAGATTTCATTCTTATTTTTGGACTCTCAATGGGTCACACTTTGAGAGTTTCCAAAGCATTCACTAATCCAGTAACAAAACAAAACAGAAATGGGAATGAGAAAATGGTGCTTTGATAAGATAGGGACTAGGCACCTAGGACTTAGGTCTGTTACCTATTGTTGCTTTCCTTTTGAAAAGGCTCAGTAAGTTCAACATCAAAGTTAATCTGAAGATTTATCGAGTACTTTAAGAACCTTTCAATTATGTCTGTCACTCCATTCAATTTGATAATATTGATGTAATATTATAAATATGGTGGGAAAAATATTGTATCGGAGCCAGGTAGTCCAGGTTGAATCCCGGCCACATTATTTACTACTCACGGCCCCCAGGGAAATTTCTTAATCTCTGTTAATCTCATCATTTCTTCCTCTGTAAAACTGCTGTTTTTCATAATGTCTCATGTAGATCCAGTTGACATGTGATAAATTTCAAGACATGTGGTTGTGAGGAGGAGGATGGGCAGTAGGCTTATTGGGAACAGCCCCTGAGAGTTTTTTCAGTGGGTCTGACTTTTTAAAATTTTATTCTAAAGTGATATGTGTATATGTGAAAATTATATAGAAATAATATAAGTTCATTTTGAACTCTTTAGCCTCATCCCACAATGTAAGTCCTGCTAAACTTGCTTATTTTACTGTATTACCTATCAGACTGTAAATCTCCCTTTGGCTGAAACTTCACCAATCAACTGCCAATTCCATCACATGTTTATCAGCCTCACGTCTATCTCTCAACTGCCACTGCTCTAATTCAAAGTTTCATCCTCTTTTGAATTATTATCTTTTGAATGATCTCATCCAAAACATAGCAAAGCTTTCCTAACATGTCTCCCTTCTTGCATACTTGTCTGACTCCAGTTTGCCCTCCATCCTGCTAATTAAGTGGTTTGTAAGAAAAATTTTTTAATACCTCCCCTCACCCTCATTCTAAGTATCAGCTCTGAAATTCTCAAACTTTTATAGAAAGCCCTCCTTCAGTCTACCAGCCCCACCTCACTTTCTGCTTTTCTCTTCCATTCATTTGATGCCACAGACTCCATCAGATTTTGGCTGTTCCTACCATCTGCCCTCTTGGCTCTGTGGTGTGTGAGCTTCCTTCTGCTTTCAGTTTTCCCTCCTCCATGATCAATTGGCAAATGCCTGTTCATCGTAGAAGTTTCAGGCTTTTTGGAGTCTTTCCTGCAGACCAAGGTGTTTCTTTCTTGGTACTCTCTATACTCTCACTGCACCTGTGAGTCCTTCATTAGAGCATGTGTTTCTGTTATACTGAAATTGTTAGTTTGCTTTCTTAAGCAGGGTCAGTATCTTTTCAGTTTGTGTACTTGGTATCCATCACAGAGCTTGGCACAGTGTAGTGCTTGTTCAGTGATTATTTGTTGACAGCTTGAAGTGAAGACATTATTTTGAATCCTAAGTACTAGAGAAACTCAGAATGAAAACTGTTCTGGAGTTCCTGTGTGGCTCATGGAGTTAAGAACCTGACTAGTATTCATGAGGATTCAGGTTTTTTTCCTGGCCTCATTCAGTTAAGGATCCGGCATTGCTGTGAGCTGTGGCTGTAGGTCATTGGTGAGGCTCAGATCCAGCGGGGTGTGGCTGTGGTGTAGGCTGGTAACTGCAGCTTTGATTCGACCCCTAGCCTAGGAACTTCCTTATGTAAGTAAGGAAAAAAAAGAAAAAGAAAAAGAAAAAGAAAAAGAAAAGAAAAGAAAAGAAAAGACTTTTCTGATGCTTTAGTCTTATTTTGTTGTTATGTGTTTTGAGATCTTTTACCTGTTTTTACTAACTTCCATTATGGAATTTAATGCAATCGGACATACATACTCAAAGGAAGGTTGTATATGTATACTGTATCTTTCACTAGGTTTTGAGTGCTCAAAGGTAAAGATTATTTGCTCAGTACATTTTTTTGTTTCCCAGAATCTAGCACATATTAATGTACATTAAATACCTGTTGAATAAAGCATGAAATAATGAAATTACCAACTAACTGATAGAAGTCATAAGGTTAGGAACGCAGTCTTTTCTGGATTGTGCCGAACACATAGTAGGTCCTCAATAAATCTTAGTTAAATGAACAAGTCTTTATCAAAGCTAGATATGAAAGAAATAAGTTATTTTATCATTACAGAATTCCCTGAAATGTGTTACCAGTTTTAAAGCAAGTAAAAAAATGTTCTTAGAGTCAGAATTGATTGTGTGTAACTATCATCAATGTTCAGACTACCTGGCCTCTTGCAAGGCAATTTTATCATTCTGTTTTTGCTTTGACTTTTAAACCATTACATTGTAATAAAGCTTGTCATGCTGTCTTTCACATTAGTCTAAATCCATTTCACTTTGATAAATGAATAATAATCTTAGCCTGTACAATCTTCACAACAAACAAAAGGGCTTTCAGCTACTAAGTTAAGCCTTTGCTTTACTGCCATAAAATTCTTTTGGATATTTTATAAGACTAGGGTTAAGTTAGGGAACAAGGAAAATGAAAGAAAGCATTCTTTTTTTCAAAGAGCCTTTAATTGAACTATATTTTGGTCAATGAATTGCTAAATTAGAGGACTGCAGATCTAAGCAATTTATATCTAAATATTTTTCTCCAAAAATGATCTGAGGCTTTAGTTCTCTTTTGAAACATGGCTCTATTGCACTTTCCAGTGATGATTAAACAATAAATTCATCCCTATAGAATATGGTATCACACTAAGAAACAGTCCAATTGCATTTTGTCTTGAACTCCTAAATTGTCTCAGAAGATGGAATTCACTGATGGTGAGGCCTTTGTAGGAGCAGGTAACTTGATCATTTAGAGGGGGAATTACCATGGGGAGTAAAAGGATATTCAGAGCCTCTGGGACATTTCTGTGCTGGGGGGTTGACATTCCAACCAGAGAACCTGATTAGGCTTTTCTCTTGCTCCTAACTCTTCTCTCATTGGCTACTCATCCTGATTTGGCCACCAGAATCAGATCAAATTGTAATTTAATCTTTTGTTTGAGGTTTTGATTTTCCCGAGTCTGGTTTCTGTTTTGTGGACCCAAGGTTGGAAAGGAAAATACAAACTTGTGCTGGTGACTAGCTCTTACCTGTATGTCTTCCTTTCCCTTTTGCTTACCCTCCCTGCTCAACTTCCCTCTGTCCATCCAGAGACAAAGCCATTTTTATTTTGTTCAAATTATGCAAGTAAACAGATTAATGCTTTTCTGTAAAAATTACAAATGAGAAAGCAGGTAGTACTTCCTCACTGCCCCTTCAAATCATTCTTTCTCTGAAGAAATAGCTATTATTATTATTATTATTATTATTATTATTATTAGTCTTTTGTCTTTTTAGGGCCGCACCCATGGCATATGGGGGTTCCCAGGCTAGGGGTCTAATCCAAGCTGTTGCTGCTGGCCTATGCCACAGCCACAGAAGTGCCAGATCCCAGCCACGTCTGTGACCCACACCACAGCTTATGGCAATGCCAGATCCTTAACCCACTGAGCAAGGCCAAGGATTGAACCCGCAGCCTTGTGGTTCCTAGTCAGATTTGTTTCTGCTGCGCCAAGATAGGAACTCCTGAAATAGCTATTATTAACACTTGTTGTGTATCTTCTCATATTTTTTACATAAATTTATATATTATATTGTATTATAATATGTGGCATTGTTATAATTTATTATTATATATACCATCCTATGTGTGTGTACAAATAGAAGTTAGTATTTATTATTAATTTTTATGTAAATGGCATCACACAAGACATTTTTCTGCAACTTTCTCTTCCCTAAACGGTATCTCCTGGAGATCTTTCAGTGTGTACATCTTTCAGTGTACATAGACCTGAACTTTACCTGCTACATAATAATTAGTAGTATGGATGGTCATAGCTTATTCAGTCACCTGTTGATTATGAGATACTGTCTCTAATTTTTATCTTTATACACAATTGTCACACATACACAAACACACACATCTTTAAGACGACATAAGTTAATTTCTTTGTGATATGTTTCCAGAGATGGGTCAGTAGGGATTCAATTCCGAAAGGATGATTTATATCCTGAAACATTGTACCAGTTGGTGTACTCATCAGAGGTGTTTAAAGGTGTCTGTTTCCCTACAGGCTTATTAATAGCAAATACTATTATCTATTATTATTATTATTAGTGTGTTCATTCTTTTGTGAATCTAATGAACAAAAATTAGGATGAATTTTCTTCTTCAAATATTTATTGGCCATTAATATTTATTGTTTTTTGTGCGTTGTCTGATCATGCCCTTTATGTTATTAACTGGACTTGGAACTTCTATTGATTTGTAGTAGTTTTAAAAATATATTCATTATCCTTTATTGTATATGATGCAAGTATATATATCTCTTTTCAGCCTACATCTCTTAACTTTTTTTTAAAGTGATTTTTTTTTTTTTGCATTATAGTTGGTTTATAGTTTTCTGTCAATTTTCTACTGTATAGCAAAGTGACCTGGTCACACACATTTTTATATATATATACACACACACACACACACACAATATATATATATATATGTGTGTATATATATATATATATATATATATATGTTCTTTTTCTCCATCACAAGTGACTAGATATATTTCCCAGTGCTATACAGTAGGATCTCATTGCTTATCCATTCCAAAGGCAATACTTTGCATCTATTAATCCAAGATTCCCATTCTATCCCACTCCCTCCTCCTCCTTCTTGGCAACTACAAGTCTATTCTCCCAAGTCCATGAGATTTCATTTGTGCTGTATATTAGATTCCAGATGTAAGTGATATCACAAGGTATTTGTCTTTCTCTTTCTGACTTACTTAGTGTGAGAGTCTCTAGTTCCATCCATGTTGCTGCATATGGCATTATTTTAATAATTTTATGGCTGAGTAGTATTCCATTATGTATATGTACCACATCTTCTTAATCCATTCATCTGTCCATGGACATTTAGGTTGTTTCACATCTCTTAACTTAGCTTATGTGATTTTTATCATTCAAAAGTTTTATATTTTTATGAAGTTGAATCTAAGAAATGATTTTCTCTGTGGATCTGGATTTTGTGCATAGCTTAGGGACATGCTCCGTACTGCATATTCATAGAGGTGTTCTCCTTTACTTTCTGCTAATACTTTTTCTATTGTAGATTATTTTTTTTTGCATTTAATTTTGCAGCTAATTTTTGCATAAATTTTTTTTCCTACAAATGAATAGCCAAGATTATTTTTTGAGTAAATTGTCTCCCTCACTGGTTTGAAATACCATTGTTATCATCATTTGAATTTACATATATACATGAATTTGAATTTGTTTCTGGATGTTTTACTCTTTCCATTAGTTTAGTTGTCTTTCCCTACACAAATATACCACTGTTTTAACCAGCATAGCCTTATTGTATGTTTTGACACCTGGTAGAGAAATTCTTACTCTGTTTTCCTTTTTCAATTTTAACTATCCTCTGACATTTTATCCTTCTAAGTAAATCTTAGAATCAATATTCATGTTCTATAAAAATATTAAGTTTTGGATTGTTTCCATTGAATTTGATAGTTGACATCTTTAAAATATTGAGAAAGCACATCCTGTATTTACCTATTTATTCATTCTTTGAGCTGTCTTTCAGAAAACTGCATGCACAAATTTCCCACTCCTTGTTGAGGTTTTTCCTGTGCATTTCATGAGGCATCTTATCATGATCTTGACTTTAATGGAGATGTTTATAATGGGGGTGATCCCACTTTCTATATAACCTATACACTGAGCTCTTAAATTTGACTTTATTTTTCTAAAACATTTTTAAACAGCCTGGTAATTTTGTATAATCTTTTGTTACTTGCTCATTTAGGGAATTTTGACCTTTAGCTCTTTAATTTCATATTCCTTTCAAATAATTCTAGTACTTGGAGTCTTTGGTGAGCCAGAGATTTGCTATTCTGGTGATTCTCCCTCATGGTGACTTACTTCCTTTTTATGTTTGGTTTTCTGTTATCATTACCTTATTTCTTGCTGTTGCTAAACTAAGAGCATTCTGAGGCAAGAAATTGAAGATGCTTTCCTCCAGAGAAGATTTCTGTTTGTTTCTGCAGAGTAGCAATGAGAAAAGCTGCTGTCCCAAGGCAGCTGCCATCTCTTTGTGCATTTAATTAACAGTCTCTCCTTGGTGCCTCCTCCTTGCTGCTGGTCCAAGGCTTAGGCTCTCAGTTATACCTACTGTTCACTGTCTCCATCTTAAGTTTATTTCTTTTTCATCTTTCTTCTTTTGGACCTGTGGAGATTGTCCCCAGTCACTAAAGGTCCAGCAAGGCAGCATAAACTATGTTTTATTCAGAGCTATGTTTCTTTGAAGCAGGAAGACCTCCTACAAAAACCTAGTCTGCAATGATACTGAAACTAGAGTTCCCTTATTCCAGCTGGTTTTCACTTACCTTCTTCAGAGCTGTTGTTAGTATAAATACTGAGTAAGAAATACAAAGATATTTAAAGGATCTAGGTTTCCTTTGTGAAATAAAACAGGAACAGCGATCTTTGAAAGGCAAAGTTAGAAAACTTATTTAAAGACTGGGAAAAATTCTGTTATGTTTTTCAGTGTTATGTGAGTAATGATAATAGCAAAAAAAATCAATTTAACTGAAATTTTAAAATTCCCCAAATGAAACTGTTGCTCTGAAAAAAGAAAGCCCTTGAAATAAAGTGTCGATATTAGTTAAATTTATTTCCAGACTTGAACTGGGAAATCGATGAAATTTTTGCAGAACAATTCTTAGTGTTAGGACACGTTTTGACTTTTTCAATGTCAATGATAGAATACACAGACACGTAATAGAAATCTGTGTCTTAGAGCTTATGTCTTCTTATAGGTCTTCTTTCACTTTTGTTGAAAAGAATGAGAAAAAGAAGGTAATGATTTTGGTACCAACTTTATTTTTTGTCATTTTAGGGCCGCACCCGGAGCATATGGAGGGTCCCAGGCTAGGGCCTGAATTGGAGCTACAGCTGCCAGCCTATGCCACAGCCACAGCAACACCAGATCTGAACTGCGTCTGTGACCTACACCACAGCTCGAGGCAATGGCGGATCCTTAACCCACTGAGTGAGGGCAGGGATTGAACCTGTATCCTCATGGATCCTAGTTAGATTCGTTTCCACTGAGTCATGATGGGAACTCCGATTTTGGTAATAATTTAAAGGGGGAATGGCACAAGACAAGATTTTAATTTCCAACTAATATTTTAAGTTGGACTTCAGTCCTGGGGAAAAATTGGCAAGAATATTTCTCAAAGAAAGATATGTTATATGACTTTTAGATAAAATCATTAGCTGAGTTATTCAGTAGAATACTTCTGCTAGCATGTATCATGTCAAACAATATTGCCTTTAAGCATTCACTGATTATGCCTTTGTGGATTATCCAAAGGCTCAAATTCTAAATAACAGACTTGTTAATACATAAAGGTATGTTCAGGAGAGCCAATGCCCTCAGTTCCTGTTATCCTATTATCTGCAAGCAGGCTGTCCATTTCTGTGGATTATCCTGAAGAGCCGAGCTGCTGCACTGCTATCCTCAAAATCCCCTAGTGAAATATATTTTCTCTCTTCCTCTTTTTCTTACTGTCATTTTCTGCCTATGCCCTACGGGATGGCAAGTTAGTAGCAAATGTCTGATGCAGGCAAAAGTCTCATTTTGATACCATTGTCTAATCTGTTTTCTTCTTTCCCTCACTTTTATATCATTATTAGGAAACTCTGAATCTTTCTCCCCTTTAACTACTTTGAATTAAATTTGGACATGTTGTCAATATGTCAGTAATGCTGATTTGGTTTTAAAAAGTGCCCTGAAAACAGATTCTCTATCCAGCCATACATCTATTTGTGCACCCACCCATCCATGCAGTTACCCATTTATACATCTCATATTTATAGGATAAAAGAAGAGTTTTGTGTATTTATTATAGTGTTACTATGCCTAGGTGAAATGATTCTGGCCCTCTCTGGCAGGGAGTAAGAAGGACATTCTTCAGTAAAATCAGACTACATGTCTTTAGCCCAATCTTCACAATATACTTTCTTGAAATTGTTTGAAAGGTTGTTATTTTGTAATCCATAGATGATGGATTGAGCAATTTCGGTACATCCTAGATAAAATTGACAGAATTTCGGAGCTGGCAGGGGCCCTTTTTGTATAAAGGTGAGAAAATAGAGAGGTAATATCATATGCCTAAGTGGACAGACCTGAGTGGTATTAAAACTAGGGTCTGGGTGTTGGAGTCTGGAATGTCAATCCACTTCTTTCTAGTGCTAGTGTAGATAGTACAGTATTGTTTTTATACTCCTGCATTATTAAGTGCCTAAGAGTTGAAATGAGATAAAGCTTACATAGAAGAATAAATCCTCATCATTATGTGAAAAGCTAAATTTTGCCTTGGTATAAAATCATAAGCTTAGATACTGATTCCTCCTAAGTCTATAAAAGTGGAGATGAAATAAAGAAGCCTCTCTATCTACCATTTCAAGGATTAGACTTAGTAAGTCTGAGTTTGGACAAGCATCACAAGTTCTCAGGTATCATGATGGAAAGAGAAAGTATAGTTGAAATTTGTGGAAAATATAAATTAAAAAATCAAATTGCTCAATTACAATTTTTAAGCCTGGGTATTGGCCGATTTCTTTATTTATTTGTATGAAGAGTAAGGAAAACATCATCAGGGTATCTGGAATGGAAAATGATATTAAATATACTCCTTTCTGAACTGTGGCCTAATTCTCTTCCAGGAGTCCACTTGAATATAAAAAAGAGGAGAACCCAGGATAATCAAATAATAACTAGATATTTAGGTGACATTTTGCAAAAGGACTTGATTAATAACACCGAATTAATGTGAGATATTTTTCATGATTAAAAAGATATAGACCGATTAGGAGAGTACAGTTATCTGGTTTAAAGCCAAGCCACATGATAATACTGATTAAGCTGAGAGAAAGATGTCTTGTTCAAGGAGATTAGCATTGACCTTAAAATCAAGTTGAGAAATTAAGGTACAATACAAAAAAAATACTTTGAAAAAAAAAAAAACCTAATTCCTGAACCCCATCCTCAGAGAGTCTGATTTAATTGGTTTGGGAAAAGGGCTCAAACATAAATGATTTCTAAAGCACCATAGATGTGTCTGATGTCAAGGTTGAGAACCACTGGTATAGGATGTGGGAGTATAGGAAAATTGAAAAATATATGAGAGGTCACATACCATGACACAATTTCTGGGAAAACAAACACTGTTTTAGGTATTCACGAGAATATACAAACATTCTTGGCTTTGATTCTCAACAGAGAGAAAAATTAGAGAATTAAAGGTTGAAAAGGATTTAGTGGGATCACTAATTAAGAGAGCTAAGGATTTTTCAAAGGAAGAAGAGCAATAAAAACTAATTTTAAGAAAAATTAATGAATATACACACTTTTTTTTTCTTTTTTCTTTTGTCTTTTAAGGCTGCATCTGTGGCATATGGAGGTTCTCAGACTAGGGGTCTAATCAGAGCTGTAGCTGCTGGCCTATGCCACAGCCACAGCAATGCCAGATCCGAGCCATGTGTGTGACTTACACCACAGCTCATGGCAACCAGATCCTTAACCCACTGAGTGGGGCCAGGGATTGAACCTGCACCTTCATGGATACAAATCGGGTTCATTAACCACTGAGCCATGATGGGAACTCCAATATACACATTTTGATTAAAAAAGCATCCTGGTTTTAATTGCTAATAGTAAGAACTCACCTTTCAAGACTAGAGGTTATCACTCATCTATTTTTAATTTTTCATTTAAGTTATTTGACTAAATATTAATGAAATATAATGGGGACAACATGGGGAGCAACAGGGGGAAAATGATTCTGGGGAAATTGTAATCCGTTAATACTGTAGAATTATTGGTAATCTATACTCAACTATGTCCAAGATTATTATTCTCAATGGAAATTAGTTTCAGTTTTTTAGGAGGAAGTCCCTACCAAACAGACAGGATTGTGAACAATGAGGATATAATTATTATAAGCTCTATGAGTATTCGGGAATGATCTAGATGTGTCGACTCTTGTGGTTTCACATTCAAAATAATAGTTTATCAAACCTATTTATTTTTTAGAACCCTTTGAAATATATTCACAAGTCTTAGTTCTTGTAGAATTTATATTTTTGAGGATAAACATTTTCTAGAGAGTTGCCAGAATGTTTTAAATAAAAAATAATTCAGTAAGGTTTAAGAACTAGAGTAGGATGTGTAATTAAAAAAATTCTTGCCAAGAAAACCCAGTTTACTTTATAAATGTCTATTCTTGGGATTAGAAGGATTGATAATGCTGACTATCAGGTAGGATTTGACCAGGTCAGTTTAAGTTTGTTATAAGTGTTAGTATATGAAGAGGTTACCCTATATATCAAGCACACTCATTTATGCAAGATATTTAAAAAAAATCTCATGAAATTTCATTGTGAATTAGATGAGATCTGCAATTGGGTAAAACTATTTAGAAGTGAGGCAAGCTTTTTTTTTTACAGGAGTGTAATATTCTTGGACTTAATCTGAGCTAACTTTTTCATCAGTGTTCTGGCTGAAAGCATAGTTATTAGGTGATCCACAACCTTCAGAAAATTAAATATTTCTTGAACATCTATGTTGTATGTGGTGTGTGTGGACAAACTGGGGAGGAATTACCAGTATAAATGAATTAGGATTCAAAATTATTTTCTTACACTTTGAAACTTTGAATCAAAACTGGAAAAATCCTAGTCTTAGCTTTAAACAACTGATTTTTGAAGGTAGAATGGTGGCTGCCTGGCATGATAATTTGTTCATGCGAATAAATTTAGAGTTTTTCTGGGTCAGGGCCTCAAGGTAAGGGCAGTGCATATTGGAGTGTCTTAAGCAGTCCATATAAAAATAGTTGCTTTAAACATGTCATGGCATCTGTAACAGTGGTGGGAACATACCTGATATACTGGTTCAGTTATGAGCATTGATTAAACAGGTCCTTGAGGACTCTAAGGTGTTCATCTTATATACAGGTGAGTGGAGAGGTAATGTCTTATATTGATGGTGCAGTAATTAATGTGTAAGTATATTATTTTAAAGTATAAAAGCAATAGGACTAAACAAAATTGAAATGCTTAGATTGGGAGGAATGGGAAGAGCAAGGGAGAAAAAGTGTAAATAACTCCATTTCTTTCAGAGGGGAGAGTCTTACATGTATGGTTAATACATGCTGTGCGCACACACACACACACACACACACACACACACGCTGCTGTTATTTGGCATTACAGAGAAAACTGTAACTCGAAAAGAGTTAAGGAAGGCTGTCTCTGAGGAGAGGGATTGGGGCTTGAGAGGGATGGGTTGGGGGAAAAGCTCCTCAGTGGTGTTGGATTTTACATGGGGAATATCCAATTTTTAAAAATAGACAATACCTGGGTGACCATCCTCCCCTGGAGAGAAAGTAGAAACAAAGACACAGTTTTTGGATCTAGAGAGGATCTCGAGGCTGCCACAGTGGAGTGGGATCTAAAAATGCTATTATGATGATTGATGAAACAGGGATCATTTACTCTGGATAAGAGGTGTAAGAGGTTTATGTGGATGCAGGAAAAAAGGACAGGGTAGAATTTAAAGGTAAAAAAGGATGTCTGGCTGAACATACTAATTACTGCAGGAATTCCTATCCTGTGGATTCCTGGGTTCTGTACACTTGTGTGGGAGGTCTGTATGTCTGTCCAGTTAAAGAAATTATATGGAAAGTTGTGTGCGTGTATGGGTGTATGCATATGGAAGTTTCCAGGCTAGGGGTTGAATCAGAGCTTCAGCTGCCGGCCTACACCAGAGCCACAGCAACTCGGGATCCGAGCTGCATCTGGACCTACACCACAGCTCACGGCAGCATGGGATCCTTAACCCACTGAGAGAGGCCAGGGATCAAACCTGTGTCCTCGTGGATACTCTTCAGGTCCATTACCTCTGAGCCATGATAGGAACTTCTGGACCATCATTTTTAACTGTTTTTTTTTTTCCCCAAAGAAATATATGATGTAAAATATGTTACTAACTACAGGCTTGGCTGCTTTATGGAGTAATAAACTCTTGCTTAAACAGATGCCATCTTCCACAGATAACGTAGAAATAATTCTCACACTGCATAAGATACACTAATTTACTTGAAAGAAGCTTTCCTGCTCTTAGGTTTTAATATTTATGTAATAAAAAACCAAATAATTTAATAGTAAAAAGCATTTACTGAACACTTATTACACACACTGGTCATCATGCTAAACGCTTGACATGGGCTCTATTTCCATCCTCACAGTATCGGATTAGAGAGGTGCCACATCAAAAACTCAGAGAGACGAGGACACTTACTAGAGGTCACCATGCAGTGAGGGACAAAGCCAAGATCAGAACCCAGGAAGTCTGGCCCTGGAGCCCTTTTGTGCAGGGGTTTTCACTGTCTTCACACTGGCTCGTGATAGTTCTGCACCATGACTGCCAGCAGCAACACTCATATCTGCAAACTGCTCTTCCTGGTTCCTTCAGTGTTTGTCTTGTTCCATCTATGTGTCATATTTTTGTGACTTAATTGTCAGTGTTTGAATAAGAGTCTGTTATCTTTGGTTTATTTGAACTTAATTTCATTTAATACCAAGTCTTTTATTTTATCAAGTATATATTATACATATAGACATATATATATATATTTATATATATATATAAAAAGAGAGAAAATGACAGAGAGAGAGAGGCTGTATTTATTTTCTATTTCTACTGTGACAGATAAGCACAACCTTAGGGCCTTGGAAACAACACACCTTTAGTTTGTGTTCTGTACATTAGAAGTCCAGTGTGGGTCTCACTAGACTAAAACCAAGGTACCTGCAGGGCTGTCTTCCTTTTTAGAGGCTATAGAGGAGAATCTGTTTTCTTGCCTTTTCGGGCTCTGTGTTTGTGGCCCCTTTTCTCCATCCTCAAAGCCACAAACACTCGATAGAGGCCTTCCTGTACCCCATCACTCTGATCTCCCTCGTGATTATATTGAGCTTGTCCAAATCAACTGGAATAATCCCTCCATCTCAAAGGCCCTAATTGATCACATCTGCAAAAATGCCTTCAGCCATGAAAGATAGCATGTTCACAGTTCCAGGAATTAGGACACTGCATCTTTGGAGATGATTATTCTGTCTACCGCAAGCGCCTACTGAATGCGGGCGTTTTTCCAGGGACTGAGACAAAACACAGTCCCTTCCCTAGAAGAGATTACAATTGAAGAGATATTTAAACAGATCAGGGAAATACAAAAAAAAAAAAAAAAAAAAAAAAAAAAAAGTGCTGTGAGAGAAGTGTGAACAATTACCACATGATGGAGTGTCTGCCTGAGGTCGAGAGCGATCCTGAGAAAAATTGGCTGAAAAATTAGAATGATTCTTGACGTAGTCATATGACTTTGTCATTTTTCATGCAGGTTTTGAGACTCTGGGATATTCAGCACCAGCTGTCCATCCAGAGGATAGCTTGCTCTTTTCCCAAAAGTCAAGACTTCAGGTGTCTCTTCCATTTTGATGAAGCCCATGGACGACTTTTCATCTCATTTAATAATCAGCTAGCATTGCTGGCAATGAAGAGTGAAGCTGGCAAGAGGGTGAAAAGCCACAAGAAAGCAGTCACTTGTGTGCTTTACAATTCAGTCTTGAAGCAGGTAATGATGCTTTTTTGTCACTCTCCTAACATAGCCCCACATCCAGAGGCTCGTTTCCTTAATTTAATCTAAGGTAACTGAGAACAAAGGTAGAAAAAGAAATGTGGGAAAGAAATGATTTAATAGCTCTGTGCTTTTCTGCAATAATGTGTGTTCAGGTGGATTTGAAGAATGCTTTCATTTTCAACCAGTGACTCAGCACCACTGCTAGAGTTACTAGAAGAAAATACTCCAGCTAACACAAACACAACATGGACTATAATTGAACTTATCTTTGTTACCCGCTAGTTTGGGTCTTGATGCCAAATGCAAGTGAACCTGGCTGTAAAATTCTCTTTTATGAACACCATCCCCCTGCATCCCTGTGGAAAGATCTGAAATATGCATGAAATGTAATTAGCAAAGATCCATTTTGCTGGCATCGTTTGCACGAGTGGCTCACAGTGGCAGCCTGGAATGTATTCATAATAAAATGATTCAGTTAAATGTGGGGCCACTTGGTATGCAGCTCGAGTGCTGTTTGTCTCCCCGCCACGTTAATGACGCCTTGCAGCCTTTGCTTATGGGTGCGTTCCCTGCATGTCAATGAGATGTGCAGGGACCACAGGCCTTCAAAGAGGACAGGGAGGGCCAGCCGGTGGGTATCACGGAGGGAGCAGATGCCCCATGGAGCTCAGTCCACGGCCATGAGCACCTCAGGCCTAACAGTCACAGCTCAGCAGGGGCTGAGCAGAGAGCCAGTATCCAGCTTGCGGCCAATTAAACAATAACTCTAGTCCTTCCTTTCTGCAGAGGCTTCTTCGTTCACGCAGAAATGAGTGATTCAGATTGTGAGCAAGGGGAGGAAAGCCCTTTGTTAGTAATGAGTAGTGTGTCATGTCACTACTTCAAACACTCCGTTTTCTGGCTATTCTAGGAGATAAAAATCCTTTACAAAACAATCCATTTTGAATTCCATCTGTGGAGGAAACATTCCCCTGAAAATGTTTTACTGAACTTTCTGAAGGCAAACCAGTTAATTCGACTCCCTGGTGGCCACTGAGACATGTATTTGTTTCCAAGAGAACATTCTGCTAGTTGAGACCTGCAAAGCTAAAATACTCGGTTTGCATGTAGATGCTATGATTTGATACTGCCTGACCATGAGATGAGTAATCTTCCATGAGAGATTCAGGAATGGGATACATTGAAGATCTGGAATCTTCCATCAGAACAGGAAGATAAAGCCAAGATAACACAAGAATATGCAAGTTATAGGCAACAATAGAACATATACATATGGAATATTATGTAGAAAGAATCTCCGTATAGTTGAGTTGGATATTCATGCCTCTACTTATTTTTGCTGTTAAAAGTATGTCATTAAATGCATAATATGTATATGAAACACATAGAGCTGTGCATCATACATGCTTCCTGACAGTTACCAGCTAAGCTACAGAGAAACACTTTACCAATTTTACAAATTATAATTGTAGATTATATAATTATAATAAATGAAATACTTTTATAATTTATAATTGCAAAAATGTGTTGCAGTCAAGTACAAAGAATATTTCCTACGGTCCCATCAGCCAGTGGTAATTTATCATTTCAGAGTGATTAGACAAAGCAAATAAAACAGTTTTGAACAAGTGTCAGGTGCTAGGAATGAGGAATTGAAGATTCATGTACCACACAGTTTCTTTACTCTGCAGTTCAGGATAATTCAGGTCCAGGGTGTCTTTCTGGAGCTCATTGCTGGGCAGGTGCTCATTGTAGGATTGTGGGGTTAGAGCAGGGGAGGCAGACATATGACCGACTCATAAGAAGACAGTGGAGAAGAGGAAAATGAATAGAGGAAGGAACATAGTGCTATCCTCAGAAAGTAATCAATTCTGCCTGGGGCTGGGGCAGGTGGCATTTCAGTAGAGCCCTGAAGTCTAGAGTGGGAACCTCTGAAAGCAGAAGGAAGTGGTTCTAGACAGAAGGTACAACTTGACCACCTGCAAAGAGACTTGAACACATACAGTACATTTTTTTTTTTTAATAGGGAGAGGGTTTATTCTTGTGTGACTAGTTTGGGAGTACTTAGCAGATGATGTGGGAATTGAGGCACTCAAGGGAGCTTAGAGCCAGATTTTGAGGGTCATTCACTCAGCATACCAAAGTCTGGTCTTGGAAAAATAAAAAAGCATAGACTTGAGTTTAGAACAGCAGTTCTCACAGTGTTATCTCAGATCCCTGTGGAAGTCTAATCCTTTCAGGGAATCATCAAGATTAAAACTATTTTCATGATGATATTAATTTGTTGTTGACTTTTTCACTCTCACTGTTTCATGAGTGTACAGTGGCTTTTTTTAGATGCCACGTGATGAGTGATGACATCATTGCTCTGATGGCTAAAGGTGTATGTGTTTCGTATTCTTGTGTTTTAACAGTTTCTCAGTTTCAGTTTCTAATATGGTAAATATAAATGTGTCTCTGTCTCGGCCTCTATCTCTATCTCTGTCTCCTACATAAATAAAATCTATTTGGATTATTCAATAATTTCTAAGAGTAAAGGGATTCTGAGATCAAAAGGTTTGAGGACCACCGAGTTAGAGAGATAAGAGTCCAAATGTTGGGCAGACTACTCATGGTGTCTAAGCTTCAGTTTATTGACTTTCAAAACTGTGTCTGAGGGGTGTAGACATGCTAGTGATAACAACATGTGTGTCTGCAGCATCATCAGGTGTCCTTCTCCCTCCCCACACCCAGGTTGAATGATGAGGCTTTAGGACACTTCTTTTTCTTATTAACTTCTTGGTATTTCTCACTCTTTATTTGAACCATGTGTCATGTGAAAGCAGATATTGGGAAGTGTTAGAAAGCTGAAGCGCTCCTGAATTGGGCTTTGTCTCTGGCCCCTTGTGGTAAGGAAGTTGCTTTTTCTGCCCCTCCTCTTCTCCATCATTGCTGTTCCTGCTGGTAAACATTCAGGTCCAGGGCTTGGCTCTGGTCCTCTCTCCATCTGAGGTCTCCAGGGACATCTCCTGCCACATCTCTCTCCCCTTTTTGTGCATCAGCACATTTCTAGCTGTTTTCCTATTAAACACATAGCTAAGGTCTCCCTTTTTTTCCTCCTGTGTTTGGTGGAAGGTAAAGATTCTTGTCTTCTGTATTTTCCTACAGCTCCTGACACTCTTCTGAGCAACAATGAATGCTTGGGTCCTACTTTTGGTCAATTATTGCTATTTCTCATTCTAGGTTCAAAAGGAACCACTGCATTTTCAGTCCACTGGTGCTTGCCTTTTGGTTATTTGGTTTGGTATCTTTTTTTGAAGGCTTTCCCTTTTCTGAATTTAATGAAAACCTTCCCTTCTGTTATTTCAACATGCTGCTGACACTTTATTATTATTCATTATATTTGGGCATCAGTGGGAACCTACCATGATTTCTACATAAAAGTAACATGGCATATTTCTGTGACTTTTCTGTATCTTTCCACCTTTTGATACCCTCACATCCTAATCTAAGAAAGCGATGTTAAGCTATGCAGAGCCTTTTCAAAGGAACCACATGCTTTATCTCAGCCAGGGAAACCTGCCCTCACAACGAGTGGCAGAACAGGATAAGGGTGTCTTTGGAATGCACAGTTTTGAAAGAATCAAAGAAGCATATCCTGGAGGCAATTCTAATGAACTGTCTTTGAATAAAGTTCTTAAATGAAGTTTTTTTTTTTAGAGTCATGATTATTTGGAAACTTTGAAAATTGTATTTGTATGAGTTCCCATTGTGGTGCAGTGGTAACGAATCCAACTAGTAACCATGAGGTTGCGGGTTCTATCCCTGGCCTTCTCAATGTCTAAAGGATCCGGCGTTGCTGTGAGCTGTGGTATAGATCACAGATGTGGCTCAGATATTATGTTGCTGTGGCTGTGGAGTAGGGTGGCAGCTGCAGCTCTGATTTGACCCCTGGCCTGAGAATTTCCATGTGCTGTAGGTATGGCCCAAAGGAAAAAAAAAATTTTATTTGTAGATATCATGTAAATTGGAATAGATAAAATTTATGAGTTATCACTATGGTTCTCCTCCTAATGATGTGGATTCATGTGTTTTTGTAAAATAGATAATGTTTCAGTGTGTTTTGTGCCGAGACATACTTATAGTCAGGCTAAACAAATAGGCATCATCAAATCCTGACAAACAATGATACTTATTATTTTTCTTATTGAAATAATTAATTTTTGATAAAACATTAGTTGCTTTTTAGAAGAAATTAAAACAATGCAGTAAAGTTGAAGTAAGGAACTAAATATTGCTGAAATAACAACATATTCTAATAGACTACTGTAATAGACTACTTCACATAAATACAGCTCTGTGACCTATTTTTTTATTCTATAGCACATTGGAGATATTCCTTTGTACCTAAAAGTAGACTACTTCATCATTTTTAAAAGGCAATATAGTGTTTCATTGTATGTATGAACCATAATGTAGTAATTCATTTGACTTGATGAGCATTTTGCTATTATGAATTTCTTTGAGCATAAGTATATTCACACTCATAATGTTACCTCTGTAAGGCAAAGGCTTAAGAATGAATTTCTAGGAGTTCCTGTCACAGCTCAGTAGCTAACGAATTTGACTGGCATCCATGAGGATGCGGGTTCGATCTCTGGCCTTGCTCAGTGGGTTAAGGATCTGGCATTTCTGTGAGCTGTGGTGTAGGTCACAGATGCAGCTCAGATCCTGTGTTGCTGTGGCTGTGACATAGGCCGGCAGCTACCGCTCCAAATTGTCCCCTGGGAACCTCTGTAGACCTCAGGTATGGCCCTAAAAAAGAAAAAAGACAAAAAAAAAAAAGAGTGAATTTCTAGTTTAAAATATATGCATATTAAATAATTTGGTATATAAATTGTTTCCCAAATCTTACCATTTTACTCAGTCTCTAAAAGTAAACACAGTATCACATATGTACAGAAAGAGACAGACAGTGGCTGCCTGGCTGCCTGGCTGCCTCCAGCAGGGCTCCTGAGCTCCTTGATAGGGTTCAGCATGGGACACTGGCTTTGAAAATTTGGAGATTAGACCTCTTTTACTTTGTCCAGATTAGTGTTGTTCCTTGAGGACCAACTCTCATACTATGGGGCTGGAGTATAATTTTTACTGACAGTGCATCTCCTGTCCTCTTTTCTACACACAATTTTGGGGGAATTGAGATATTTGAGAATCTAATCAACTCTATTGGTTGTTCCTTTGGGAATTGTAAAATCTGAGCACAGGGAAGTGGACCAAGCTTGAGGGAAATTTATCTCCACCTTACAAGGCATTATGCCTCTTTAGTGCTTGTATTTAGGGCAAAATCAATGTTTCTCTTTTGAACAGAACTGGATGAACGCTAATGAAAACTTAGTGTTTGTCTGCTTACTGCTGGCTTCTGTTAACATGGTTTTTTTTTCACTGCTCAGCTTAAGGCTGTACTCGATTACATGTCAATACTGAGCTATGAGCTCTGGTCACTTGATGGAAACATGGGAAATACCTTAGTCCTAAGGTAAGTCAAAACAAACACACAGACACACAGACACACACAGTATTTATTTATGTGATTACATGGAAGGAATAAGACATTTTGGTGTTACAAAACTCAAAAGGACAAATTTCCTCTTATTCTTGTCTCTTCCCTGAGGCAACCAGTTTTATGAGATCTATTATGACACCCTTTTAAGGCTATTGCATTCATACCCAAGTAAATATATATATTTAGTTTATAATATATAAGTATGCATATAAATATATATATACATAAATATGTATATGCATATATGTGCATAATTCTTTTTTCTTTTTTTTTTTTTTTGTCTTTTTGCCTTTTCTAGGGCTACACCCGTGGCATATGGAGGCTCCCAGGCTAGGGGTCCAATCAGAGCTGTAGCTGCCGGCCTATGCCAGAGCCACAGCAACTCGGGCTTCAAGCCACATCTGCAGCCTACACTACAGCTCAAGGCAATGCCAGATCCCTAACCCACTGAGCAAGGCCAGGGATCAAACCCACTACCTCATGGTCCTAGTCGGATTCGTTAACCATTGAGCCACGCGGGAACTCCTATACATAATTCTTTTTTTTTTTTTTTTTTTTTTGTCTTTTGTCTTTTTTGTTGTTGTTGTTGCTATTTCTTGGGCCGCTCCCGCGGCATATGGAGGTTCCCAGGCTAGGGGTCGAATCGGAGCTGTAACCACCGGCCTACGCCAGAGCCACAGCAACGTGGGATCCGAGCCACGTCTGCAACCTACACCACAGCTCACGGCAACGCCGGATCGTTAACCCACTGAGCACGGGCAGGGATCGAACCCGCAACCTCAGGGTTCCTAGTCGGATTCGTTAACCACTGCGCCACGAGGGGAACTCCCATAATTGTTAATATTTAAGAATATTTATCACTTTAAATGCTTTTTACACAAATGGTAGTGTAGTATATGCACAGAAACACTGCTTGTTACATTGATTTTTCTCTCCAAAAATATAACCCACACATCACTTTATCTCATTATCCAAAGACTATCCTCTTTCTTTTTTTTTTTTTTACAGCTATATGGTATTTCCATTAAATGGGTGTACCAAACTTTGTTAATCAGCTCTTATGGGTCTTTAGATTGAGTCCAATATTCTTATATTATAAATAATGTAATTTTTAACCTTGAATACACAAATTTTGGCACTAGTGAGGGAATACCTATGGGATACATTTCTAGAACTGGAAATATTTAGAGAGTATTTATGTCAGTAACCTGGAAGGTATTGCCAAGTTTTCTGCATAAAGGCTGCATTAAATCCATCAGCAGGGTAAGGGAGGACCCTTTCCTCAGCCTCTCTCATTATCACAGTCTCAGCTATTTTTTAAAGACTATTTCTTTTCTAAGAGCACTTTGGGGTTTACAGTAAAATTGAGAAGAAGGCGCAGAAATGGTCCCTATACCCCCATCCCCCATAGATAGAACCTCCTCTATTATCCACATCCCCAGCTGGAGTGGTACATTTTTTACAATTGATGAGACTATATTGACACATCCTTATCACCAGATGTAATCACAGTTTATATGAGGGGTCATTTTTTCTGTTATACATTTTATGAGTTTAGATAGATGTATGAAAGCATGTCCACCATTATAACATCATAAAATTCCTCTGCGGCCCATCCATTTATCCTACCCTCCTCCCCTAACACCCGGTAACTGGTATTTTTACGGTATACATAGTTTTTCTTTTTCAGTTTGTCATATAGTTGGAATCATACAGTATGTAGCCTTTTCTGATTGGCTTTTATTATTCAGTAATGTCATTTACATTTTCTCTATGTATTTTAATGGCTTGATGGCTGAGATTTTTTGGAACACTGAATAATATCCCATTGTATGAATGAACCACAGGTTATCTGTTCACCTGCTAAAAGACATCTTGGTGCTTCAAAATATTGGCAATTATGAGTAAAACTTCTACAAACCTCTGTGCAGACTTTTACGTGGACATATGTTTTCAGCACCTTTGGGTAAATATCAAAGAGCATGCATGATTGCTGGACTATATTGGTAAGAGTATGTTTAGTTTGTAGGAGAATTTGTCAGTTGCCTCTGAAGTGGCTGTACCATCTTACTTTCCTACAAGCAGAGAATGAGAGTTAGTTCCTACGGCTCCACATTCTTTTCAGTATTTGGTGTTGTCAGTGATCCAGATTTAGGCCATTCAAATAGATGTGTGGTATCATTATTGTTTTACTTTGTATTTTTCTTTCTTTCTTTTTTTTTTTTTTCTTTGTCTTTCTGCTATTTCTTGGGCCACTCCCACGGCACACGGAGGTCCCCAGGCCAGGGGTCCAATCGGAGCTATAGCCACCGGCCTATGCCAGAGCCACAGCAACGCGGGACCCGAGCCGCGTCCACAACCTACACCACAGCTCATGGCAATGCCGGATCGCCAACCCACTGAGCAAGGGCAGGGACCGAACCCGCAACCTCATGGCTACCAGTCGGATTCGCCAACCACTGCGTCACGATGGGAACTCCTACTTTGTATTTTTGTGATGACATACAATGGGGAACATCTTTTCAAATACTTACTTATTTTTTTTCACGTACAGTATGTACCTTTGGTGTTTTATCTAAAAAGTCATCATCAAACTCAAGGCCATTTAAATTTTCTGCTGTTTGCTTCTTTGAGTTTTATAGTTTTGTATATTACATTTAGGACTGTGATCCATTTTGAATTAGTTTTTGTGAAAGGTGTGAAGTCTGTGTCTAAATTCATATTTTTATATGTGGCTGCCCAGTTGTTCAGGCACCATTCATTGAAAAGGTATATTTTCTCCTTTTTATTGCCTTTACTTCTTTGTCAAAGATCAGTTGATGATATTTATGTGATCTAATTTTGGGCTCTCTATTCTGTTCCACTGATCTAGTTGTCTATTCATTTATCAATATCAATGTCAATTATTTCAGCTTTATCATAAGTTGTAAAGTCTGGTAATGTCAGTCTTCTTCTTCTGCAATATTGTGTTGTTTCATCTGTGTTTTTGGCCTTTCTCTATAAACTTTAAAATCAGTTTGTTGATATCCACAAAATGACTTACTGGAATGTTGGTTTGTGTTGCATGAAACATGTAGATTAAGTTGGAGAGAACTGAGATCTGGACAATATTGAGTCTTCCTGTCCTTAAACATGGAATATCTCTCATTTATGTAGTTCTTTGATTTCATTCATTAGAATTTTGTAGTTTACCTCATATAGATTCTTATACGTATTTTGTTAGATTTATATGTATTCCAGTTTTGTGGAGTCTAATGTAAATGGTATTGTAGTATTATTTTCAAATTCTGCTTGTTCATTGCTGCTGTATAGGAAAATGATTGACTCTTGTATATAAACTTTGTATCCCAAAACCTTGATATAATCGCTTCTTAGTTCCAGGAGAATTTTTGGTTGATTTTCTACATACAGGATCATGTCATCTGCTAACAATGACATTTTTCATTCTTTCTTCTTAATCCTTATGCCTTTTAAAAAATTTTACTTGTCTTATTGCATTAGGCAAAACTTCTATATGATGTTGAAAAGGAGTGATGAGTGGGCATATCCTTGCTTTGGATATTAATTATTAAGAAAAGTTCAAGTTTCTTACTGTTAAGTATGATATTAGCTGTATTTTTTTGTAGATTTTTTTTTAATCAAGTGAAGGAAGTTCCCATCTATTCTTATTTTACTGAGAGTTTTTATTCATAACTGGGTGTTGGATTCTTGTGAAATGCTTTTTTTTTGCCATCTATTGATATAATCACGTGATTTTTTCTTTTTAAGCCTGTTTTTGTTGTTGTCATTGTTTGTTTGTTTGCTTTTTAGGGTTACACTTGAGGCTTATGTAAGTTCCCAGGCTAGAGGTCCAATCAGAGCTACAGCTATTTGCCTACACCACAGCCTCAGCAACACTGGATCCGAGCTGCATCTGCAACCTACACCACAGCTCATGGCAACACTGAATCCTTAACCCACTGAGCAAGGCTGGGGATCTAACCTGCATCCTCATGGATCTTAGTTGGGTTTAACTGCTGAGTGGTGAAGGGAACTCTTTTTTTTTTTTTTTGCCTTTAAGCCTGTTTAAGTTAATTAATTTTCAGAAGTTGAACCAACCAAATTCTTTTCATGCATTGTTGGATTTGATTTGCAATTATTTCGTTGAGTATTTTTGCCTCTATGGTCATGAGAGATATAGGTCTATACTTCACTTGTAATGTATTTTTCTGATTTTTGTATTAGGGCAATGCTGGTCTCATAGGGTAAGTTAGAAAGTATTTCCTCTTCTTCCATTCCCTGAATGACATTGTAAAGAATTGGCATAATTTCTTCCTTAAATGTTTGGTAAAATTCACCAATGAACCCATATGGCTTGGTGCCTTCTGTTTTGGAACACTATTAACCTTTGATTTAATTTCTTTAATTTATATTAGAACTGTTTAGACATATTCTGTATTTTTAAAAAATATGCCTATTTCTTCTTGTGTGAGTTTGGGTGGGCTATGTCATTCAATAAAATTGTCCATATCAATATCCAGGTTATCAAATTTGTGGGTATGAAGTTGTTTAGCATTCCTCTATTATCCTTTTAATTATAGGGAGTCTTTGTTGATATCCTCTATTTGGCTGGCAATTTGTGTCTTCTCTCCCTTTTTTTTTTTTTTTCCTAGCCTAGCTAGAGTTTTATCAGTTTTTCAAATTTTTTTCAAAGGACCAGCTTTGGGTTTCATTGATTTTATTGTTTTTGTTTTTTAATTTCATTGATTTCTGTTCTAATTTTTATTTTTTCTTTTCCTCTGCTTGCTTTCAATTATATTAACTTTTCTTTTTCTAATTTTGTCAGGTAGAATTTTAGATGATTGATTTTTACATATGTTTTTCTCTTCTAAGATTTGCATTCAGTGCCATAAATTTTCTTCTAAGCACTGCTTTCTCTGGCTTGGTGCTTAGAAAAAAATTCTCCAAATTTCAATAAGGTGTATTTTCATTTTTATGTAATTAAAATGTTTTAAAATTTCTCTTGATGTTTCTTTTTTGACCCATGCATTATTTGAAATATGTTGTTAAGTATCCAAGTATTTGGGGTTTTACCAGTTATCTTTCTGTTATTGATTTCTAGTTTAATTTCATTGTGGTCCGAGGCCAGACATTGTATGATTTCTATTCTTTTAAATTTGTTAAGGGGTTTTTATGATCCCAAATGTGGTTTATCTTGGTGAATTTTCCATGAGAACTTGAAAAAAATCTGTATTTTGCTGTTGTGGGGTGAAGCAGTCCACAGATGTCAGTTACATCCAGTTGATTGATGCTATTGTTGAGATTGACTATATCATTACTGATTTTCTGCCTGGAATGGCTCAGTCCATTTCTGATAGAGGGATGCTGAAGACTCCTACTGTAATAGTGGGTTATTGTATTTCTCCTTGCAGTTCTAAGTTTTGCCTTCTGTAGTTTGACAGTTTTTAGACATATACGCATTAAAGATTGGTATGTTTTCTTGGAGAATTGACCCCTTTATCATTATGAAATACCCTTTATTCCTAATAACTTTACTTTCTTTGAAGTCTGCTTTTCCTGAAATTAATATAGCTATATCTGCTTTCTTTCACTTAATGTTCACACGGCATATTTTTTTATCTGTTTATTTTTAATCTCTGTGTTTTTATATTTAAAGTGGGTTTTAGAGTTCCCATCATGACGCAATGGAAGCAAATCCAATTAGGAACCATGAGGTTGTGGGTTCAATCCCTGGTCTTGCTCAGTGGGTTAAAGATCCAGTGTTGCTGTGGCTCTGGTGTAGGCCAGCAGCAACAGCTCTGATTGGAGCCCTAGCCTGGGAACCTCCATATGCCATGGGCGTGGCCCTAAGAAAAAAGACAAAAAATTTAAAAAATTAAAAAAATAAAGTGGGTTTCTTCTAGACAACATATACTTGATCTTACTTTTCGTCCATTCTGACAATATGGCTTGATTTGTGCATTTAAAGCATTGACATTTTAAATGATTAATGATATATTTGGATTAATATCTACCACATTTGTTACTGTTTTCTGTTGGTTGCCCTTGTCCTTTGTACCTATTTTTGTTGTGTATTTTTTTTCTGCCTTTTGTGGTTTTAATTGAACATTTTGAATAATTCAGTTTCCACTCCTTTCTTAGCATATCAGTTATATATATTTTAAACTTTTCTTTAGATTGATCTGGAGTTTATAATATACATTTAAAACTAATCCAAGTCTACTTTCAAATAACACTACATTACTTCACAGGTAGTGTTAGTATCTTATAATCACAAAATAATCTAATTCTTCCCTCTTGTTTCTTGTATTATTGCTGTCATTCATTTCCCTTAAATACATAATTTAATTATATACATAATTACATATTAAATATACAAATAAATACATTGTTACTATTGTTTTGAACAAACTGTTATCTGGTAGGTAAATTAAGGCTAAAACAAATGAAATTTTATTTTACCTTCACTTATTCCTTATTCAGTGTTCTTCCTTTCTTTTTGTAGATCCAGTTTTTGACCTATATTCATTATCTTTTCTTAAAGAATTTCTTTTACTATATTTTGAAGGCAGGTCTATTAGCAAAAAATTCCCTCAAATTTTTTTTTTTTTGTGTATGTGGAAACATCTTTATTTATTCTTTATTTTAAAGTTATTTTTAACAAGGTATAGAATTCTAAATTGATGTTTTTTTTGTTTTGTTTTGTTTTTTGCTCTCATCACTTTATTTTTATTTATTGTTTTTTAGGGACACATCTGCAGCATAGGGGAGTTCCCTGGCTAGGGGTTAAATTGAGCTACCACTGCCGGCCTGTGCCATAGCCAGAGTAACACAGGATTCTTAACCCAGTGAGCGAGACCAGGGATGGAACCCACATCCTCATGGGTACTAGTTGGGTTCACTACTGCTGAACCACAATGGAAACTTCCTCAGCACTTTAAATATTTCACTCCACTTGTTTCTTTTTCTGAGGAGACATCAGATGTAATTCTTATCTTTATTCTTTTTTAGGTAAGGTAGGTGTATTTTTCCTCTGGCTGCTTCCAGGATCTTTTCTTTATCTTTGGTTTTCCGTAGTTTGAATATGATATGCCCAGGCATAGTTTTTTGACATTTATCCTTCTTGGCATTATGTGAGCTTCCTGGATCTGTGGTTTGGTGTTTGACACTAATTTGGGGAAGTTCTCAGCTATTATTGTTTCAAGTGTTTCTTCTATTTCTTTCTTTTCCTTCTGGTAGTCTCACTATGTGGATATTACATCATGTTTTCGTTGTTCCACTGTTCTTGGATATTGTATTTTTTTTTCTGTTCTCTTTGCGTTTTTTAAATATATTTTTTATTACTCAATGAATTCTTTGCTTTTTAATATCTGAGGTTTCTACTAATTTATCCTCGAACTCGGAGATGATTTCCTGAGCCATATCCAGTCTCTAAATAAGCTCATCAAAAGCATGTTTCATTTTTGTTACAGTATTTTTGATCTCTAGCATTTCTTTTTGGTTCTTTCTAAGGATTTCTGTCTTTCTGTTTATGCTACCCATCTGTTCTTACAAGCTATTTTACCCTTTAGAGCCCTAAGCATACTAATCATAGTTTTTTTTTTTTTTTTTTTTTTTTTTTGGTCTTTTTGTCATTTCTAGGGCCACTCCTGTGGCATATGGAAGTTCCCAGGCTAGGGGTCTAATTGGAGCTGTTGCTGCCTGCCTGCGCCAGAGCCACAGCAACATGGGATCCGAGCTGAGTCTGCAACCTACACCGCAGCTCACCGCAATGCTGGATCCTTAACCCACTGAGCAAGGCTAGGGATTGAACCCACAACCTCATGGTTACTGGCCGGATTTGTTAACCACTGAGCCACGACGGTAACTCCTAATCATAGTTGTTTTAAATTCCAGATCCGATCATTCTGACATCCCTGCCATGTCTGTGTCTGATGCTTGCTTTGTTTCTTAAAACTGAGTTTTTTGCCTTTTAGCATGTTTTGTAATTTTTCCTTGATAGTGGACGTGCTGTGCTGGTAAAAGAGACTGCTGTAAATAGGCCTTTAGAGATGTGGTGGCCAGGTGTGGGGGAGGGGAAACATTCTCTAGCCCTGTGATTAGGTCTCATCTTCTAGTGAATCTGCGCCTCTGGACTGTGAACTTCACATTTGCTTCTCAGTTGTTTTCCAACTCTAGGTGAAATGGGAAGGCTGGAACCACACAGAGTTTGTTATTTCCCTTCCCCAGGTCAATTAGGCTCTGGTTAAACAGTTTCTCCTGAGTGCAGACCTTGTTAAGAAGAACAGAAATGTCAGAGTCGTCTGACATTTTTTGAAGATATTCTCTACCCTCCAACCCTGCCAGAGCACGTGGGGATTTTTCTGTAATATTTACAGGGAGAATCTGGACCTCAAAGTGAACTCATAAATTGGTGGGGGCTCCCCTATGACCAGCTCCCCAGAATATTTAATTCTCAGACGTGTCCACATTGAGCCTCCAGCAATCCATCAGTTACAGTTCTGGTTTCCCTCTTTTGGTTCTGTTTCCTGTGGAGTTCTCAGTTCATGAGGTTCTGCTCTGGTAGGTTGTGATGTTTTCTATTGGCTTGTCGTTGCTCCAATTTGGGGTGACCTGTGACCTCATTTCTCATACTGATCTAAGAAGAGCTGTTGATATTTCAGTTTTACTAGCTTTTCACTCATTCCTAGGATGGAGCCACAACTTCCAAGCATGAGCACCAGGACCTGCAAGTCCACTGCAGTCTCGACTATCTTTTAAAGTAGTTTTTTTCTTAGCTGTTTTTTTAAGAATGAGAGAGGTAACGAGGTTTTAGAGTCAGAGTTCCCAATGCTTTACGTTGAGCAAATAGTTTAATTTTTCTGTCTTTTGCCCTTTTTTTTTTTTTTTTTTTTTTTTTTTTGGGCCACACCTGCGGCATATGGAGGTTCCTAGGCTAGGGGTCAAATCGGAGCTGTTGCCGCTGGTCTATGCCAGAGCCACAGCAACGCCAGATCTGAGCCGCATCTGTGACCTACACCACAGCCTACAGCAATGCCTGATCCTTAACCCACTGAGCAAAGCCAGGGATCCAACCCACAACCTAATGGTTCCTAGTTGGATTCGCCTCTGCTGTGCCACGATGGGAACTCCAAATAGTTTAATTTTTCTAAGCAATAGTTTCTTTATCTATAAAATAAGAATTATAATACCTCCAATGTAGATTTTCTATGGAGGACAAAAGAGTACTGTGTATAAAGATACGTAGAACAAAGCGGGGTAAAAACTAAATAAATATTAGCAGAAAAAGCAGAAGTGATACTTTTCTGACTTTATATCCCTATTCCTGTGGGTGCTTGGTGAGTCGGGGAGTGTGTCAAATGCCTGTGGCCTCTCCCCTCATTCACGGTGCCTAAGCCTTGCTGATCTCCTTGCTAGTCCTTGAACATACCAAGGACCCTCTGTCTCAGGGCCTTTGCATTGCTGTTTTCTTTGCTTGGGACTTCTTCACCCAGGTATTTGCATGGCTCCTTCCATCACCACAGTTGTATATTTCTTCAAATAATTCCTCATGGAAGCTTTTCCAGAGCCCCCCATCTCTGCACCCACACCTGATGATCTCTGCCTCCTTCTCAGTTATATTCTTCTCCATAACACTTAGCACCACTAACCATCCAGTGTGTGTGTGTGCTTTTTTTCCCCTCTGTTCATTGCATCCCTCCCCTGCTTCCTCCACTAAACATAAGGGCAGGAATTTTTCACTGTTGTATCCCCAGTGCCTAGATTCTGTACCTTGCGTATTGTAGGTGTTCAATAAACTTAAAGAATGAATTTGAAAGATCAGATTATAAATTAACCTGTGAAGAGGTGATGTCTGCTAAATAAGATTTATACACCTTAAAATATTTGAGGTGTTTGCACTAGTCCTCTGAGCTATTGCCATTCTCCTTACCTCTTTACTTACCAGGACATAACTTCTAGAGATTTGATGCAAAATAGGAATAAAGGAGGTAACCTGCTTTATGTGATGGGACTGTAGACAGCACGGACTTAAAAAAATCAAATTGTAAACAGCAGTTAAATCAAATGTCCTGATCCCTTGGTAGCCAGTAAAATACACGGCTGTAATTTTTGATTCTTTTTGCTTAGACCTAGGACTTGAGATGCATATAAAGGAGAACAGAAGTGATTATTGTTGTTGGAGTAGCAAGAAGAAAATTCGGGGACGTGTCGTGGATAGAGCCTCACATCTCTTAGAATTGTCTGATTGGCTGTGACAGCTTCAGATGAGAGAGACAAAAAGACCCATATATTCCTAAACAGTTATTAACTCAGGTACATAAGGCAGAGTGTGCCTCCATCAGAACAATTTGCTCATGAGGTCCATTTGCGCTACAGTGTAGCTTATTAAAGCCGTGCCATTTCTGCTCTGCAGATGCTAGAGACTTGTCCGCCACTGTTGAGGTCTCATCAGATAAGAAGCAGTCAGGAGTAAACTGAAACCTTAAAGGGATTTGGTATCATCAAAATGTGGCCTATAAATATGATGCCAATACTTATTCCTGGGCTTCATCACCGATAAAAACAGCTTGCTAAAAATACAGTCCTCACTGTAGTCAAACCACTTCATCTGCCAAGTGATGCTAAATGCCCTCTTCTCTCACTAGACTTTGAATGTCATTTCATCTGCCTTGTTACTCTTATATTCTGATATTGTCATAGTTAGAGTAGATTCTGGTTAATACCTGGTGTGTGTTTGGGACAGAGTCAGTCCTTGTATTTCAACACATTGTTTTCCCGAAGACTGTGCCTTCAGGCAGATTGCCATAAAATGAAACCTGACTGGCTGTACACTGTTGTCATTATTGATTCAGATTTCATGAGAATTTGTGAAATGAGCAGAGAAAGGTGCTGAAAAGTGATGAATAGTATGTTGTGGGCTCAGCCAGGTAAGTCAGAGAAGGGAGAGTGTAAGGCAGCAAAAAGCAAATGTTACTAATTCCTGGTTGAATGTCTACATTAGATAAAAGTGGTGAGTGGATGATGAGATGCTTTGTAATGTGACTGGCTCCAGTCTTGAACAAGTAAGCAAGTCTTTCTTGGAGCATGGTTTATTTTATTTTTCTTTTTTTTTTTCTATCACTGAATACCCATCTTTCAGTACTGAAACTCCTAGTATATGATAGATACATAGTAAATGCATTTTTTTTTTTATTTGCTTTTCAGGGCCGTACACACAGCGCATGGAGAATCCATCCCAGGCTAGGGTTTGAATTGGAGCTACAGCTGCTGGCCACAGCCACAGCAATGTAGGATCTGAGCCATCTGCAACCCACGCCACAGCTCACAGCAACACCAGATCCTTAACCCACTAAGCGAGGCCAGGGATCAAACATGCAACCTCATGGTTCCTTGTCAGATTCATTTCTGCTGCGCCACGATGGGAACTCCAGTAAATGCTTTTTGAACAGCAGTCATAAAATCCTCTAACCTTTTCTTCAAAGACCACTGTCAGCGTTTTCACTCGTGCTTAGAATATTATGTTTTCATGACTTTGTCTTTAACAAATATAATCCAGATTCTTATGCAATTAAGTGAGAAAATCTGAAGTGTGATATAATTTTAAATTTCAATGTACATCTAAAAAACCTGGCTTCTAAAATCTGTCTGTGTTCACTCTCATAGTTGGAAGAAAGCAAGACACTAAATGTTTTTTTTTGTTTCGTTTTGTTTTTGTTTTTTAGGGCCACACCTGCAGCATATGGAAATTCCCAGGCTAGGGGATCTAATCAGAGCTATAGCCTACACCACAGCCACAGCAATGCAGGATCTAAGCCATGTTTACAAGCTACACCACAGCCCAGATCCTTAACCCACTGAGCAAGGCTAGGGATCGAACCCACATCCTCATGGAACCTAGTCAGGTTCGTTAACTGCTGAGCCACGAAGGGAACTCCTAAATGTTTTTCTTAAATTGATTTCAATATGAAAAATGATATGAGACCCAATAAGAGGTCAGATGATGAAGCTTGAATAGTAACACTAGCTAACTTTTATGACTTATTTATTGTATGCCATGAACTATGCTAAGTATTTTATAAATATGTTCTTACTTAAACCCTTAGACGTGGTTTGAGGTAGTTACTATTGTTCTCTCTGGTTTATAGGTGAAGAAACTGAAGCTTAGAGAGGTTAAGTAGTGAGTCCCAGGTCAGACACAGTTCCATATTCAAACTCAGGCATCACAGCCTAGACCCACTGTTTAATCACCATGCCTAATGCACAAGCCAAAGCAAACAGAAACACAGTCAGTTACATGAAATGATAATTAAAGTGCTAGGTCACATTTTCTAGAGATCCAGGACACCTGTCCTAGAAACTACACTGTAGTTTAATAACGGTAATTAAACATTGAAGCTACTTTTGATTTCTCTGGGAGAAAACATGTAACATAGTACAGTTTTACATCATTTAAGACTTTGTCTAAGAGTTGTAAGATCAGGGGGGAAAAAGGGCTGTGAGAGCTCCTGTGTTCATGATCAGTTCTTTGCAGAGGCATATGTATTGCTGAACTGTGGCCCTTTTAGTCAATCCTTCCTCTTTATCTCCAGAACTATTGTTTTAGGTGAGCATCTCTACCTGGACTATTGCAGCAGGTCTTCAATAAATGGTCTTCCCACATTCTGTCTATTTTCCACACTGCTACCTTCACAAATCCACCACCACCAACAAAAAATGCTCTATCACTTTCCTCCTTATTAAGAACAAAGAGATTCTTCTTAATTTTGTCTCATCCATGGCACTGATCACCAATGAAAGCTATGAACCCTTTCCCAGTAAAACAAACAAAAACAAACAACCCCACCTTCTATTGCCAGCTTGCTTCCTCACTTGATATTCCACCATTTATTGTATCATCTGTACTCCTGTACTGGCTCTACGACACTTACTGCTGTTTCTCATGCTTGGAATAGCCTCCAAGTTCTCTTGTCGAATCCCCCTTTTTGTTTTGTTTTGTTTTGTTTTTAGGGCACATTTGCAAAATAATGCAGGTTCCTCGGCTAGGGGTCGAACTGGAGCAGCAGCTGCCAGCCTACACCACAGCTCGTGGCAATGCCAGATCCTTAAACCACTGAACAATGCCAGGGATGGAACCTGCATCCCTGTGGATTCTAGTCGGTTTCGTAACCCACTGAGCCACAATAGGAGCTCCTTCAAATCACTCTTAATTATTTGGGGTATGATGCTGAAATAGAGGAAGGCCTTAGGATGTATCTGTAAGAGAAGGCTTAGGTTTCAAACCTTGTTGTATAAGCTTGGGAATGGCACTTAGCTGATTAGAATCTTAATTTCGTCATTGGTAGAATGAGAGTGATAAGATAATTTTACCGAGTTTTTATACTTAAGATCAGATGAGATAGCGAGTATAAAGGGCCTGGCACTCAATAAATACATGTTCCTATCTTCAATCCCTGGTTGATCCTCCTCACTGTTTATCTTCATCCCCTGCTCCAGTGAATGGATTTGGGGGTTTACTCTCCGTGCCCCCAGATCACTCATGGGGTGATACCTCTAAACTTGTAGGATTGTTAGGCATTTATCTCTTTCTTGTTTGTTTCTCTCTCTAGCCCAGTAGTACTTGATCCAAGCTGCATACTTAAATAATCTGGGGAACTCTTTAAAAAATACTACTGCTTCTTTCAGTTAAGTCTGAGTCTCTGGTCTGGTATACAGTTGTGGTTTTTAAAGTGATTCTAGTGTCTAAGCCTAGACCATAGCCCTTGAGAGGGAGGATTTGTCAGTGAAATGCCGATGCCCTCATGCAGCTGGTTCCCGGTGGATGTCTGTGAGTGCCCATAGAGTGAGTGAATGAATGAATGAATGAATGAAATGACAGCCAGCTATCCAGGCCTTCTGAACATACAGTTCATAAACTTTAACCCACTTATTTACAAAAATGTGACACTCAACCTTAAGATATTCTTAATAAATATATATGTATATATATTTAAATTATATTCTTTTTTTTTTTTTTGGTCTTTTTAGGGCCATGCTTATGACATGTGGAAGTTCCCAGGCTAGGGGATGAATCAGAGCTGCAGCTGCTGGCATATGCCACAACTCATGGCAATGCTAGATCCAGGGATTGAACACATGTCCTTATGGATACTACTTCAGTTCATTACCACTGAGCCACAATGCAATTTCCAAACTTATATTTATACATCAGTAATCAGTACCTAAACAGATAAATATATGCTTTATGTTTTCTTAAAATCTAGATATTGCTTCAGGCAACTTCCTATCTACATATTTTTATATTTTTTGTTCTTTTCTTTCATTTGGGGGGTTCTAAAGTTATATTGGCGTGGTAGTTTTAACCAATAAATCTTTTAAAGGGTGCCTAAATACCTAGAGCTGAAATTAGTCTACTTGCCACTATTCAATTTCTTACCATGGAACTATTGTATATAATTCTATCCTTTCATGCATTTTTTGTTGCCTTTCTCTTGGAATGTATATGCAGATTTATATTTAGCCTTCCTGTGTTCTTTGTTTTTAGTGACCCCTCAGTATTTGTGTTTAGCTGTAAAAGTATAAACAGGACCTTGGGGGAAAAAGGACCAAAGGGACTAATGGCATCAGATACAATAGCTCTAGCAGTTTGCTGAAATGAACTTTTTCCCATCATGGCTGGTAGTGCTTTTCTTTCTGAATGCTAAATGGATGCTGATATATAATAAAATGTTTATTTTCATCTAGTAAATAGCATCATGACTGATAAAAATCAGCTTTCTCATCTAAATGTGAAAGATTTATAAGTTTATTTTCAGTAGGATTCGATTTCAGGATGGCCTCTAGACACTAAGCTGAACAGTGCAAGAAGATTCCTATCTTTTCTGATAAAGAGAATCGTGACTTCATTACCTCAGTTCTGGCCTGGAAATTGAAATGTTATCGGCTTAACAAAAAGAAAGCAAATACATTAAAAAATGTCTCTAACTGTTGGGGCAATCTCAGCAGGGGAGAGGCACAGGCTGGATATTTTTATTGAAATAAAATTGGTGGATGCTTGGACTATATTTAATTTCTCTAAAATGTTATTTTCTCATAGGTAATCAGCTCTGATGCGGGGTCGACTGTTTCCTTCTGGATGATAGACACCGGGCAGAAAATCAAACAGTTTACAAGTTGCCATGGCAACGCAGAAATCTGCACGATGGCCCTTGATGCAAATGAGACACGGCTTTTGACTGGCAGCACAGATGGGACGGTAAAGGTGCGAACACAGTGACGCTTTCCTATCCAGATATGAGAAGGCTAGAATATTGTGTGAGGAGACACAGCTTTGGCTATATTTGTGCTGGTATTTTTGGCCTTGCAAGAAGAGAGATGAGAAAAGATAAGAAGAGCTAACTAACCCAAACCATCTAATAACAAAGCTGTTAGGAAAATAAACCTCTGTGGAGAAATGAATAAATGATTTTTTTTCAGAATAAATTATTTAGAATCAAAACACAGTTTGGCTTACTTGTTTCAGAAAGCCTTTTCCAGTGTTCTGGAGAGAGGACCACTTTGGGGAATAAGAGATCTGAATAATCTTCATGCTCTTCAGTTTTCTTTTTTTCTTCCTGGTTTATAAAAAGAGAAATCAGGGCAATTAAGTAAACTTGTAAAATGGCATAGATGCAGACTTTTCCAAAAATGAATATTTTAAAATCTACCTATTTCATAATTTGCATTTTCTATGACGTGAGATAGGGAAGAGGGAGAGTAGAAAGGACAGTTGTAATCTTATTTAGTGTCCATCCTAAACTAACACTATTTTTATGCTTCCAGTTTTCTTATTTTGTACTAATTATTAATTTCTTCTGGGAGGAAAGTGCTGTTTAACTTTGCAAAAATGACCAAATTTTTATGCAAAACTAGATACTTAAAATCTGAAATCATGCCCACCAGTGACTCTTCTCTGCTCCCCTAGCCTCTGAGAGTCCCGAGAGTGTTGGATTGGAGATGACTTGTGACAGTTTGAGGCAACAGAAGGCAGTTTCCCAAATAAACTTTGAATGGGTCTCAAATTTCTGTCATAACCAGGGTCAGAAGGCTGTTGACTAGAGTTACTTCCAAGATAGGGTGCATGATGCTTTCAGGTAGGCTGCAGGGGAGGTAGTGGAAAGTGGATATGTAGGTAAGACATCATGGAAGTTGGGAGCAAGTATTCAGGGGGCTAGCAATTGTCAGTGTGAGGCATGTTGCAGTGAGAATCTCTGGAAATCAGCAGAACTTGCCCTCTTGGAAGGTTAATGGCATGAGTTATGGACTGGAAACATGAGTTGAAGTAAAGTAATCCAGTTCACAGAAGAACTGATAAAATGTGTGAAGGTAGTGAGATAATCCCAACCCCAGTAGTTAAGGTGGAATAAAACAGAAATAATTGGAACTAGAGTGTTAGACAGTTGCTTAGGCAAAAGAGCAAGTGAGTACCCCACTTACCAATCAAATACAAGGCTGAACTGAAAAGTGAAGGGAGTGGATTAGATTATTTTTATCCCTCTCTTGGGAAGTAGCTAGTCATAGAGTCCAGCAAAGGGCAGACTTATAGATGGTGGCTAAAATGGTCCCACCTAAGGGATTTCATAGTTCTGGGGAGAGTTAGATCTTTACAATACATTTTTTGTGGGTATTATTTTTGGTGGGCTTGGTAAGAGCCTCGTTTAAAGGTAAATCATGTTATATGGGCAAAGAGCCTGTGCACCCCTCAGTGTCTCAGCTCAAGCCTTGACAACTTAGAACTTAATATGAATTTAGTATTACAACCACAGATTTTGAAGGTACATTTATCTTTATCGAAATAGCACAACAGAATTCTGAAGCTTGGCAACTTCTGTGTAGGATGCATAAATCAGGTTTTCGCTGCACTGGCCATACTCTATAAAGAAACAAAAATGAATGATATTTTCCAATCTCATTTATAATTTAGACTCGAAAAACTAGTACCTATGCAAAGATTTAAATGTATTGTCCTATTTATCATGGTTTTGAAGTGTCTGTTTTTAAATTAATTAAGGTTTGAATAATTAATGTATGCATACAATAAAATTTTAAACATCGAAGAGATACAGTGAAAAGAGAGTTTCTTTCTCATCCTGCCCAGATCTTCCCTTGTAGTGCTAGTTTCTTGTACACCTTTCTAGACTGTGAGGACAATTTTTTTCTCAGTGGCAGTTAACCATTCATGCTGTTGTGTATTTTGCATTTTCCTATATTGGACATTGATTCATATGAATGCAAATAGCAACAATAATAATGTTAGTTAAATTTTATTTCATGGTTACTATGAACTAGGCATGTCTTAAGCACTTTACACAGACACACACACATACACACACGCCAGTATGGTTGGTACTATTATTATATCAGATGAGGAAACTGAAGCCCAAGGAGATAAAGCAGCATGTTTAAGGTTCCATAGCTGGTCGACTTTGGGCAGAGCTTAGACACTCGGCAATGACTCATTCTTCTTAACAGCTATATTATGTGCTACTGTGTAGATATTCCATATTCTGACGTTCAGTTCCTTGTTAATAAGTAATTAGGTTGATTCAAATCTCTATTTTTTATTTTTTAGGCTTTTTTTTTGGGGGCGGGCATGTCCACAGCATGTGGAAGTTCCTAGGCTAGGGGTTAAATTGGAGCTGTAGCTGCTGGTCTACACCACAGCCATAGCAATGCCAGATCCCAGCCACATCTGCTAACTACACCACAGCTCGTGGCAATGCTGGATCCTTAAACCACTGAGCGAGGCCAGGGATGGAACCTACGTCCTCATGGATACTAGTTAGATTCGTTTCTGCTGAGTCATAATGGGAACTCCCAAATCTCTAGCTTTTATAAACACTGCTTCCAGAATATCCTTCAAAATATATTGCTCACACATGAGTGTCTCTGTGTGATGATTCTAGAAGTTGAATTTTTAAGGCATAGGGCATATGCATTTTAATTTTGATTGATTGCGGCAATGCTCTTTATGATGTCACTAATGTTTCATAGCAGAGCTTAGTTTTAACTTAGTTCAAAATGACTTAATGACCTTCTCTCTTAAAGTACACCCACCAATCATATCTCCATCCTCACCTGCTGCCCAAGGAGGTAAACTAGAATAGCTTGTGTCTTTGCGGGATTGGATATGGCACCCACTGTCAACAGATGAATATTGGCAGAAGAGAGGAAACCTATTAAATGATGACTGTGTTTCATTTCTTTCTTTATTTCTTTGTTTCTTTTTTTTTTTTTTTTTTTTTTTTTTTTTTTTTGACACAGCCACAGCATGTGGAAATTCCTGGGCCAGCCACAGCAGTGACATCCCTGTGTTCTTAACTTGTAGGCCACCAGGGAACTCCTGGACAGTATTTGAGATTCTGTATTAGATGTTTAAAATTTCAAGCATCCATGAGAAGTAAAAGTCCTGTGTCATAAATGAGAAAACCAAATTTTAGAAAGAACCAGGATTTTGACAGACTCCAAAATGTGGCTCTTCATGATTTTGTACTGTCTCCACCTTAAAAACCATGCACTTATGTATAGGCTTTGAATCAATTATGTAAATTGGTAAGGTTACAAATAGATTAATAAATATAACAGCTAAATTTAGGTAGTGAGAGGAATTTCTTTAATTATTATATTTCTGAAGTGAATCGACCCTAGTCCAGAATGTAAATGAAAAATTTTAAATAATCCTATTATACTCTGTTACTTTACTCATTAAGGAGAAATTTCTTTTCTGTCTCAATGGCAATTTTAATTTTTCTGTTAAAGGTCTGGGACTTCAATGGCCTTTGTCACCACACACTAAATGTTGGGCAAGAGGGAGCTGTGGATATTTCACATATTCTGGTTCTGAAGAAGATAATACTGGTTACAGGCTGGGACAGGTATGATATGCAAAGCCATAGGAAGGTAAAAGGAGAAAGTTTTATTTAAATCAAAATCTAAAAGAAGAAAGAACATAGAAGTCTTGACTGATTCTGAATCTTTAACTTGCTGGCGACCTAGGTGTGTGTTTGGAATTGACTGAATGCTTAGTGAATAAAAATTTTAAGATCATGTAGTTTGAGTGGCTTTCAGAAGGATTACAGTGCTTTCTCTGGACTTTGGAATCTCTCTTTGTCTTTAACCATTCCAGATAGACATGTAATACCCAGGAAGTGGGTATTAACTCCAGACGTTTACTAAATTTTATAGTCAATAAATTCTTAATGTAGAAATTACATTCCTTCAACTGTAGAAGGAACTCATTCTTTCTTCTATTGTTACTTAGTTTAAATTGCAGCACAAGAGGGGAACAGCCGGCTGAAATCTGTTAGCTCCTCTTTCATATCAGGGCAGAGAAGGGCCTTTCACAGCCCACTTACTCTTCTTAAGCAGCAATTTTTCCATTTCATTACAAGGAAAATTACTGTTCTTTCTTTTTTTCTTGGGAGAACTAAGGGATCATAAACAGAGCCTTTTCTGTGGCATTGTATAAGCACTAGGAAAATTAAAGTGTGCTGTGTTTCAAAAATATATTGTCCATAAATTCAACAGTTCACAAAATACTGCTCTAAGAGGTGCTTTGTCCAAAATTATTCACTATAGAATTATAACCTTAAGGGTTTAAAGCTAGGATTAAATCAGATTTTATATCTGGAAAACTAGGAGTATTTATTTGGGGATTTTTAAATCAATCCTAGGAAAGACTTTTTTTTTTTTTTTCCTAATGCAAATAGGCACATACAGAGAAGAATATATAGTGTCATGCACAACCTAGTTTTCAGACAGAGTTAGACTATAAGGAAAGAAGGATATAGTTCAGATTATTCTACTTGCTATTAAAAACTAATTTAGTCATCCTCACCTTTGAAAGACAAAGCTTCTTCATATTCCTGGGAGCAATCATGATCCATCAGTGACTCACAACCTCTTCAACAGACCAGGGCCTAGTGATCTCTGTAATTAGGCGATGGCAATGAATAAGTGAAGTTCTCTAACATCATTGCAGGGTAGATGTGTAGCACCAGATGATCTGCTTTAAATTTGAACAGAATGAAAAAGAACTTTAAAAAATTAATCGCTATTAGTCAAAACCTTGGCAATATCATTTTATTAATCATATTGGTGAGACACCTCTGGTTAGAAATTAGTATCAAATGTGAGGTTTTTTTATTGCTTACAGGGATAAATTTTGAAAGCTTAGGTGTGCGGAGTCATTCAAAAGTGGTTTAGAGGAACCTCGATGTTCTGCCTATATTAATGGGTAATCACTTTCTATAATCTTGGGGAGGAAATTTTGGGAACATTGAAATGAGAGGATTCTTATCACTCCTCTCATTTTCCTCCATCTTTTCCATCTTCTGTGAAGTTGTCAGGACTTGGATCCCTTAGTTGGAATTGAAAGTTGATGGAGTTCCTGTCGTGGCTCAGCAGTTAACAAACCCGAATAGCATCCATGAGAACGTGGGTTCCATCCTTGGCCTTCCTCAGTGGGTTGGGTATCCACCCTTGCGAGTGAACTGTGATGTAGGTTGCAGACGAGGCTTGGATCCCGAGTTGCTGTGGCTGTGGTGTAGGCCAGAGGCTACAGCTCCAATTGGACCCCTTAGCCTGGGAACCGCCATATGCCTTAGGTGCGGACCTAAAAAGAAAAAAGACAATAAAAAAAAAAAAAGAAAGTTGAATCAATACATTCCCAATTATATTGTTTTACTTTCATATTGATGAATTTAAAATCATGTTTTCTAAGTAGGAGGTCTTATGTTAGGATAGATTTTGTAGGATCTTTGCAGGGTCGTTTTTTTAATTCTTTTAACTAAAGAGGCAGAAGAACAGATCTTTTTTTTTTTGGTTATAACTTAGGAAGGATGGTCCATTAAGCCAATTCCTTAATAGTTTAGTGATTTGAGAAGAAATAATTGTAAGACTGACAGTCAGCTTATTAAGCTTTCTTTCAAACCCAGAGGAGGCTGTTAAGTTATACTGTAAGTTTATTTTATTTTATTTTATTTTACTTAGGCCACTAGGGCCTGCCATTACATCCTAACTTTACATTTAGATTCTATTTAAATAAAGAAATTATTTTGATAATTCTGTCCAAGATAGAATAGAAACTACAGGTATTGAGTTAGGTACCTAAATATGCCATCCGATTTACTTTATTTATAGTACTTTGTAGCATTACACATTTTACATACATTATTCAATTTAGTCCTTAACTTCATCTTGGAAGGTAGGCAACATTTTATAGATATATCAAATCCCTATCTTCAGCTCTTATCTCTCTAAACTCACTTATCCATTTACTTGATGGATTTGTCTGACTGCAATCCCAAATTCAACATATTTTAAACTGAATGTATTATTCACTCCCTTTCCCTAAACATGCTTATTCTTAGATTCAGAGCTTTAGTTAACAGCCAGGCATTCTGGTCATCCACCATGCTGTTCCCTTCTCACTCAACTTCACAACCAAGGAGTCACTAAGTCTTATCTATTTTATATTCTAAATGTTTTTTTCGAATATAGTCCCTTTACTATTCAGCTGTGTAATTCAGATCATTTCTGCATACATGAATGTCACAGCCTTCTTATTTGTTCTGTCCTCTAGTAATACCTCCCTTTTACCTCTTGAAGAGATTTTGTTCATTTCAATGATTTCCACATTTCTTTCTACAATGCAGTCTATCTATGTCACTTCCTTGTTTAATGCCTTTTGAAGTGTCTACCAAAAAAAAACCTGAAGCTCCCTCTGGCCTGGACCAAGTCTTAGTTTCATACTAACCCATTCTTATGTACGTTCTAAACTCAAATAACAACTTGCTGTCAGAATGTTCCCAATCAAACCATATCATACTCTAATAAAAATGATTAAAAAATCTTGTTAAATACATGGTCATATTTATGTTGGTAAAACTAAATGAATAGAGGATCAATTATACTTGAATTTAAAGTAGTCATGTACTATGTATAGTTCTGGTAAAAGCAAATAAATAATCATAATAGTATAAGATTTTATCTTAATCTTATGCCCCAAAATTCTATGATTCTATATTTATAGCTCCCTATAAACTCAAGTTCTTCATTTTCCCCATTTTTTTTTAGTTTGTTTGGTTAAAGGAGAAGCCTCTGTTTATGAAGATTTTATCTCTGTAAAATATCTAGACTTGCCCAAATACGAAAAAGAGAATCTTTCATATAATTTCAAATAATTCTGAAAATGTGATTAACAGTAGCACTCTTCACAGAGCTATTTAAAAAGTAGACACTCAATAAATAGCTGTTGATATAATTTTATTTCTAAAAGTATTTTTAAGGGAAATGAGATTAGAGATTTGAAGCTCTTTAACAATAAAACTTATCTATCACAAGATACTAAATTCTTAATAATTGCCTCACTAAGGAACCTACATATAATCTTACACATGACTCAAGCAATTTCTATTATTAGGATAAAAATCAGAATGAACATTTCCAAAGCTGTGACTTACTCTGAATAATCTTGGAGGCTAGGAGGGGGCGAGTATGTCTGAAATTCACAAATAACCCTCAAAACTAATTTTGTGATGTTTTCAGTGTCCAAAATTGGACTCTACAGATTTTAGGAAAAAGCATAAAAATGAACTGATTTATACTGAACTCATTCTCTACCTTTGAGATACTCCCTTTAAGCTGAAAAAACAGTGGATCGAACATAGATAGGTTCTTATGATAATTGGACTAGCAACACATGAACAGTTAACCTCTGAGGGAACAAATGGTTGACTGTGTTCTTTTGTTCTCCCATGACAATTTTTATGTGATAAATTTCGGTAAAAGTTATTTTCCCGGCTCATTCATCCTAAAAGAGGTTTTTAAAAACATTAAAATTTTTCTGTTTTACACTTGACAGGTGAACTAATTTTGTTTTCACAGAATTAGTCATCATCTCTAAATTCTGAATTAGAGATAGGACATAATCACAAGATGACAGAGTGACTTGGTAGCAGTTCTCATTGGTTTTCAAATGTGAGGTGTGGAATGGAAAGGGTAAACTCCTTCAATGTCAGAAAGAACAAATCTGTGACTCCTAAAATGGCCTAAAAATTGGCTCATTCTGCACTTCAATTTTACTCTTGGCAAAAGTACAAACTTAAAAAAAAGTTATCTTGGAAATGTACAAAGTAAGAAATACAGTGTGGCTTCTGAAGTTATTTTAAGGATAACTGTCATTTCAAATGAAAGTTTCAGGTTAGGTTTTAAGGGAAAGGTGGCAGCTAATTAGTTTCTCACCATTTTGACACACAGGGTCAAATATCAGAAGGGCTACTTTTTACAACATCTTCTGAAAAGCATTTTGTGCCTTTGGGTGGTACTTCCTAAATATATCTAGCTAGTATGAGTATCTTGGCAAAGAAGACATGTGACATTGAATTTTGGCTGAACGATAATAGAAGAGGTATGGATTGACCTCTTCCCTCTCACTCCTACCCTCACGCTCTCCATTCCCAAAAGGTAGTATCTTCCACTAAACTTACCAATAGGTAAAGATAAAATTTAAAATGTTTACATATAAAGATATTATGAGATTAACTGCAGTTTCAGAACTTCAGATTACCTTACTCACTTTGCTAAGCCTTATATTAATATTATGAAAATAACATTGTTATTGATTAAAAATAGAATAATTCACACCTTGACTCAACAATATTTGTTTGGGGAAAAAACAAATCTTTGCTCTCCTAAAGCTTATTTATGGTAGGAGAGGGAGAAAAGAAAGAGACAAATATAGACAATGATATCACATAATGGTAATGTAATAAAGAAAAATGATGTAGGTGAGAGATGAAAGACTCAAGGGAGAGTGTTTACCTGGGTGGTCAGGAAAGGCTTACTCTAGGAGGTAACATTTGAGCAGAGAATTTTTCAGTCATTAATTTTTCAGTCATATTAATTTTTCAATCATTAATATGTATTGAATACTCACTATGTGTAGGTCACTATGCTTGCTTTGTAGGGTTATAGAAAAAGACAAGACTCCTGGTTTCTGAGAGCTTACAATCCAGCAGAGGAGCAGTGACTCTATAATATTATTTGTATGTTGTAAGTAAAAGTAAACGGTGTAAGAGGTCAGAAGAAAGAAGTATTTCTTTCAACTCTAGTTATTAAGAAGCTTACAGAACAAGGCAGACCTTAGTGAATGGGTGTTCGGAATGGTAGATGTGGGTCTGTGTGTGAAAGGAAATCCATGGGGAGATGGAAGAGCTCATCACGCACAACAGCAAAGCAGCTGGAAGTGCGAAGACTGCGTGGAGAACAGTTAGAGGACTGCTGGGCTTGACCTTGGACATGCGCTTCAGAAACAGCCCCTGAATCCCACTAACAGCTCCAAAGAGCAGGAGCTTTTTGCTTTGAAAAGTAAGGAAAGAAGAATACAGGGGAAAATTCTAAAAAAAGTTGATAGGACCCAAATATTACTGGGTCTTCAGTAACAGGCCTACACATTTGAATTTTGTCATGTAGGAGATAGAAAAAAATAAGAATTTTTTTTTAACAGGGTATGAGACTTAACTTTGATCATGATGTTTCCCCACTCCACCTAGAGTGACTTCCTCTTCCAAATCTTGCCCCTCACTTGTGGTGCAGCTCACATATGACCCCTCCACTCAGCCTTCTGTGATTCTACCCTGGACCTCCATGGCCATTGATCAGTACTTTCTTGGCACTTAGCACGTTTCACTTTGCATTTTAGTCATGTTATGCTCATGGCTCTGACCCCTGCATCAGCATGAATGGGGATTTCCATGGAGAAAACAGGAAATGTTTGTAGAATGAATACTTATTAAGTGCTCCCAAATAGAATGATTAATCTAGTAGTGGGATGAAGAATGTGCCAGAGATGGGTTAGCATATAGACAGTGAAATTGGTTAAGAGGCTGGTACAGCCATGAGGTAGGAAGTACTGAGCTGAGCTGGGAAGCTGCTATTGGTTATTTAAAATAAAAATGAAGGAATGAATAGGTAATATGTCAGGGAGGCAGAATTTGAGGTTTTTTTTTTTTTTTCTTCTGTCTTTTTGTCTTTTCTAGGGCTGCACCTGCAGCATATGGAGGTTCCCAGGCTAGGGGTCTAATCAGAGCTGTAGCTGCCGGCCACAGCCACAGCCATAGCAACGCGGGATCTGAGCTGCATCTGCGACTTACACCACAGCTCATGGCAATGCCTGATCCTTAACCCACTGAGTGAGGCCAGGGATCAAACCCGAAACCTTGTCGGATTCCTTAACCACTGAGCCATGATGCGAACTCCAGAATCTGAGTATTTTATTTGACTGGGGAAGAGAAAGATATGCAGTGGGCTGGCTTTCTGGTCTCTTAACCAAAGTCAGGAATTTGGGGGGTTCTGCTGTGGAGGGAAGACAGAAAATTTGGATTTTTGATATGTTGCTGATGAGATCCATAATGGAATGGTCAGCTGTCTAGTGGGAACTACTCAATGCTGGAAAAAGTTATGAATGAAAATAGATTGAAGAGCCATTTGTATAGAAGTGAGATGGGGAAGTATGGTGGTCTCCAAAATCCCTGAACAAGCCCTTCCGTGAGAAGGAAGTGGAGGAATGACAGTAAGTAATGTCCATTTTAAAGGGAGTAAGAGAAAGAAGGGAGGGAAAGTCGAGCAGGAGGAATGGAAGGTCAGAGAGCTGAGAAGAGAAGCAAGGTGCATTGGGAGACCTCCATCAGAGGATGAGGTGTTACACTGCAGGGCAACTGGGAGACTTTTCGAGTGGGCAGAATAGAAGCAAGGCTTTGGAAAAGTGAAGAGAGGATGTGGGTGAAGACACCAAGCCTGGGCTTACAGACACTCCTTTGAAATGCAGGTGGCTCCAGAAGGAGGCAGAAGCTTACCAGAGGCTGGAAGCCAGAGTTGAAATCAAGGGGAAATGGGAAGCCCCCACAAAGTAATACCCCATAATTTAATTTTTAGGCTCCTCCCTTCCCCACCAGGCAGCAGACATTTCATTTTCTATTCTTCCTGGTCTGTCCTCAAATTTACTAGCAGTGCCCCAGGATACTGACTTTTTAAAAACTACTATTTCTGTTCAAAGCATACCTGTCCTATGTCCCATTCCTTTGAAGTGGCATTTTCCAAATGTATTCCACAACTAGTAGTTCTTTAAGATGCTGCATGAGAAAGGACTCTGGGCAAAGAAGTCTGGGAAATGCCATAGGGGATGTGAACATCTTAAATGTCTTAGATGCTCTGATTAAAAAAAAAAACCTTAAATTATTTTGTTTAAACTATCAGATATTATTTGTTCACAGACTCTTCCCTTTTCTCTTATTACTGTCACAAAACATGGGTTCCATGTTACCCATATGGAGAAATTTTGCTTTCAGGTCTTAGTGATGGATAATTCATCTTATAAATGCATATGTATTTGGTGTTAAAGATTGTGAAAGGAAGATTAACCATCTTATAGTAAGTATTCATAATTTACCAGAAAATTCAAGAGAAAATCCAAAAGGAAGTTCAGTGTGGGGATTCAGCCATATGGATGACAAGTGGGAATGAAATTGTAGGCAGCTTTGTCTTTTAGTCTTTTAGACTTCTCAAATTACAATGCACAATGGTTACTCAATATCTATATTGCTTTTAGATCCACAGCTAAATGCTCTATCCCTTTTTACTAGGGCTATTACTGTGTTCCGACCTCAGAACTTCAATCAATTTTTCATCCACCCTGAAGAATGGAAGGGAGGAGTACAGCACCGTGACGATATCTTATGTGCTGCATTTTTACCTCCACAAACTCTTGTTACAGGTTACTTGAACCCATCACTTGACAATCGGTGATGAACATTGTTGTTATTTTTTGCCTCATTCACTTTGAAAAAGCTTTTTCTCAACTGTAGAATGAATAGATTTCTTAAAGAAGCAGTCCCTACACTTAAAGCTACTCTTGGTCCTTATTTCTAGGGCCATATGATAGTGGTAATGACCATCAGCTCCTGAGTCTGGCTACCTGGCCTCAGATTCTGGCTTCACCACTTGCCAATACATCATGATGAACAAGTTGTTTGAATTCTAAATTATGATTTTTCTCTGGCTAATAATGATATATCAGAATCTTGGTTTATAGTGAAGATTGATTGCATAAGGTAATCAGGGTAGGGGTTTAACTCAGTGCTCACAGTAAGCTGGTCAGCAAATATTAGCTTTCATCATCATCATCCTTTTTTGAGGAGCTGTGGTTATTGGGTACAAATCACACTTCCATGGCACTCAGATGTTTCGTAATAGGAACACATTAACCCTTTGGCACAATTTAAAGTCTTTGATTAAAGACTTATCTCACAAACTGTCTACAAATCCAAGCTCTTGAAAAGATCCGCAAATATACTTTGATGTGATGTATTAAAGGGGATCAGAAATTATTGTTACCATTTCCAGCCAAAGAAAACAATTTATAGGAGTTCCCGTCATGGCTCAACAGTAATGAACCCGATTAGGATCCATGAGGACATGGGTTTGATTCCTGGCCTCTCTCAGTGGGCTAAGGATCCCATGTTGCTGTAGCTGTGGTGTAGGCTGGCAGCCACAGCTCCAATTCAACCCCTAGCCTGGGAACTTCTATGTGCCAAGATTGCTGCCCTAAAAACAAACAACCTCCCTGCCCCCCCCCAAAAAAAAAACCCAAAAAGCAAAAAAAGAAAAGAATTACAGGGAAAGAGCTAGGATATCCATGAAGTGTTATAATATGAGGTTTACTGCTCTATTTACATGTCAAGTTTCACTATTTTCAGAACTTGCCTGATTACTTACCAGTAGGGCCAACTCTGCAGTTGAATTTGCTTTATAGCTGTTGGGAGTCTACCCCTGCAGTATCACATACTGAAATGTGATGGAGACAAGTAATGCTGTGTAGTTGTTATGTAAAATTGTCATAAAATACCATTGCAACTGGGGAACAAATAATCTTTCTTCATTCGTTCTCATCCCATCAGTCACATGTGAAAATTTTTGGTCAAGAACTTTGCAAGTGAAGTAATTTTCTCATTTTTAATTTAATTTTATTTATTTTTGTCTTTTTTAGGGCCGCACCCGAGGCATATGGAAGTTCCTAGGCTATGGGTCTAATCAGAGATGTAGCTGCCAGCCTACATCACAGCCACAGGAACACTAAGTCCAAGCTGTGTCTGTGACCTACACCACAGCTCACAGCAATGGCGATCCTTAACCCACTGAGAAAGGCCAGGGATCGAACCAGCTACATTGCTGTGGCTGTGGCGTAGGCTGGCAGCTGTAGCTTGGATCGAACCTCTAGTCCAGGAACTTCCCTAGACTGCAGGTATAGCCCTAAAAAGAAAATAAAAATAAAAATAAAATGATAGAGGAAGGTGGATACTCTCAGGGACAGCTGATCTATGGAAACCCATCATCCTTGGCCAGTCTATGAGTTACACAGGTGCTTTCTCCAAGACAACACAGAGTTCAGTGTGTATTACGCTCTTCTCTCTCCAAATCCCAAGAAAGACACCATTCATAAGTACCAGTCTGCTTTTGTCTTCTGCACCCCACTTGATGTTGGCGCTCTGCTCAGCAGAGCTGTCCTCCCTGGGCTGCCGAGAGCAGCATTCTGGGTATGCATGTTTCCTCCCCATGACAAGCTTGGTCAGACTCAACCTCACTATTTGGGCTTTTCTATGCTTCTATGATGAGCAGTAGGAAAGGACTCTGTGTAGGAAAAGTGTTAGGATTGGAGAAAGCCACATTGAATAAAGGACATTAAAGAGAAGGAATAAGGAGTTCCCATCGTGGCTCAGTGGTTAATGAACCCGATTAGTATCCATGAGGACGTGGGTTTGATCCCTGGCCTCGCTCAGTGGGTTAAGGATCCCATGTTGCTGTGGCTGTGGTGTAGGCCGGCCGCTGTAGCTCCCATTCAACCCCTAGCCTGGGAACCTCCATATGCCGTGGGTGAAAGCCTGGAAAGACCAAAAAAAAAAAAAAAAAAAAAAAAAAAAAAGAAGGGATAAAAAGAAGGTATACACACCACAGGAGAATAGATGGGGAGAATGGAAACCTAGGACTTGATTCACTTGCCCTCACTCAATAATAAACAATATGATGATGATTATTATTAACACTTGTAAAGTATTTGTAATAGACGAGGCACTATTCTAAGGCTTTGCATCCTTCATAACTGCACTATGAGAGAAAATTATTAACCCAGTTTTGTAGGTGAGGGATTTGGGGCCTCAAGTTGAGTTAACTAACTTGCCCACGGTTACACAGCTGGTAGGTGGTAGAATGAAGATTCAAACTCAAGCTATTTACTTACAAAGCCCGTATTCTGAATGCTTTATTACTATAAAATAAAAAAGGTATAACAATAAGTTCTGTCACACTTACCAAACAGGTATTTTGTGAAGATTCTAAGTTCTTAAGTTTAACAAAAGCACTAGGAATTACTGTTCATTCATGTCTCCACATATCGAGAGGGAACTTACCAAGTGCTAGATTCCATGTAAATAACTATGCCGATGATTTCTTCTAATTGCTGTTGCTCATATTTTCTGTCTAACTTTCCGGCAATTTGTGTTCTCTGTCCTGGCTCATTTAGGGAGTTATGATGGAGAAATTGTTCTATGGAACAATAGCACAGAAAATGCTCATCACGTCCTTCATCCTGATTACCAGCGGCTGCTAAAAACAAAATCGGGTGAGTGCAAGCCTGAAATTGAAATAGTGTGGCTGAGTCAAACCACAGTAGGCCTGGTTGTTTGTGCACATACCTGGTCCAGCTTGCTCCTAAATTATAGATGATTGGCTATAAGCGCAAGGGATTAGTGATATCATTCTCTTGTCAAAGTGACTAAAAAGAACCTTGAGATTTACTTGGCTTAGCAAATTCTCCATGGCTTGCCATTCCTTTTCTTTATGCTACATCAGCGTTTCTGAATTACTGACAGCAGGGAGCGGGCCTCTTATTTTTATCTACTTTAGTTTTTGCCAATAAACATGGCCAAATTGCCTTTGAGTGAACCTTGGGTGCTCCTTGGTAGGAAAATGGGAACGCGTGTCCGCTTGATAGGCTGCTCAGGCTCAATTGAGAGCTTGTATTAAATATTATGCCACCTGGAAATCTTAAATTATTTCTTGCTTTAGAAACCTGTGAGGAGCATTAGATGGGAATATATTGTATTTTATGGGAGTTTAGCAGAGCAGATGAATATTTTATACTTAGGCAAAATGTCTTAACAATTGCCTTTCACTTTTTATTTTAGTTTCCTTAGATACTAAAGGTTTTTCCTTAGACTAATTTATTTGGGTAATGAATATGTCATTTTTCATGGCCCAGTGAGGTCCTGTTGTCTCAACTGGATAAACTCACAGAGGCGAAATTAGATTTTCACAAAGGACCGGTCATCAGATAGAGCCCTTTGGTTTGTGTGTGTGAAGAGCTAAGGGAGTAATTTGTTAGAAGGGAGAAAACTAACTTAAGAGATTTAGAGTTTACTTGGCTGCCGGTACAAAACTCTGACCTGCTTTATGTATAAAGAGCTAATCATTAGGGTTCATCTGAAGCCTCCATGAAAGGGGTAGAATTCTGCCTCTTTCTCTGCCTTGGCCCTCAGGAGAGCACTGTCTTGCTCTTCTAGCAAATTGAATTGTGGCTGTGATTAAAAACACAGAGAGCTAGACAGGAAAGAAAAGCAGATAACATCAAATTTACAAAAGACACAAGAGGCGTTGCTATAGATTTCCTGCATTGAAATTTTGAAGATACCTCTGTATAGATTTTTCATAACCATGTAAGACTATTTATAGATCCTGAGATGAATCTTCCATTTTTATTAGTGTGGCCTGGAGATGATATCATTAGATAATTGAAGTACCATTAGGAATATCCTTTTTTTTTTTTTTTTTTTTTTTAGGAATATCCTTCCCAAGGTAACTCACTAACATATATTGCTGAAAAACGATTCTTTAATTATATTAGTCATTATATTCATGTTCATTAAATTATTTGCAAGCTTAATATTAATCATTAGTAAATTGAAAATGCCATGATATTAGAATCGCATTTGTCTGGAATGTATCAGGATCTCTAAGACATTAGCAGTGACTGCAAAATGAAGTATCTATTAATTCATATTAGGGGAAAACACTGTAAGTGGGTATGGAGTATGAGAAACAAAAATGGAATCAAATAATCCTTGAAGTTGGGGTTGAGGATGTGAGTAGCAGAAGGCCCTGTAGATATTGACTGGACTCTTATTGTGAGACTTGCTGGAATCATGGGAGACCTGTGATGGAGGTAGGCTTATGGTTTTTTGCACGTGTTTGAAAAGCAGATGTTTCTGTTCATTAAGACACCTGGCTTGTCTCCATCTTAGATACAGAGTCTCAGAAGTTTCTCAGTGCTGGGAAGAGATGCTCCACTCACCCCACAGCAGACCAGGCTACCCTGGGAGCCTGTTCCTTAGAGACGGACACAGAGCGCAATAATGCTGTTATGAGGCTTTGCTTCCTTGAAGCAAGAAAAAACACCGCAGCAACAGGTGAAATATATAGACTTCTTTGGTATCTTGTAAAATGTGGGAGCAGGGAACAATAAAGAAAGTTCAATCTAATCTGATCTGGGTCTGGTAGAGTTTGTGTCTAGCAAAGAGTCAGTATGGGTGGTGGGTGGCCACAGGCTATGGCAAACAAGGTTGGGGTTAAGGAGGATGGGTCCAGGAGCAGGGCTAGATTAGACCCCACAAGCAGTTTACACAGTGCTGTGTATGTCAGGATCAGAAAGAGAACAACTCTGGGCAACAATCAGAACTGGTGTTCTAGCCATGGCATAGAGGTTTGGTAGGATGGGGGAATAGCAAGAAATACGCCCAATATATGAGCCAAAGTCTAGGTCTACAATGGCATGGAAGAGTTGAGTTTGAGACGACTACACTGGCATCTGTTATCAAAATGGGCTAGGAGAGGAGTTCCCTGGTGGCTCAGTGGGTTAAGGATCTGGTGCTGTCATGCTGTGGATCTGATTACCGCTGTGGTGCGGGTCAATCCCTGGCCCATGAACTTCTGTATGTGCATCCAAAAAAATTGGGCTAGGAGAAAATAGTGAGAAACTGAGATTGGGGACAATAGGGAAATTTGAAATAGCTGCTGCTAAATGCTGATCCCAGATCAAGAGAGCTGTCTGCTCTTTATCTTTTTTTTTTTTTTTTTTTTTTTTTTTTTTGTGGAGGGGCTGTGGATAATGCTAAGGGGGTCTTTATCAGCTGTGTATCCTTTCCAGAGTAAGTCAGAGTTCTGGTTAGAGCTTCTGCTAGGATTATGCTGATACTGGTGCCACCATATGATGTACCATAGTTATTTGATGTTATCATATATGAAATAACTATTTGCTTAATTTCCCCTTTGGCTTCAATGGCTGCATTCGCAGCCTGCATTTTCCCCAAATTAAAAATCTGCTTCTGGAGTTCTCGTTGTGGCACAGCAGAAATGAATCCGACTAGTATCCATGAGGATGTGGGTTTGATCTCTGGCCTCGCGCAGTGGGTCGGGGATCTGGTGTTGCCATGAGCTGTGGTGTAGGTGGCAGATGTGGCTTGGATGCAGTGTTGCTATGGCGTAGGCTGGCACCTGTAGTTCCAATTCAACCATAGTCTGGGAACTTCCATATGCTGTGGGTGCGGCCCTAAAAATAAAATAAAATAAAACCCTGATTCTGAAAACAATGCATGATTTTTAAATATTTATCTAAAAATACATTTTTTTTTAGTTTTAGAAGTTTTTTTTCTTAACATTAGGAATCTAGTCATTATTAGAAACAAGTAAATATATCTGAATTATGTTTTCCATATTCACTTTCTCATATTCAATTTGCAGATGGAAAATCTGCATGATTTTCATAAAATTGTTTTCAACATTAAAAATCAATAAAGATATACCCTTATTAGAGTTTTGAAATCATTATGGCATATTTAGAATAGACCCTGAAATGGTTAGATTCTGAAACTTCCTATTTTCTGAACACACTTATACTCACAAAATGAACAATTATCATGCAACTGCTCTCATTTCCTCAACACTAATTCCTCTTTATGTTATCAGTATTCCCAAATTGTTTCCACTGAAGCGGCTACATACCATTATTTCTACCTTAAACAGATATGATTGTTAATAGGCAGCACATTTGTGAAGCAAATTGGAAGTCATCTACAGATTTATCAAATAATAGGAACTTTGCCACAGAAGAATAATTTAGGTAAAGTGCTTTTACAAAGCATATACAAATGGAAAATGAAAAGGTTATTTCTAGACCCATGAACCAAAAAAATTGTTCCATAAGGGCTTACAACCAATTCTTGATCAAAGATTAAAAAACAAGCTCATAAATAGAATTCAAAGCATGCAACTACATAGAGAAATCAACAGCTATGCTGCTCTAACTACTTATAGGCATCCAGCTCTGTGCATGAGGAATTTGACTTCTTTGGTCTGTGTGCCCAATGGGTAATTAAGAAAGATGGGTTTTATGTAATTAGAACATTATCATAATGTTGAAATGAGTATTTTATAAGTTTATTTAACAAACTAATTCTATCAAAATTAAAAACCCCAAATCATATTAAAATAATGAATGAAGGAAAGGTAACTAGATTTTATGGAACATCTTACACATCCTATCTCTTTTAATACTCAACACAAACCAGTGAAGGTAGCATAGGGTTATCTCCATTTTATATCTGAGAAGATCAAAGTGCTGGGAATTGATCTCAGGGCTACACATCTCTCCAACATCCATGATTTCCACAGGGCAAACTGATGAAGAAGTTTCTGGTGTTCATTACCATAGTTTTCCTAATGAGCTGTTCTCTCACATATTAGGGGGAGCCAACCTGGTGTCATGTGGAGGATCTGGGTATGTCAGATTCTGGGATACATTTAAGAAACAACTTCTGGCTGAATTTTTGGCTCACAGAGGAGTTGGTTCCATTATCATGTCTACTGGCAAATCAAATCGATACCTCGCCACAGGAGATCTTGAGGGGTGGTTGAAAATCTGGAATATAGAGGTACATGGAAAAAGTCTCACATTAATTATTTCTGATTGCCTTTTGTTGCAGATAACTGTGCATCAGGTTTTGTCTGTTTTCTAGATAAAGGAAGAAATGATCAGTCCGAGTATTTTAAAGAAAACATGTATTGATCAGAGACTTCTTTTAAATAATTCATAGGGAAAAAAAGATTTTCTCAATATTGAAAAATCTTCTGTTACTGTGTAGTCAAGTCAGTCACCCAAATTAGGAATGCAATATTGTGAGTACGGTCTTGCAGCATTTTTTGAGAATAAATAATTAAGATATGCCTTATTTGAAATGAGACTGTAAACATAATTTAAATAGAATACTTGGTCTTCATCTAACATTATTGTCATCCTAAGTAATTCTGAGATTTTACAGGTATGTGTGTGTCACTTATTACCTGCTCAGTTTTCTTTTCTTTTTTCTTTTCTTTTTTTTGGGGGGTGGGGGTGGGGAGGAGGGGTGACACCTGAGGCATATGGAAGTTCCCAGGCTACAGGTTGAATAGGAGCTACAGCTGTGGGCCTTCACAACAGCCACAGCGACATAGGATCCCAGCCACGTCTGTGATCTACACCAGTGTTCATGGCAGTACTGGATCCTTAACCCACTGAGCAAGGCCAGGGATCAAACCTGCAACCTCATGGATACTAGTTGGGTTCATAACCCGCTGAGCCACAATGGGAACTCCCTCAATTTTCTAATAATACTATAAAGTTGGATAATATGTGACTACCTATACATGATAAAGTTCATCAACTTTATTAAATAGCTGACTTTACTGTTGATTTTTTTCTTTCCATCTTCCCACTCCTCCTCCTTCCTTTTTCCTATTTCTCAAGGTAGTCAAATCAGTGAGAAACCTTTTCCTGAAAGTTTTCAGGAAATCGTTCTTCTCACCTCTGTAATCATGAGCTATTCTTTTGCATTTGTATCACAGATTGCTGTTCCGAAATGTACCTGTTTCAATTTCAGTATCAGACTTAAAAAAATGTGTTATATCACATTTAATATTTGGATATTTGTGAATTTTGGCATTTCTTTTCATTCAGGAGTACTGTCTTAATTCCAATGAAAACAAACTCACACAGGCCCCAACTTTGATAAGATCATTCAGACCTCATGAAGACTGGATAAGTTCCTTAGCGATGTGTGAGCCTGGCAGCCGCTCCCTGGTTCTCTCCGCCTCTGCAGATTGCAGCATCTGTGTGACTGATGTCTGCAGTGCTTCTGTCCGGATCTTTGGTCAGGTAGAAAGATTGCTTCTTTATTATTCTAATATTTACTTGACATTTAAGATGAACTTGGCCTGATTTCCCTTTGAATCTCATCGGCTATTAAAGTTCATTAGTCATGAAAGAACTGATTTCCATTTCTGGAACCGTAGCTCCAGGCCTCCCTTATTAACCATGGCAGTTCCATCCACTGGAGGACACTGGAGACGTGAAAAGATGAGGAGCTCCAGGCAGCTCAAAATGTACCAGGATTTCTGAGAAAAATTTTTCCTCTAAAATAAGTGAATCCTTTCAATGGCTAAATTTAGTAGAAATACAATGTGGATAAAATTAACGTGTTATCATTAAGCAGATAGACTCTGACAGTCAAGTAAAACAAGATAATAACTAAATACAAACAATTTTAGAAAAAAATGAACTTTGCTGTTCATTGTCTAGTTTACTCCTGCCAAAGTAGCAATCGTTAGTGTTTGCTGAGTTTTTCTTGTATGCCTGTGGCCCTGTTCTGAGGTCTCTACGTGAATTATTTCATGTAATCTTCAGAATTGCCCATCCCACGAGGGAGGAAAGCTTATTATTCCCATTTTGCAGAAGAGGAAACAGAGGCACAGAGAGTTTGATTAAATTGCCAGAGCTCACAGAACCTAAGAAGTGGTAGAATTTGTTGTTTAACTCAAGCTGGCTCATTTCCAGTTCATGCTTTTAACCCCTTCCTCCCAGGGAACCAATCTCTGATTTATATCTGCCTATTAAAAAAAAAAAATGGAAGTAGAGGGGCATGGAAAAAGAAGAACATATTCATTGTCTCACATTTCTTTTTTTCATTTGTTTTCCTGGGAACTCAGCTCCTGTCCCCTTTGGGCTTTGGGGAACAAAATATCAGTTTGATCTGTTTCAGTCAGTACTGTTCAAACATGGTGGTGTGACTAGCCCAGAACCCCAGTTTCCATCTGGTTCCAGTAGCCTCTGGTGCTGCTTTCATGCTGATTTTCTTTGTTGGGAAGACAAAGTCTGTTGTTGCTTCCTTTGTGAGGTCAGCTTGAGGATGTCAACCTGCACTTAAAGAATTCTTTACACCCCTATAGGACATGAAGGATGATGGTAAATCAGAAAATAATCTGGGTAGGCGGACCTGTGTTTGACCAAGAAATGTGGGCGTCTCCATGTGACACTCTGGAGAGCTGTACAATTGCTTCCACTCTGTAAATAGAGCAAGTGCTAGACTTTTCTCAGTCAGGAAAAAGAGTGTCTGAGTGGGAACTCAAACGGGCATGTGGGCAGGTGTGGTGAGATAGATAGTGTGGGGCACAGCTGGCATCATGAACATGAAAGGAGTTGAAAAGCTGCTTCTGGCTGTTGGAAAAGTCAATGCAATGCTGACCTTGCTATACGCCCGTGCCATATAGGCTCTGATGGGATGAGGGGCAAGTTACTGGCCAGGCAAAGACACAAGTGTCATCAAGCTGGTGGTGTCAGAAGCTAAGTTCCTTAGATGGTGCTGAAGCAAGAAATAGGACTGTTCCAGGTATGGGCGACTTATATATTGGGTGCACCAAACACAATCTTTCCCTAAATTTTATTTTCGTGAAGAAATATGTGCTAGTAAAACTGTTCATTTTTATACCTTTGAGAGTTTTCCTTCGTTGCTTTGTAAAGTTCTTTGTATTTTGAAGGACTTCACCCTCAAAAAGTCTGCATGAAAATAGTTTGTTTTTTTCCCTTCTGTTCAAGACAGGAAAAGAGCCACCAGAGCTGGGTAGTTTTAGAAAGTAAAGGCTGGCAAAGTGGGGACAGCTGGGTTTTCTAGTCCCTTCTGCCTGAGCTTTACATTTAAAAAAAAAATAACTCACTTTTATCAAGCTGTCTTGGATATGGGTGCTGCTAGTCCCAAGGGGTGCAGGAGGGAGAGGGAGGGGAGGAGGTGAAGGGAAAAGAAGGAGGAAAAGAAAAAATTAGCAGATACTAGAAAATAGCAACAGAGAATGTCCTTCTCATAGTGTAAGAAGAGACATCCTTTCACAAAAACCAAAAAACAGAAAGATATGGGAGGCAGATAGAAATACTTAGATAGCAAGAGACTCAATTAATAAATATAACTAAGATTAGAAGAATTTTTCCCGAACCAACTTTATTTGTACAGCATAGTGACTTTTGACCTACATTGGAATGTTGCAATTGTCCTTTTGTTGAATAAATTCCATTCCAGCAATTATAAAAACAAAAGGACAAGTGATAATGTATTTTAATTTCCTGTATTAAGCCTTCATTTTCCAATCATACTCGGTCTGATTAAAGTATTCAAAATGTAGTGCAGTGTTATTCAATATATTTCATAAAAGAAGTCTTTTTTAAAAAAACAGTGTACCACTTTTATAACATAGTTATTGATCTGAGGTTGGTTTTCAAGTTAGATTTTTAAAAGTAAGTGGTATGGTGTGTCTATTTCTAGAGTTGGAGAGATGGGGTGGGGATGGTTTGTCTGTGGAGATACTTTTATCCCGGGAAACCGTCAAATGATTGCGGTATAAAAAGAAATTAGATGATGTGGGTGCTTCTTCAGTGCTCATCTCAGCACTCACCACGGCTGCGGTGGGCAGAATTTGTGTTTGGGCCCCTCCACAGCTGATTGCTCTGATGGCCAGTGATGCTGATGGAGCATTTTTACCCAGAGTTTAAAATTTGACTTGGTCGCCCATGTTTAAACATCTTAATGGTTCCATGTAATCCAGATTTCTAGCTTCTCTTGGGAAAGAACATATGTCATTCCCTGAGAGTAGCTCGGGCCCCTTCGTGGAAAGTGGGTTCTCGCTAATTCAGTGCAGTCCCATATTTCTTTCTCTTTTGCATGTGCATACCAAGGGTGAAGCTCGTTTGCTATTTATCATCTTATCTGAAATTTGATTCATTCATTGACACTAGCTTCCTGACCCCTCTGGGCATTTTACTTTGCAAACCCTTCTGATAAAAGTTGGTCAGTTTGTAGGCCAGTCAGATGTACTGGGGATTCCTAATATTCCCTCACATCATGCTGGCCGTGTGCCCTGGTGCGTCCCTATGGATGCAGTGTGAACCACAAGACAAGGGAATTGCTTCTGTGTTTAAAACACATAGGGTAGATTGTCAGTGGGGAGCTCTTGCTAGATGGAGACATATTAGGAATTGTAGCCAAGATCTGTGAAGACTATCATCTAAGACATATGTTTTCTGGGAAAAAGTACTCAATAATCGGACTGGCTTTTGAGATTTGAGGGGGAGGGGAAGGGGCAAAGAAAATAGTTATATGAAAAATTCTGAAAATTCTGTGTGTGTGTGTGCGCATGTCTGTGTCTATTTATAGCCGCACCCACAGCATATGGAAGTTCCCAGGCTACAGGTTGAATTGGAGCTGTAGCTGCTGGTCTGCAGAACAGCCACAGTAACACCAGGTCCAAGCTGCACCTGTGACCTACACCACAGCTTGTGGCAATACTGGATCCTTAACACACTGAGGGAGGCCAGGGGTTGAACCTGAGTCCTCATGGATCTGAGTGGGGTTCATTACCGCTGAGCCACAATGGGATCTCCCCTGACAATTCTTCAACAAAAGTTTTGTTTTTCTTTTTAGTAAATACACATTTTGCTATTGAGGATTTTAAAGTGGAAGTACCAGTTTTTTTGCAGTTCATTATTGTCTCTTCAGAAAATTCCTGTTTGTTTCTTATGACACATCACTTTCTAACCTTATTAAAGTTATACGTGTATGTTCCATCTCCCTTATAAGACTGTTAAGCTCCTTCAGGACAGAAACCATGTCTGATTCACTTTTTGGTGTCCCTAGGGTTTCATTTGATAATCTAGCACATGGTAGACACACATGTTCAAGAAAATTACATTTTCTAAAAGTAAATCTCTCTGTTTTTTTCAGGTAAAGCATTGGCAACTTGAGAACTGTTTTTCCCTTCCTAAAAGAGACAATAATTTAATGGAAAATAAGATTCAAGAGGAAAGCGCAAAGGAAATTCCTTTACTTTCCAAGGAGGAATCATGCTTGGACCCAACAAAACCTTCTCTACTTGATAAGAAAAACAAATATTCAGCAGATAGGTGGGTATATCTTACCTGTAAAGGGTAAGATAAAATTGGCCTAAACTTCCTTCTGTGCTTGGTGGAATGTCCAATGACTATCTCAAGATTTCTCTAATAATTTTGATCATTGTAGAGGTGTGCGTGGCAAGGGGAAAACTTAAGATCTTAGAATGAGATCCGATTCTTACTTCCTGCATCTGCTAAATGCTTGATTTCTATTCTTTGTCTTCTAGTCTTTTGTGTCTAATCCATCATCAACCTAATTTTGGAAATTAACCCCTTTTTCAAAAGCAGTATATGTGTGTATGTATGCTGCACATACCTATCTTAGAATGTATGTCAGATTTTACTCCTGGTTTGGGTAAGGTGCACAGAGGTTTATGTAACAGAAGTTCAAAAAGAGCTTAACTGAATTTTAGACATCACCATCATTTATGACTTCTAACCTTTCCTTTGTGTTGTTCAGCTATTTCTTCTCTTCACATCACTCTGATAGATCCCATTCTTACATTCCTCTTCCTCTCTAATGCCAGGCAATTTTAATTTTTTCTCTTGTTTCCTATACTTTTGTTAACTCATGCTCTCATAATGTCACCTTTCATATTAAACAACTTTCTGAGAAAACAATTTTATTCATTGTATTTTCTTTGATACAATTGACATTTTTATTACCATGTACATATATTACATTTTTTCAGGTCTACAGAAAAATTGCATAGAAAGTTACAGAGAGTTTCTATATACCCCACCCTCAACCCAACAGAGTGTGGGCATTTGTTATAATTGATGTACAAATATTGATACTTTCTTATTAACCAAAGTCCATAATTTACATTAAGGGGGTACAGTTGAGGGTTTGCTGATGACTGCACCCAGAGATCTCTGAATTGCAGCTTTGGAAATTAATATACTCTTTGGCTAAAGTCTTGGGGCTCGACCCCGCCAGCTGAGGTTTTACTATTCCAGTCCCCTCACTCTGGTGGTCCTTGCCTCTTGCACAACTCCTCCTGGGTTAACTTCTGCTTGGCCAATAGGGAGCTCACACATCTTTGCCACACCAAATGTTCCACAGTTATCCCTTCTTCCCCTGTTCACTTGAGTAGTTTCAGCCACAGCTTTTTGCCTTTAGACTTTTTCCAGATATTTATGAGTCACTGGCTCACTCTGTCCATCTAATGATTACCGAGGGCACGTGTGTTAAGCTCTTTGCCTTGTTTATGTGAACAGAAGCTAGAACTACCTGAGGGGGAAGCGTCCCCCTCCTTTCCCATGGGGGTGGTACTCACTGTACACCTAAGACTGCAGTGTAATCTTCTCTTAGAATTTCTACATCCTTAGTCTGTTCTTATCCTAAGGTGGTGATTGACCTGAGTTCCAAGATCAGGTTTGGAGCTCCCTCCTTGGCAAAGTGGGCCTGCACAAGGAATCTATCTAGCATCTCACTTTGAAATATAGGAATACATTTTACCTCTTAATTAATTAATTAATTATTTTGCTTTCATACTTTTTGGACAAGGAAATAGGAGAAAAAAGTTTCCCCTTTAAACATCCTGTTACACTAAATTACCCTTCGGTATTTGTCCTTCCATTTCCTTGAATTATGGCTTGCCGAAATGTCAAGTGGCATTTTACTTTCAGGCAGAAGAATCTTTCAGTTTAGAAAGATAGCATGACCGATCCTGTACAAGAATAGAATGCAGAGAATGGAAAGACTGTATGTACAATAAAATGCATCCACCCAGCCACCCAACTCAACTTTACAGATAAGGAAATAAAATAACATCAGGGTAACAAGATTCATCATTCCTTCTCTTCCTGTCACACTCCTAGGAGAAGGCAGACGTCACAGATACTTCTTTGAGTATTTCAGCCAGTATATAAATTTCCCATTCTTCATGACAATCTCTGTTATTCTTTTTAAAAATTCGACTTGAATTGTTTACTTCTTTCCTGACTTCACATTTCATTTCCTCTTGTTCCATGACACTTGTATTCTGAAAATTAGTGCTAATGTATAGATTCTTAAATCCACAGATTTCTCTTAGGAGTAGAGCCCTTTGCATTCTGCCAGATTAAGTAAGAATATAGCAGAGTGATCGTTCCATATTTGTTATACATTTCTGTAGGCCTTGGGAGATATTTCTGGCAGTAAAAAGTAAACTTATCTCTGTTTACCACATCTTTTCTGGTGATGACACATCCAAAATACCTGTGATCTTAGAATTTCTGCCTTTAGCGATTCAAATGGCCAGATTGAAATAATTTTAAGATTTGGTAGGAATAAGATAGTACAGAATAATGTCATTTTGGAATTATTGAACTAATTGAAAGAAAACTGTTGAAAACATATCCTCAGAATTGACTTGGAAGGTACATCTTCACCTCTTCCAGGAACATGTCCAGGAATCCTGTGGACACATACAGTGCAGTTACCCAATGGAAGATGTCCTTCTTGGCCTCCATACAATACTGAAGATATTACAGATCATTTTCTCCCTAAAAAATATTCTGAAAAATGTGCCCTATTCCCAGTCAGATTAGTAAATCCCAGGAGAAAATTATGCCAGTTCTCGTTCCTATGCAAAAATATGAAAAGAGTAAATATGTAAAAGAATTTAGAGAAACTAAAAGGGGAGAAGCACATTTGGTGTGTGTGTGCAGGTGAGGGGATGTTTAGAAGTAGAAACAGTAAGAAAGATGGAGATGCAAAAAAAAAAAAAAAAGGGGGGGGCCAAAATAAAATGGAAAAAGCAGGAAAAATGAAGGGGAAAAATACATTATTTAAAGCCACGTTCTCATCTTAACTCTTAAGATTCTCTTTCCAGGATTAAAAAAACTTGACATTTATTATCTTTTGTCTTATATAAATACCAGGTTTCCATAATGCTTAAAGTATTTTATAATATTGTGTGTAAGTGGTAGGTAGGTGGTAAAATGCCATCTTCAATTTAAGTCCTGGGGAGACGAAGATGAATGTAGAATTTAAGAGAAAATAGGAAGTCCTAATACTAAGTTAACAGTAGACACAGAGAAATAGATTTTATTCTTCTGCAGATTCTTCAAAAATTGTTCTACCATTAGAAAATGAAAAATAAAAGAGAAAAAAACGAAAAGATAAAATGGGGGAACAAAAACCACAGTGGACATACATTTTTCTTTATCTATGGCAATATTTGGTATCTGGACTCACAAAATTATTCTAATCTAGAAAAGTTATAAATGAAAGGAATCATTTAGAAAATATAACCTTAGAATATTCCTGTTTTGTTAAAATAATACATGTTGATTAGAAGAGAAATTGGAAGTACAAATAAACAAGAAGAAAATGATGACATGAAATCATTAGTAGCAAAACCACCATTAACACTTAGGCATTTCACTCTTCAGGCCTTATTCTGAGCATCTTATGCAAATAAAAAAATATACATTTTATGAAAGCAAGGACATAGTGTATATAGTTTATAATCTGTTTACCACTTAAAATTATACAGCCATTATACTTCCATGTTAATTAATATGAGTGTCCATAGACATCAACATCCTTAATGACCCCTAGCAATTTATCCCAAAGGTTTTTAATTATTCTCTTCTTTTTATTTATTTTATTTATTTATTTTTTTGTCTCTTTAGGGCTGCACCTTGGCATATGGAAGTTCCTAGGCTAGGGGTCAAACTGGAACTGCAGCTGCTGGACCACACCACAGCCACAGCAATGTGGGATCCGAGCCACATTTGCAACCTACACCACAGCTCATGGCCACGCCAGTTCCTTAACCATCTGATAGAGGTCAGGGATTAAACCTGCGTCCTCATGGATGCTAGCCAGGTTCATTAGTGCTGAACCACAATGGAAACTCCACTCTCTTCTTTTTAAATATTTAAACTGTTTACAAAGTTTAACTGGAAAAATATGTTTTTAAAGACCTTCATGCACAGGGGAGTCAAAGTTTTAAAGGCCTCTGAGTCTTGCTAAATTGCTGTCCCAGTGATGTGTGGGCTCCACCATCAGCATTAGATGGAAATGGTTGTCTCTGAACCACCGCTGAATGGTATCGTCTTCAAACGCTGTTCTTGATAGATCTTCATTGCTTTAAGTTGGGTTTTTGATTATCTGTGGGAGTGAATGTTTCTTCACATGTTTATTAATCTTTAATAACTCAGTAATGAACTTGAAAGAGGCATCTGATGTCTGCTAGACTGATTCCTTTTTTTTTATTTTTGCTTTTTAGGGCCACACCTGCGGCATATGGAGGTTCCCAGGCTAGGGGTTGAATCAGAGCTGTAGCCGCCAGGCTGTACCAGAGCCATGGCAGCATGGGATCAGAGCCGTTTCTTCGACCTATACCACAGCTCACAGCAACGCTGGATCCTTAACCCACTGAGCGAGGTCAGGGATCGAACCTGCAACCTCATGGTTCCTACAGAGATTCATTAACCACTGAGCCACGATGGGAACTCCACTAGACTGATTCCTATTGAAGCCTTAAGAGAAGCACATCCCAGCCTCTTGAATAAATGCTATGGGCTGCACCCACCACCATACAGATAGTCCTCTCTGCTACGGAAACACTCTTTATTACAGAATGGTGCTCATGGTAAAGTCAGATCTATCTGTTAGTAGAACTCTCTCTCATCCACCTTCATTCTTATTCTAGGGCAACAAATAGCAAGTCTGTTCTATCTTCTGACATATTTTTCTTTGGCTATGATTAAAAATATTTATGGAGAAATGATTAATTATTAGAAACCAGGATAAAATAATAAGATGGGAATTGAAATATAAATTTCTTTTAATTTCTCTATAAGTTTATATAAGGCAGAATGCACACTTAAAATTAATGTTTTTTAGATTATGAAATAATTATGATGTTCTAATTCCATGTTATGATTAAAAGGGAACTGATATTTAATATCATTTATATGCTTTTGATTAGCTAATTATTCTTCTAGAGGTTCTTATATGGAAAATAAATTAGGAGTTTTATAAATATAAATAATATAAATATAAAATAAAATAGGAATATTAGAACTGGCTATAGGGAGAGGTGGAATTCCCTGACCTGACTGGAAAATATTGTGTTATTCTTTTTTAAAGCATTAGTAGCCAACACTTATTGAGCTCTTTCTGTATTCCAAGCACTGTTCTAAGGTTTTTATGTGTTTAACTCGTTTAGTTGTAACTATATAATCCTTGGCAATTCCTACAATTATAATCTCTGTTTCATGACTTGGAAAACAGGACAGAAAAAAGTTAAGCGATTTATGCAACTAACAAGAGATGAGCCGGGGACCCAAAGCAGACTTTCTAGCTCCTGAATCAGCACACTTTTCGGCTGCTCTGTTCTGCCTGTCCAACAAGCAACACGTGACAGTAGTGAAAAGTTGTTGGTTTCCTTGTCAAATGATGAGAGATTTTGTCAAGTACCTGCTATGCGTAAGCCACTACTCAAGGCACTTTCACTTTCCTTTAGTGCCTAATAGGGCACTTGAGAACTTGTCCCACATCATTCCTCCCTTCTACATCCAGAACAGAACCGAGAGGTTGGAGATTTAGTCTTTCCTCCTCATAGAATTGATGGCAAGCCTGCTAGAGTGCATAGTATGCCCCCTTCTTGCAACACCTTGTAATACATTTTTGCAAAAAGTTTTAAACTCGATCTAAGCTGTTTAGTACATTCTTTAGCTTCTTTATATTTATCGAAAATATTGGAATCTTAGGAATATTCACATCTCTCCAGTTCCCCGCATATTTTCCTTGTAACCACTCCCACCAAAATCAAATGTCTATGGAAAAGAATCATTAGGTTAGCCTTTGAATATGAAGTTGCTTCTATATTCTGTTTTTTTTGTGGAACTGCCCTTTTTTTAGAGTTTTATCAATCTAGCTCTGTTTCACAGGCAGTCATCTAATTAGGGCAATTTGTGTGTTTCTCCAGGAGATTTCTTACCTATTCTCTGCCTTCCTCTTTCCCTCTATGGATTAAACTCTTTGTTTTTTTAATTTTTTTATTATAGTTGATTTACAATGTTCTGTCAATTTCTGCTGTACAGCAAAGCAATCCAGAAATATATACATATATTCTTTTTCTCATATTATCCTCTATCATGTTCCATCACGAGTAATTGGATATAGTTCCCTGTGCTATACAGCAGGATCTCATTGCTTATCCACTCCAAATGCAATAGTTTGCATCTACTAACTCCAAACTCCCAGTCCATCCCACTCCCTCTGACTCCCCCTTGGCAACCACAAGTCTGTTCTCCATGTCCATGAGTTTGTTTCTTTTCTGTAGATAGGTTCATTTGTGCCATATATTAGAGTCCAGATATAAGTGATATCATATGGTTTTTTTCTTTCTCTTTCTGACTTCACTTAGTATGAGAGTTTCTAGTTCTATCCATGTTGCTGCAAATGGAATTATTTTGTTCTTTTTTATGGCTCAGTAGTATTTCATTGTGTATATACATCACATCTTCTTAATCTGTTCATCTGTCAATGGACATTTAGGTTGTTTTCAATTCTTGGCTGTTGAGAATATTGCTGCAATGAACATTGTGGTGAATGTATCCTTTTTAATAAGAGTTTTGTCCAGATATATGCCCAACAGTGGGACTGTTGGATCATATGGTAGCTCTATATTTAGTTTTCTGAGGTACCTCCGTACTGTTTTCCATAGTGGTTTTACCAATTAACATTCCCACCCACAGTGTAGGAGGGTTCCCTTTTCTCCATGCCCTCTCCTGCATCTGTTATTTGTAGACTTATTAATGATAGCCATTCTGACTGGTGTGAGGTGGTACGTCATAGTAGTTTTGATTTGCATTTCTCTAGTAATTAGTGATGTTGAGCATTATTTCATGCGCCTATTGGTCATCTGTATGTCATCTTTGGAGAAATGTTTATTCAAGTCTTCTGCCCATTTTTCAATTGGGTTGTTTGTTTTTTGCTGTTGAGTTGTATGAATTTTTTATATATTTTAGAGATTATCCCTTTGTCAGTTGCACTGTTTGCAACTACTATTTTCCCATTCTGTAGATTGTCTTTTTTTTTTTTTTTAAATAATGGTTTCATTTGCTGTGCAAAAGCTTGTAAGCTTCATTAGGTGCCACTGGTTTTTTTTGTTTGTTTTTTGTTTTTTGTTTGTCTTTATTTCTATTGCCTTGGGAGACTGACAGAAGAAAAGATTTGTACGGTCGATGTCAGAGAATGTTTTGCCTATGTTCTCTTCCAGGAGTTTCATGGTGTTTTGTCATATATTTAAGTCTTTAAGCCATTTTGATTTTATCTTTCTGCATGGTGTGAGGGTGTGTTCTAGTTTCATTGATTTACATGCAGTTGTCTAGTTTTCCCAGCACCACTTGCTGAATAGACTGGCTTTCCCACGTTTTATATTCTTGCCTCCTTTGTCTAATATTAATTGACCATAGGTATCTGGGTTTATTTCTGGGTTCTCTATTTTGTTCCATTGGTGTGCATGTCTGTTTTTGTACCAGTACCACAATGTCTTGATTATGTAGCTTTGTGATATTATCTGAATTTTTTTGTTTTTTTTTTTCCTCAGGATTGCTTTGGCAGTTCTAGGCCTTTATGGTTCCATATAAACTTTTGGATTGTTTGTTTTAGCTCTGTGAAAAATGTCATGGGTAATTTGACAGGAATTGCATTAAATCTGTAGATTGTTGTGGGTATTGTGGCTATTTTAACAATATTAATTATTCTAATCCAGGAGTGTGGAATATATTTCCATTGCTTTGAATCCTTTTTAAGGCCTACCTTTCCTGAATCCTCCACCAACTACTTATTGTTACATATTCTCTTACTATCTTAAAATGACTCTCTAAAGATACCATCATTCTTGTCTTCAACGCCTAGGCAGTGGCTAAATAATGTCTTATTCATAAGACAGTATATTATGAAGGAGGTCATTCCAGTGTGATTTTGGGGAAAACTGCCCTCTACCTGCAGTCTTTTGAATGACAAAGACTTCCTTTAAAAATCTGTAATTCCAAATAATTTGTGTCGATAACCCCCCCACACCTCTGCTAAGTCAAAGAGGTAGAGCTTAACTCTCTTCACCTTCCTTAAGTATAGGCTGTGCTTGGAAAACTTGCTTCCAGAGAGTAGCATATAGAAAGGAAAGGGATCCTGCTGTGTTGCACTGGGAACTATGTATACTCACTTGTGATGGAGCATGGTAATGTGAAAAAATAGAATGTGTACATGTATGTGTAACTGAGCCACCATGCTGTACAGTAGCAAAAAAATTGTATTGGAGAAATAACAATTAAAAATAAATAAATAAATAAATAAAGGAAAGGAAAGGGAAAACTAGCTTTACAGTGCAAAAACTTGGCAAACATAACCTTTGCCATGTGATAAATTTAACATCAACAGTGGTAAGTCAGTTTGATAGCATGGGCCCTCAATAAGATGCCATGAGACCAGCACTTCATATCTGTTGTTTTCCTCCAAACAGCACATAAAACCATCCAACTACAAGAAAAACATTGGACAAACCCAAATTGAGAGATATTCTACAAAAAAAATCTAACTGGTATTCCTTAAAACTGTCAAGGTCATCAAAAACAAGAAAAGTCTGAAAACTTTTCATAGACCAGAGGAAATTAAGGAGCCATAAAACTAAATGTAATGTATCCTTGGTTAGAAAAAGGACATTAAGAAAATCTTAATAGAATATTGAGTTAATAATAATGTATAATATTGAGTTAATAATGATAGATTTTATAATTTTGACCAGTGATAATATAAGATGTTAAAACAGGGAAAATTGGGCTGGGGGTAAATGAGAAATCTGTACTATCTTTGCAACTTTTCTGTAAAACTGAAACTACGCTAAAATGAAAATTCTACTTTAAACTCATTTGAGTTTGGAAGATAGTCAACTAGGGCAGAAGAAAAACATGGAGGGAAGTTAACCTTTATTGAATACTGTTATTTACTAGCTGCTTCACTGAATGTTCATCCATCCTATCTCCTTTAAACCCATGGTAAGAATCTTATATATAGCTGGAAATTGAGGCTGAGAATATAGGAAACATCTCAAGGTTTTATAACTACTCAATATGTAGCAAAATTGTGAATAAAAGTTAAAGGGTGGGAGTGTATACCCACAAAAAAATATAACCACAAAAAGTTAAAAGAAGGGAAACAGAAGGGAAAGATCAGGCCCCATGGCTCTCAGTGCTTTAGTGAAAAATAGGCATGTTTTCCGGTCTGATACTTCCAAGAGAATAATAATTTTTGGCAACATGACTTGTAGCTGTTAAGGTTGACATCTATGACAGTGAATGTTAAATATATTTGAGACCATTTCCTGTTTTCTCTGGAATTCTATACAGCTATGTAATAGTTTCGCTTCCTGGGTTTTATTGATAAAAACTGTTTTTGTGGATTCAAGTTAAACTAATGTTTTCTTTTCTTTTCTTGTCTTTTTAGGGCTGCACCCATGGCATATAGAGGTTTCCAGGCTAGGGGTCAAATCAGAGCTACAGGTGCCAGACACAGCAATATCAGATCCAAGCCACATCTGCGACCTACACTACAGTTCACGGCAATGCCAGATCCTTAACCCACTGAGCGAGGCCAGGGATGGAACCTGCGTCCTCATGGATCCTAGGCAGATTCATTTCCTATGAGCCATGACAGGAACTCCCTGAAGTGTTTTTATAAGTTCGTATGACAAGGCTCAAATACTCTGAACTTTTTTTTAACATTGGGGTAACATAAGTGAAGATCTAGGCATAACACTGGATAAATGAACTTTTGAACATTTTGATAAATGAGCTGACTGGCCCATATAATTTACATACACACAGGGCAAGGAGAGGGTATGTTTCTTTGACTTTTTATTCTATGTAGTTTTTTTCTCTGACCTGCCAGTTGTTATGGGGACAAGACCTTTGCTTAACTAGCTTCTCCCCCCTCTCTGGCTCTTAACCTTTTATACCATCACCTGACTAGTAGGCATTTTATTCAAAGATATAACTTGATCAATGTAAACAAATGTCACTACTTAGGTCCACAGGATACAGATGTTCTCTGTTAAAGTAAGGTATGTATTTATAGTCAGAAAATGTCTGTTCATCCTTTGTGGTTGATATTTTGTTTCACCATAAATTATTTTTTTTCAGTGTCAGACCATCAGAGGTCATAAACTTAGGTATGAAATACAAGGAAAGGAATGTTTATAGGAAAAAAATGCACCACCTTTACAATAGTGAAGCTATACAAAAATCACTCAGTAAGTAAGCACTGTTGACATATTATTATCATGTTTGTAGTTTATAGATTGATATGAATACAGCAAATAGCTACTGTATGTGCCAGGAATGTTGGTATTCCTTAATAAGCCTGAAAGTAAGGTCTTGTGATCTCCACTTAACAGAGGAAGAAAGTGAGACTCAGAAATATTAAGTGACTTGTCCAAGGCTTCACAGTACAGAAGAGGCAGAAGTATAAGGTCTAAGCCAGAACTATGTGGCAAGTTCCCACTACTGTTCCCCAAACAGTTGACACAGAATGTTAATTCTCTCCCATAAGTGTTTAAAAGATAAAAATAAAATTAAAACTATTTTTATTCTCAGAACTCCCAAAGCCACACAGAACAACATATATGTTTAGTTTTGGCTGACCAGAAACAGAATTACAAAAGACGTAATTGAAACAAAAGAGTCGTTATCATATTGAAGTGTATTATTTTGAGGAGTAGTGAGAATCACCCTTGAAGCCCTATCACATAATGAGAATATTTCACGCACTACAAATCTTTTTTGAACTTGGCTCCAAGGGGCAGCTGGACTTTCATAATGCAGATATGCTCATTTCTGTTGACATTTGCTGTCAAAAGGTACATTATTATTTGTTAATATTCAGTGTACATTTATAAACTAATCTACTTTACAGGGATTTTGCCAGGATTACTTGAGATAATTTATGTGAAGCCCTTAGTGCCTGGCATGTTATAGAAACTCATTACAATTTTATTAGTAATGTTATTGCTATTAACATTGTTATTATTATAACTTGGAACACAACTGTTTTTTTTTTTTTCTTTTTTAGGGTGGCACTCAAAGCATATGGAGGTTCCCCGGCTAGGGGCCGAATTGGAGCTACAGCTGCCGGCCTACACCACAGCCACAGCAATGCTGGATCTGAGCCATGTTTGCCACCTACAGCACAGCTCACGGCAATGCCTGATCCTTAACCCACTGAGGGAGGCCAGGGATCAAACCTGCAACCCCATGGTTCCTGGTCAGATTTGTTTCTGCTGCTCCATGACAGGAACTCCAGAGCACAACTTTTAAAGTGAAATATACTTGAGTTGATATCCAAGTCTGCCATTTACCAGTTATGTAAATTCAGGCAAGTTCCTAAAGCATTTGGATCCTCAACCCTCATCTCTTTGAAGGGCATCAGGATACTTCACAGGTGGTGAAGGTGTCTCCTTTGGTTTGACACAACACACTGGTTCTCAAAGTATGTTTCCCATCCTACTAGCATCAGCATCACCAGAAGTTTAGGTAAATTCTGGGGTCCCACCCCCAACCATCTAAATCTAAATCAGAAATGGGGGTAGTTCAAGTGGTTATGCTTTAACAAGTGCTGCAGGTGATTCTGATGCCTGGTACAGTTGGAGAACCATGGGCATAGCACCCAACTTGTCTTTAAGCAGGTACTGATAACATAACAAGGTTTACTTTTTCTAGATTCTGAGCCACTGTGATGACAAAAGCAGTTTTTGCCTTTGCAGAGCTAACAATCAAACATAAAATCACATCTTGTATTGTGTTTCTATAAACTTTTATTCCATAATCCATCTATCCCATGAAGCAAAAAGAAAACTTTTCACTCTGTCCAAGACTTTGCTTGTACAGGCATAATTAAAAAGAGTTTCCCTTCCCATCATCTCATTGTGTGCATCATAGATATAATAATACAGCTCTGGTTTACATTTTAGCAAAATGAAAATGTACCTGTGAATTCAAAATATTAGGTATGTTGTTAAATTAAATGCTAGGAAATATATTCCATCTCACAAAGCATTCAGTTTTCTTGCAGATAAAAGAGAAGCTGGAGTTTTTCCCAAACTGCAGAATATTCATTTTCAAGAGAAAATAGCAAAAGAATACAAAATGAAAAATAAATGAATGGGGAGCCTTGAATTTCTTTTGGTCCCTTTGAATAAAAGGAACATGGATTTATCTTGAACAGCTGTGTTTATAGGGTTTGCTGATCACTGCAGCTGTACCAGCTGAGTAACAGGAAGGTTATATTTTTAAAAAAGTTAACTTAGAAATGCACTAGCTCCTTCTGAAGAATTAATGATATTGTACTTTTTTCCCATCCTTCCCTAAAACCTGCTGACCTGAAGATGCTTTTCGGTCATTAAACATTGGAACCTTGAAAGAGTTGCCTGAAGTGAATAAACCAGCTTTTCTTCTAGACCCTGAGAAATACTTCAGGGAAGACCTGGAGGAGGAATGTCCCCAAATTCCAGAGCTTCCACCACTTTCTGAAAGTAAGTCCTCATCCATGATATACCACTTCTCTCCTTTCTCCATGTGAAACTCAACCGATTAAAAAAAAATGATGTAGAAAAGCATGAAAGTAACACGTGTTCGCCTTGTAGGTTGCAGTGAAATGAAGTGTGGTTTGAGTGTTAAGATTTATAGCTCAGCTGTTGATCTGTGCTCTCAGAAAGGAGAGCCAACAGGCGGAAATACATAAATGGAACATTTTTATTTTGTCACTTTTCTGAATTCAGAGTGCTATGGATATATAGTATGTGTCTGCTACGAATGAGAACCTCTTCCTCTCAATAATCATTTTTTTAAAAGTATAGTTGACTTACAGTGTTGTGCCAATTTCTGCTGTACAGCAAAGTGACCCAGTCATACATCTATAAATCCTCTCAATAATCTTAATTTTCAAATCTGGTACCGGAGAAAGGGACATCCTAAGGCTGTTTCAGAACAGAGTCTCTGACAATCTAGTTTTGTTCTTTTCATGGGAAATACTCTAAATAGCAGCTACTTAAAGTCTATTGTCTTAGAGACTTCCAGCTGCAATGCTAGGCTAATATGATGAGAGGACAAGAAAGCTTAACTTAGGAAATAGCAACGAGTGATCTATGAAGTTTCAGAAACAACATGTGCAAAAGAATGCTATGTTTTCTGGGCTGGTATAGGCTTCCGAGTTTCCAAGAATTTGAAATTTCAGTACAAAAATCCTACCCTCAAAGAGAGGCCTGATGGGGTTTGCAAATAGCACAACCTGCTGCTCAGCGAGGCACTCAGAAAGCATCTGGACACTGCAGGGAACTCATTTAAAATAATTAATGAAAAGAGAAGTTTTCAACTTATAATGGTCAAAAGATCAGAACTGCACTCCAGCCATATGAAATCTGTGATTTCTAAACTTTCCAAATCCTCTGAGATGGGAGTTCAGCATCATCCCTGAGAAATAATAGTCCTTGGATGGGGGAGGCGTTTCTTTACGTCTACACTTGAGGAAGTTTCAGCCTCTTGTTTCTGCTTGTTTTCCTATAGTAAGGGATGACAGCTGATCAACCTTTTTTTCTTTCTTTTTATATTCCACTGGTAAGCAAGGTACAGCTGTCATTCTTTCACTGCCATATTTCCAGTCTAATTATCAGCTTCCTTTGCTTTTTCTCAATTTTTCTTTTCTAAATCTATAATCATTTATTTGCCCTCAGGAGGTTCATCTGAGGTTTCTGCTAGTGTCTTTTAAAAACATGAATCCATAAGCGTTAAGGCTCTAAATAACCTGTAGTGCATCCTACAGGGCTTTCAGGCTATTGCTTTGTCCCCCGGATGATTCATCTTCAAGAATAAATGTGGGGAGAACTTATCTTGTCCTGCTGAGTCACAGACAGAGGAGAATCTGGGGAACAGACCATAAGCAGAGATCCAGGGAGCCAGAACAAAGTGTAAAGACGGCCCAGGCACAGAACATGCCATCAGGAGAAAACCAAGATGGAACAGAGTCAGACTCAGAATTGACGCAGGAGAAATAGGCAAGAGAGAGAACACAGAAGCTAGAGAGAAGGCAAGTGGAGAGGGCAGTCAACACCTCTTCTCATCCCTTGGAGCTCTTGCTTTTGTGAGGGGCCTTGCACATTCAGAAGCAGGAGAGTTCTCCATTTGCCGCTAAATTCTCCCCAGGGGCAGGGAGGATGTGTGTGGGGAAAGATGGAGGTGAATGACTCACCGGAAATACCAAAAAAACAAACAAACAAAAAACAAACAAACAAAAAAACAGAACAACTTCTAATACATTTTCAAAGAGAACATTTTTTTCTCTTAATATAAGATTTTCCTGTAATTTCCACACCATTTTTTTTTTTTTTGTCTTTTCTGGGGCCACACCGGCGGCATATGAAGGTTCCCAGGCTAGGGGTCTAATCGGAGCTACAGCTGCCGGCCTACACCACAGCCACAGCAATGTGGGGTCCGAGCCAGGTCTGCAACCTATGCCACAACTCACGGCAAAGCCGGATCCTTAACCCACTGAGCAAGGTCCGGCATGGAACCCGCAACCTCATGGTTCCTAGATGGATTCATTAACCACTGAGCCATGACGGGAACTCCTCCACACCATTTTAAAAAGATGTTTTCTCTCTTTTGCTTTTTTATTTTCTCCTTCTGCTTTTCTTCCTTTGCTCCCTTTTAAATATTTCCACTCACCTGCCTTCTCTGCAAGTGAAAATATTTCCTTTTTTTAAACAAGTTTCACCAGCTTGAGCAAGAGGCAGATGTAAAGTCTGAAGACAACAGAACACATGACATTGAAGATGAATCCTGGGGAAGAAGGCAGATTAACTCTCACACCGGGTCATTAGAAGGAGTTCAGAACAGAAGCCACATCTGAGCTGGGACTTGGAATGCATAGGAGTTCAAAGGGTGAGGGAGGAGAAAAGGGAAGTCAAGATCAAGGAAATGTAGGGAAATACATATGGGGACTAAGTGGGGCAGAGGTCCAAAAGATTCCAAGTCGGCTGCAATGAGAGCTTGGAATGGGTTGAGCTTGAGGTACTGGTGTGCTATTGAGAAACAAAGGTCTGGAGGATGGGAGAGGATTGTAACATGTTCTGCATAATAACAGAGTCTTCAACTAGCTGATACTGAAATTGTGTTTGCTCGTGTATGTATTTAGCCTTCCTGGTAAATATTGAGTGCCTTCTCTGTGCTAGCCCTTGTGCTGGATGCCAGGGGCATAGAGCTGACAGGTAGAGGGACAGCCTTCAAAGTTCTTGGAGACTAGTTGGGGAAATAGATAAGGAAACAAATAATGATGTTTTACAATCAGATCTCTAATAGAGATAAGCCTTGGATACTGTGGGACCACATGAAGATTCATAGATGACCTTTCAAAGAAACCAGATGATGCCTGGGCTACATATTAAAAGTTCAATTGATATTAGTCAAATAAGAAAAAAGGGGAATGATATTTCTGGTAGAGGAGCAGCATATGCAAGTGGAAGATGGTGTGAATAAGTTTGATGGTGTGCAAAGGGAGCCACCTGTAGGTCTAAATGGCTGGGTTCTAGAATGGATATGTTGAGGATTAAGGCTAGAGAGATAAATGGGGCCAGATCATGGAGTTCCTGGCATACAGCTCTAAGGACTGTGGTATTTATTTTTACCATAAATGAGGAGCCATTGGAATGTTCTAGTCAAGTATTCTGAATTATCCCATTTTATCTCTTCTATTAAATTCTTCTGTTCTTATAGCTGTTTGTGTTATCCTTTGAGAGATACTCCAGAGGTTACAATATTCTCTCCTGTGTTCTTTATTTCTTCTTGGGGGTACGAGGCTTCCATCTGAAATTATTTTCCTTCATCCCGAAGTTCTTGCACTATTTTTTATAATATTGGTTTGCTGGTGAGTAATTTTCTCAGCTTTTATGTATCTGGAAAATGCAATTTATTTCATTTTGACATCAGAAGGACATTTTTACTGGCTTTACAACTCCAGGTGGCAAGTTTTTTTTTTTTTTTTTTTTTTTTCCCCTCTTTAAAGATAACATCCCATTGCTTCCTTGCTCCCATAGTTCCTGTTTAAAATTCCGCTCTTAATATTATTGCTGTTTCTCTGAATGCAATATCTTTTTTTTTTTTTTCTGGGTTCTTTAAAGGTTTTCCTCTTTATCTTTGGTTTTTAGCCATTTTATCATGATGGATATAAGTACACTTTTCTCTGTATTTATCTTGTTTGAGGTTGATAGGAACTCCTGGATGCCTCTTTCTTCAATTTTGGATAATTCTCAGCTTTTATCTTTATAAGCATTGTTTCTTTCCAGTTAACACTCTCCAATCCTTCTGGGACTGCGATTACCTGTATGTTAGACTTTCATTATATCACAGCGTTTCCTATGTTCTTCATCATCTTTCCATTTTATTTTCCTCTCTGGGTTCATTTTGGATACTGTATGTTGACTTGCCTTGTATTCACTAATCCTGTCTTTTGCCAGTCTCTTTCAAACCCATGTAGTCAGTTCCCTTCTTCAGATTTCATATGTGTATATTGTTTTCATTTCTAAAATGGCATTTGAATTTCATTTATGTATATATTCTAATTGTCAGTTGAAATTCCTTATGTTTTCATCCATTTTGTCCAAAATTTCTGTTTTCTTTAACATATTTATAATAATAATTTTAAAGTCCTAGCCTGCTGACATTAATATCTGGATGATCCTTGGATCTGCTTCTAACGTCTATCTTTTCCTCTCTATTATTGGTCATATTTTCTGTTTTCCTTGCAAACCCTATAATTTCTACAGAAGTTATGATAAAAGATCTGTAGATAATGAAGTTACTGTTATTTTCTCCCAGAGATAATGCACCCTTTCCTTAGTTGGACAGAGAGCATGAAGGGTGGATCATGTTAATCCAATTAGGAATTGAGCTTAATCAGTACTAGTTTACAGCTTTAGTAAGACTTTGTTTATTTTTAATTTCAAATGCTTGTTTTAGCCCTCTCCTCTTAGTAGGATATTGTCTCCTAAGTACTGCAGGACCACAGGAAACCTGAATCTGCCTCTCCAGTCCAAACCACAGCCTCCTGCACCACACAGAGTATGTCCTCTGGGGAGTACTGGCCATAGTTATACAATTTCTCTAGATTCCAATACATCACACAAACCCACATAGTCATCAAAGGTTCTTCTGATTGTCCTTTTCCTCAAAAAATTCTGTGTATGGCAAGACAGTTTCTTAGCAATGCCTAGACATGATTAATCCCCAAAGGGAAGAAAGATTTGGCAATCTCAGATCATCTAAGAAGGGTTCTACTATCTCATGAATTTTAATTTGATAATCTTTGTTTCCACAGCCCTTTGATGGCTTTAAGAATGTTATTTCTGTAATTTTACCTTTTTTTTTTTCTATCTGGTGAAAGAAGGATGACCTGTCACTATTTATTAAATATCCAGCAGCAAAATTCCTGTTGAAGTGTTTGAAAGTAACATGACCAGATTTGCCTTTTAGAAGGTTTTGTGGAAACTGTGTAGTGGATGCATTATAATGGGGCTAGACTGAAAGCAGTGTATGTGTTATAGTAGTGGGAAGCTGTTGTATGCCATCAGTTACATGATTTTGAATTATTACTTTGCCTTTTACTAGTTATTTATATCTGAATAAGTTATATAAACTACAAAGTCTCAGGTTTCTTGTCTGTAAAATGGGACTGATGATACCTACTTCTTAGAGTTGTGGGTTCATTTTAGCACAAAGACTAGCACATAATAAGCATTCATAAATGGTAACTATTATTATTTTTAAGATGAGGAAACCTGAGAAAGGAAGTAACTAATTTGAGAAGTGTTACGAAGATAGAATTGAAAAGATTGTGTGTCCTGTTGAAATGTTGAGACATGTATGACCATCGGGTTTCTAGCCTAGGTAACTATGTCAAAAAAGGCGATTACTGAGAAAGGAAATATACAAAGAAAAGATGATTTAGACTTAGTTTTAGAATATGTTGAGATGGAGGTAACTGTGGGACGTCTACCAAGAAAAGCTAGTGCTTTTCCAAGAAACTGACTATATATAGAAGGGAGGAAACACAAAGAACAGTACTAGTCAGTACTAGTCAAGAACAACTCCAGTCACCTACACCTGCAGTCAGGGTGTGTTTAGAATTAATTTTATTCTTAGGTTTATTTTTTTTCTGGTTTTAGATATAATATATGCACATTATAGAACAGGGGCTGGTAAGAAGTTAGGAGAATTTGAAAGAACACAGGAGTAGCAGATCTAAAGAGCAGCCGCTACTCCTAGACCTGAGAGAACAGGAAGGATGTCCGCCCACACCAGGGTTGAGGCCCAGACTTTGTGGGAGGGGGCTTATTCATGTGGCAGAGTTGCAGGTGGAACTTGCAGAAATCTGCTTTCAAGGGGTGCTGGTGAAGCCATCCACAGGGAGGTGGGAATCTCAGAACTCACTGCAAAGCCATCAGGGGAGTACAGGGGACGCTGTTCACAGGGAGGCATCCCACTGGTGGCTCTCTGCCTGCCTGCGGGTGGGGGTAAGTGTTACAGAAAGTCAGTCACTGGATGGTGCCAGACAGGAGGTACTCTGCTGCTGCAAAGCCACCTGAGAGAGTGACAAGGGAAGCTGCTGGCTCTGGAGAAGCCATACTTGCGTCACAGGAGTCTGGAGCCGGAGAAGGCACTGGAGGAGCTTGCTTCCAGTGAAGTATTGCTGTAGGTGTCTAGTGCTGAAGGAACTGCCCCACAGGAGCCTGGCTTGAAAGAATCTACTCGTAAGAGAAATCCATTTCTCCTCCTGTGTCCCTCTAGTGCCCTCTAGCGACAGAGCTCAACATCATACCTGCAGACAAAGGAGAACTATTTACAAGGCTCCAATCCATTGTCAGGCAGCAAGCAGTGAAGAGTGGATTTGGAGCTGAGGGGCAATACATTGATCATTGGCACAGGACCATCTTCCCTAGCTATTCAGGCTTTTTTCCCACTCCTGGTCCCTTCTATTATTTTGTAAACTTTGAAATCACAGTCATTATTCCTACTAAGTTTTAAGGTGTTATTGGTTATGGTTGTCTTTTGGAGAACTTCTATTTTTAGAAGGAATGAAACTTGGAAGACTCAAAGCAATAAAGGTATAGTAAGGGCAAGATTTCAAGCATAAGCCTGGCTTCAAGTCAAGACCCTACCACTTGCTACTTATATGACCTTGAGCATATGCCTTAGTTTCTTTTTTTCTTTTATTTTTATTGTCTTTTTAGGGCCACACCCGTGGCATATAGAAGTTCCCAGGCTAGGAGCTGAATCAGAGCTGCAGCTGCCAGCCTACCCCACAGCCATAGTGATGCCAGATCTGAGCTGCATCTACGACCTACACCACAGTTTGTGGTAACGCTGGATCCTCAACCCGCCAAGTGAGGCCAGGGATTGAACCTCTATCCTCAAGGATCCTACTGGGGATCCTAACCTGCTGAGCCACAATGGCAACTTCTGTGCCTTAGTTTCTTCAACTAAAAATGGACATCATATTAGTTACATCCTCATCATGTTGTGATCATTAAGTGCAATAACCCATGTGAAGTCCTTAGTACAGAGTTTGTCACCTAATAAGAGTTTCATAGATTTTTTTATTAATGATATTTTTATTATTATTCCACTAAATAGCTCTATGATATAGGAATTATTATTGCCACTATTTTCCATATAAAGAGTCTCTGGCATAGACTCTGTGGCCTAGAAAAATAGTTTAAATAACTTGTCTAGTCTCTCACCACTAGTAAAAGGTGGATGATAGATGAGAAATATCTGTGTTAATATTTTTAGATGCAGCCTCCCTTGTTCAAATGGTGTTGAAATCATATTCCCTAAGCAACCTATTCTTATGCTGATTTCTAAAACCAGCTATTTCACTATAATATTACTTATTTTTATCACTTTTATTTAAAATTGTTCATCTCCTTTTTCTAGGAGGCTACAGAATTTAAAATTTGTTATTATAGATGAGCACTTAAAAAATCTCAATTACCAATATATTTCCCCCTCCACACTATTATTACAAAGTATACCTTCAGTCTTTGCACTGCATTTTCCACACATTCCTGCGATCTCCATAATTACAGGGTGCACAGAAGGTTATTTGGCAACTGCATGATGAGAGGCATTTTGCCAGACTTAAATTTCATCGTTCTAAACTATCTCTTTGGAACTCAGGAGAGTTTTCAAATACTTCATAACCCCCAGGTGACTTTTGAGTCTTACCTACTGGGTTTTTAATGTCCTTTTGTATTTTCTTTCTTTCCCTTTCAAGTTGAAACATCTTTCGCACTCTCTCTTTAGCTTCCAAGTTGTTCCCTGTAGGTTCTCAAACAGCTCAAAACCTCTTTCTGATATGCTTTATTAAAAAATTGGAAACTACTTAGAAATGGCTCTGGGTCAGGTTTTGCCAATAAATTCCCCAGAAGTCATTCAAATTATATCTATAAAATCTTTAAAACTTCCAGTGTAGTGAAAATGCTGTATTAGTGATACCTCAGGTGAATTGTTTTGTTGTTGTTGTTATTGTTCTGTCAAAGACAAAATGCATAGGACAATGAAAGAGATGGTTTTATTCAAGATATTGCAACAGGGAGAATATTCACTAAAGAGGAACATCGAATAAAAAGGAAAGGGGGCTTGATCTGTTTTAGAGGTAGGTTAATGAATCCGCCAGTTTTTCTAGATTTGTGCGGTAGGTGGAGAGGTACTTATCTCAGAATGAGAGCAGTGTGGTCCTTTGCTCTTATCTGCTTCTGGAACACAAGAGGGTGGGGGCATTTCTTAACTGTCTCTGTGTTCTAGGAGTACAGGGTTCAGGTGAGGGTCAACATTGTCAGCCCCTTCACCTTTGTTCAAGATGAATGAATACTGTTCATTGCTGAACAACCCATAGGTGATCATAAATGTCCTGGGTGGGATGAAACACTTTCTAAGAAGTGTCTCAGGGATTCTTGTTGGCCTTGCTCCTGCAAAACCAGGTGAGCCAGATGTTTGGAGGGGGTGGCAAAGGTCAGTTGTGTTGGAGTCCTAGAGGTCTGGAGAGCAACAAACAGTTGCAAGACACCATAGAGTCTGGATAAAGATTTGGGCTGTCTGGTTTTAGTTTTTAGTTTTAGATAGGTGTGAGAAGAACTGAAAAAAGTTGGTTGGGTGGATTGTAGTCAGATATTGAAGAAAATTGGAAGAACTGGAAGTTTGGTAAGAGTTGACAATTTGTGCAAAGTAACAGTCCCTAATCTACTTTGGGGTAGGTACCGAAACTGGTATTTCCAAAGAAGGGGAGGATGTCAGTTAAAACTCTGCCAGATGAGAAAGAGCTTTCATTATCTCTAAAGACCTGCAATTTACAAAGAGGGCAAAATAGTTTAAAAATGGTGAGATCGGCCAGAAGGATGTGCTAGAGACAGTGCTGGTTCTTCACTGATATACAAACTTACTTTATATAGTTCTTAAGCTATAGCTAAGAAGTATACACACAGGATTTTACAACACCTACCTGATATATCTTGATATATCTTTGCTTTAAAATATAATCTTAAATTTAGTACCAGTAAAGAAAATGAATTGGGTAGTATGGAATCTTCTTACTTGAACAAATCATTTAATACAAGAAGAACACATTTATAGATATATTCATTTTAAGTAAGAAAAGAGAAATTTCTACACATGATTCATTCTAGGAAATTTTTGATAGGTAAAGATCCAGATCGAGCACAAAACTCCGAAACATATTGGAAGTAAAAATCCTTCCTATTATTTTATATCGTTGTTTATGTAATAGCACCATATCATTTTGAAAGTCACACCCATGCCCACCAAATTTGAGTCCTATAAAACAGAAGTCATTAACATGTCATTAATATTCTTTAAAAGGTTCAACATATGTTACATACCATGTATCATCAGGGAAATGCAAAATAAAAGAAAAATGAGATATCACTACCCACCCATTAGAATGGCCAAAATTCTGGGAGTTCCTGTCGTGGCGCAGTGGTTAACGAATCTGACTAGGAACCATGAGGTGGCAGGTTCGATCCCTGGCCTTGCTGAGTGGGTTAACGATCCGATCTGGTGTTGCCGTGAGCTGTGGTGTAGGTCGCAGACGCGGCTCGGATCCCGCATTGCTGTGGTTCTGGCATAGGCTGGCAGCTACAGCTCGGATTAGACCCCTAGCCTGGGAACCTCCCATATGCCACGGGAGCAGCCCAAGAAATGGCAAAAAGACAAAAAAAAAAAAAAAAAAAAGAATGGTCAAAATTCAGAACACTGACAATATCAAATGCTGATGAGGATGTGGAGCAACAGGAACTTTCATTCATTGCTGGTAGAATGAAAAATTGTACAGCCACTTTGGAAAACAGTTTGTCAGTTTCTTACAAACCTAAACATATTCTTACAATACAATCCAGTGATCATGCCCCTTGGCATTTGCCCAAAGGAGTTGAAAACTTATTTCCATACAAAAGACTGCACATAGTTCCCATTGTGGCTCAGCGGAAATGAATCTGACCTAGTACCCATGAGGATGCAAGTTTAATCCCTAGCCTTGCCTGGTGGGTTGGGGATCCAGCATTGCCATGAGCTGTGGTATAGGTCACAGACATGACTTGGATCCTGAATTGCTGTTGCTGTCGCTGTGGCTATGGCATAGGCCCGCAGCTATAGCTCTGATTCCCACCTAGCCTGGAAACTTCCATATGTCCCAGGTGCAGCCCTAAAAAGCAAAAAAAAAAAAAAAAGGGGGGGGGGCTGCACACAGATATTCATAGCAGCCTTATCCATAATCACCAAAACTTGGAAGCAACCAAGGTGACTTCGTGAGATTTGCTGCTTTTGTTCATCTGATGTATATCTAGTTGCCAATCAGGAGCAAGGGAGGGATCAAATGACAAAAGATTAACTTTGCTTTATTAAAATCACTGAATCACTTCATTTTAGTGTAAATGTTTGAATAGCTTCATGACATTCCATCTTTCATTTTCATTGCTTTTAAACACCTTTTGTTTATCATTATGACAAACCTTGTTGGGCAGCCTACTATAAAATAAAGTGATGAATATATAATGTCATATTTCCCGAAGTAGGAAATAGAGAATGTAAATAGTAACCTGTAACACCTGGTGTTAATTTTCAAGCATAGTCATTGTGGTAAGTGGATGGCTATAGAGATAAATGACATGGAGAACCACCCTTCTATTACCAGAATAGAGCCCCTCAAGTCTCTGGAATGCAGTAAATCCAAACTGTGAGGAGTGAGCCTGCCCCTTTACCAGCCTGGAGATATCTTCATTCATTTGTTCATTTATTCAGTGAATACATTTTTTGAGCATCTTCTATATACCAGATACAATACTGGGTGCTAAGAGTATATGGGATAAAAAGGCAGACAAGACCTTTGCTCTCATCGGATTTATCACCTATGGGTATGAGACAATTCATGACAAAATATAGGAAGAGAAGTTTGGATAGTGCTATTGATAAAAGGTATGAAGAAAATAAAGCAGAATAATGTCATGGGAATGACTAGAAGGAGCATCGGTGAAGGTCTCGTTGTTGAGCTAAATCCCAAAAGATAAGAGGAAGCAGTTCCACAAACACCTTGAGGGCAGAAGATTCCAAGGACAGGGAACAGAAGTGTAAAGCTTCTGAGGTGGGAATAAGGTTGGCACATTTCAGAGACAAAAAGTAATTCATTGTCACTGGAGTAGAGTGAGAAGGGCAGGGGAGAGCTTGGAGGGAGTTAGGGATGAGGTCATAAGGGCCCATGTAGCCTGGGCAAGAAATACAGGTTTATTTTAAGTGTGAAGGCAGCCTTTAGAAGGTTTAAAGAAGGGATGTGAACAATAAATCCATATACATTGACTGTTACTAACCCTTCTGGGTGAACTACTTACTAAGATTCTAAGTAAGTTGTTGGACCCGTAAGCAAGAAGTTTGAGACTTGAGGTCCTACCTAACACTTATGTGGGACTTCAAGGTGCTAATTTAAGATTAACTGTATATTTGAATAAGCATAAATTTTCTTTACAAGGAGTATCCCACAGACTTCAGTCACAAACCACAGGAACCTTGACAAACCAGTCTATTTGTCTCCATAAGAGCACTTCACCCTTCACATTGTTCTATGTTAAACAGTGCACTTGATGGCAAGTGTACCAGTCAGGGTTCAGGGAAGCAGAGCCAGCAGGACCATACATTGATATTGATGACAAGGAATTGCCTTGTGGGACTGTGAGGGCTGGCTGAGCAAGTCTGAAATGAATAGGGCTGAGTTAGAAAAAAATGATCAGTGGAAGACTGGGCACAGACTATAGCTGCTTTGTCCACATGCAGTAAGGAAAGGAAGAGGGTGGGACTCCAGGGCACAGGCAGAAGCCTCTGTCCAGTGTTGGAATTTCTCTTCTCTCTTAGGAAAGCCTCAGTCCTGCTTTTAACGTCTTCCAACTGATGAAGTCTGGCTCACCCAAATTATCCAGGATTATCTCCCTTACTTAAAATCCATTGATTAGGGGATTTAATTACATCTGTAAAATTTTTTCAATGCAACACCTAGATTAATGTTTGATTGAATAACTGGGGTAGCTTTAAAGAGCCTTTCCAAGTTACTACATCAAGAAAACAAGTCATCATGGCAGAGTTAAAGACATTCCTTTATCATCTTACACAGGTTAAGTAAATGGTTAATGATTTTTTACATGTATCAAAATTCAAAGTAAACTCACTCATATCAGCAAATGAAAACATTATGCATTAATCCAGCAGATGTTGTTACTCTGAAAAGTGAAAGGAATTGATCACTATTGTTAATTTAGGTGTTAGGTTAATGGCATCACGTTCGCCCCATAAAGGAGACTGCCAACGAAGCTGGTATAGGTCAGGTTTATAAGCTTTATCTACAAAGACCCTTGTGAGTATTAGGAGACACTGGGTGTTGGTGTTCTAGGTGAAGAGAGGAAGCCAGGTTGTGAACAAGAATAATTTTTTAAAAGAGATCTGAGAAGAAAAGGACTCAGCTTTACAAAGCTCCAGTAATTTGTTGAGATTTACTTTTTTCATTCTACATAGCCACTTTTATGAAAAATTTTATATTTGTAATTTTATATTCACTTTCTTAAAGAAATCTCCAAAAATTATAAGCCTGAGTTCCAGGAAACAGGTATCCACCCTTGCATAGAATTTCAATAATTTGTTTTTTACTTAAAGATAAAAAAGCCACAGAATTCCCTGGTGGCTCAGTGGGTTAAGGATCCAGTGTTGTCATTACTGTGGCTCACGTCACTGCTGTGGTGTGACTTTGTTCCCTGGCCTGGAAACTTCCATATGCTGTGGATGTAGCCAAAAAAAAAAAAAAATTATTCTAGGTGGTTCACCACTTTCAAGAACTTACAAAGGCCTGTTGATTAGTTATTGGTTTATTTATACTGAAACCCAGTCAATTATGAAAATTCCTTATCTAGTTGAGAGACAAATCTCAGGAAAACAGCTAGAATTTATTTCAGGTAACATTTTGGCTTTCACAGTAGACCTCAGGAAACCTTGAATGTCTTGTGATTCTGAGTTGCTTATCTGTAGTCAAAGAGGACAGGATCAACCACTAACTGTGGAAATCCATACTGTCTGGTACTGATGATGTCAGGCCAGTGGAAAGCATTTTCTTTCCTTTTTTTAAAATTAAAATTTATATATTTTAGTTTTTAGATTTTTAAACTTTTCTTTTTTTGGCTGCCCTGCGGCATATGTAGTTCCCAAGCCAGGAATCAGATCTCTGATCCACAGTTACAACCTATACTGCAACTGCAGCTACTCCAGATCCTTTAACCCACTGTACCGGGCCTGGATCAAACCAGCATCCTGGCACTGCAGAGATGCAGCTGATATGCCACCAATCCTGTTGTGACACTCCAGAAACTCCAAATATATTTTAAATATTTTACATAAGATTTTGAGGAAGTCCTTTCAGATACCAGTGTTTGAGTATTTTGTGTTTTGTGGTATTTTCTACCTCTTCAACTGGTAGTGATGAGAAGACAAGGACAGTATACTCTTTATATATCTTTCTTCCCTAAATTCCCTCCTAAACCTTCGTAGACACTGCATTTGTTTAGAGAATATCTCATTGCTTTGGGGGACATATTTTGGAGATATGAATTTGTGGTATACCTTATAATTTCTTTTCAATTAAGATTATTTTGATTAAATATGAAATCACACTGTATTCTCTTTTTAAATTGAAAAACATAAATCTAGAAAATGTTTATGCCATTTATGCCATTTAGGCATAAACACTTAGATATTAATAAATTATCTGCCTCAAGCATGCCAATCAAATACATTGTAGAAGTAATTCTCTGCTTTTGGTCAAAGCAAGTGTTTTCATTTGAAGCTTTCCTTATGAGGTAAGCCCAGGTTTCATTTTTGTCTCACTAGAAAACAAAATACATTGAGAGTTCCCATCATGGCTCAGTGGTTAATGAACTCAATTAGCACCCATGAGGACTCAGGTTTGATCCCTGGCCTTGATCAGTGGGTTAAGGATCCAGCATTGCTGTGAGCTGTGGTTTAGGTCGAAGACGTGGTTTGGATCCCGTGTTGCTCTGGCTGTGGCATAAGCCGGAGGCTACAGCTCCCATTCAACCCCTAGCCTGGAAACCTCCATATGCCACGAGTGTAGCCCTAAAAAAGACAAAAGACAAATTAATTAATTAATTAATTAATTAATAAAAACAGCAAAATATATTCTTTTTTTCTTTCGTTTTGTTGTTGTTGTTGTTGTTATAGGAACTCAGTTCCCAGACCAGGAATTGAACTCTGGCCACAGTGATCATAGAGCCAAATCCTAACCACTGGGCCACCAGGGAAGTCTCCAAAATATATTCTTATATGACAAAAGGCATATATTAACACTGGTCAAATATTAGAATATATTAAAAAACTAGTCAGTGAGAAGTCTCCCTTTCTTTCTTGATGCTAATCTGTTCCCATTATCTCCCATTTCTGGCAACAACCCTATAGGTTTCTGTGAATCCTTTGAGAGTTTCTACATGCATTTATACTTTTATTTAGATCCTTGCTTCCTTTTGATTTTGATTTGCCTGGTATACTCTTCTAATCCTTTTATTTCAAATTTTTGGAATCATTTTCTTGTAGATGTGTGTCAGGTTTTTGCTTTTAATCGAACTGAAAGGTTATTTTTTTAAAATTATGAAATTGAGCACACTTAAAATTAGGTGTTTGGGTTTTGTAGTCCTCATACTCTGTTATGGTATTTATTTTTTATATATATTTTCAAAGTTTTCACTGGACCTATAATCTTTTTCTTTGTTTTTATTTGAGCAAGGGAGATTATATGTTTTTTTCTGGTGGTAACTTTACACTTACAAGTTCATGTAATTCTTCTAGCCCTTTGTTTTTCTAGGACAGCAGTGGCTCGATCCATGCTAACTGATGATGAGAATTTTTCTTCATTCCCCTCCCCCTCTTCCACTACATAATTTTATTCAATAGCATTTTTCTTTGTGCTTTTGTTAAATTTGCTTGTACTGCTATCACTTGACTTAACTGGTTTAAAACTTTCGTCTCTCGGCTGTTAGTGATTTAACATGAATGAAACTTCTTTGTTACTCTCCCAATTTTTGCTAATTATATCATTTCTACATTGTCAGCTGTGTGGCATTTGCCTTCTAATTTGTCACCCATTTGTTCTTTTTAACTTTTACTTTGTTTTTCTCACTCATGTACGCTGTTTCCCAATGTGTTACCCTGCACTCTTTTCTCCTGTGTGATGATTTTCCCCAGCTGACGTTTCATCACTTCCTCTTGTGTCTTCGTTTCTTCCCTGAGTCCTTTAACTTTTGCTATGTTATCTTCCTTCAGAGAGACAGGGGGTTTTTCAAGTTTTAAAATTTGATTTGCAACAAAATACTTGGCAACAATATTTATATGTCCAATGGCAGCATTTTTCTGGTGGTGATCCACATATTGATTAGTTTTGCTGCTCTTTTTAAAAAAATTATTGACGTATAGTTAATTAACAATGTTGTGTTAGTTTCAGGTATACAGCAAATGAATCATACATATATACATATCTGTCTGTCTATCTATCTACCTATCTATCTATCTATCTATACTTTTTGCCCCTTTGGTCATGAATGTTATACAAGAACAAACAGGAAAATGAGGGGAAATAACTCTGCAAACAAATTCAACGTTCAGTAAAGCCCCCAAACAGAAGTAAGCTGTTGCCTACAAAACAAGAAGGGCAGCTAAAGTGTTACACACACACACACACACACACTTTTTCAAATTGTTTTCCATTATAGGTTATTACAAGTTACTGAGTATAGTGCCCTGTCTATGCAGTGTCATTGTTGTTTAACTTTTTTACATATAGTAATGTATATATGTCAATCCTAAATTCCTAATTTATTTTCCCCACACCATCCCCTTTGCTAACCATAAGTTTGTTTTCTATGTCTGAGAGTCTTAGTTCTGTTTTGTAAATAAGTTCATTTGTATCATTTTTAGATTTCACATATAAGTGACACCATATTTGTCTTTGTCTGACTTATTTCACTTGATATGATAATCTCTATGTCGATCTATGTTGCTGCAAATGGCATTATTTTATTTTCTTTATCCATTCATCTGTCAATGGACATTAAGGTTGCTTCCATGTCTTGGCTATTGTAAGAGTGTTGCTATGAACAATGGGATACATGTATCTTCAAATTAGAATTTCTCCAGATCTGTGCCCAGGAATGGTGTTGCTGGATTATATGGTAACTCTAGTTTTAGTTTTCTTTCTTTTTTTTTTTTTTTTTTTCCCACTATACAGCAAGGGGATTAAGTTGTCCTTACATGCATACATTTTTTTCCCCACCCTTTGTTCTGTTGCAATATGAGTATCTAGACATAGTTCTCAATGCTACTCAGCAGGATCTCCTTGTAAATATATTCTAAGTTGTGTCTGATTACCCCTAGCTCCTGATCCCTCCCACTCCCTCCCTCTCCCATCGGGCAGCCACAAGTCTATTCTCCAAGTCCATGATTTTCTTTTCTGAGGAGATGTTCATTTGTGCTAGATATTAGATTCCAGTTATAAGTGATATCATATGGTATTTGTCTTTGTCTTTCTGACTCATTTCACTCAGGATGAGATTCTCTAGTTCCATCCATGTTGCTGCAAATGGCATTATGTCATTCTTTTTTTATGGCTGAGTAGTATTCCATTGTGTATATATACCACTTCTTCATAATCCAATCATCTGTTGATGGACATTTGGGTTGTTTCCATGTCCTGGCTATTGTGAATAGTGCTGCAATGAACATGCGGGTGCATGTGTCTCTTTTGAGTAGAGTTTTGTCCAGATAGATGCCCAAGAGTGGGATTGAGGGGTCATATGGAAGTTCTATGTATAGGTTTCTAAGGTATCTCCAAACTGTTCTCCATAGTGGCTGTACCAGTTTACATTCCCACCAACAGTGTAGGAGGGTTCCCTTTTCTCCACAACTCCCTCAGCACTTGTTATTTGTGGACTTCTTAATGATGGCCATTCTGACTGGTGTGAGGTGGTATCTCGTGGTAGTTTTGATTTGCATTTCTCTTGTAATCAGTGATGTTGAGCGTTTTCTCATGTGTTTGCTGGCCATCTGTATATCTTCCTTGGAGAACAGTCTATTCAGGTCTTTTGCCCATTTTTCCATTGGAAGATTGGCTTTTTTGCCATTGAGTTGTATAATTTTAGTTTTTTAAGAAACCTCCATGCTGTTCTCCACAGCAACCGTACCGATTTATACTCCCACCAATAGTATAGGAGTTTCCTTTTTCTCCACACTCTCTCCAGAATTTATTATTTGCAGACTTTTTAAGGATGGCCATTCTGACTGGTGTGAGGTGATATTTCATTGTGATTTTGGTTTGTATTTCTCTTTTAAAATTTTGTTTGGTTTTGGTTTTAATTTTGCTTATAAAATTTTGTGTCTACGCTATACCAGTTTTTAAAAATTCACTCTTTTGATTAATTACATAACAAGTCTGGTTTTCTCAGACTTAAAATATGTAGTAGGTCCCTGGGCAAGAGCTTGGGATGTGGTCTTTAAGTTTTACAACCTACAGAGGCAGACAGCTTTTAGCAGAAAATGTCTCTTGTGTGTAATTCTTTATATAGCCCTGCCTCATCTGTTTCTCTGAATCAGATGAAGTTGGGGAGAGCTTTTGCTTCCAGCCTTGTTCATCTCTGTGTAGGATCCATAGATATAAATGAAAGCTAAGTCATGTGGACCACAGGTTTAGCCCCTCATCTTCAGTGAGCACGTCTTGGCTAGCACTTTCTGAAATGCCGCTGGCTGCTGGCCTTCTTACACTCTCCACTCTTATCTATTTATCTCATGCGGTTTCTACCCAACTCATCTGTTTAGCTGCCCTTCTTCATGTTTTGTAGGCAGCAGCTTATGTCTGCTTTTGGGTTTTACTGAATGTGGAATTTGTTTGCAGTTATTTCCCCCTCATTTTCCTAGTTGTTCTTGTGTAACATCCATGAGCAAAGGGGGCAAGATACTGACTTTCATAGTCATGTTTGTACAGAGAGTGGAGGGTTTGCTTTTGATTTTTTTAAATCTAAATGTATAAAGATGCCTCTATACTGTGAGGTTATTCAATGTTTATATGTGGTTTCTTTATTTCATATCTCTTGGTTTAGCATTTAAAGTGCTCCTAATCCAGCTCCAATCTCATTTCACTTTCCTCTCCTTTGTATCTTTTACACTTCTGTTAAATGGTATTGAATAATTCAGAGTTATCTGAAGAATAGCTCTTGTTTCTCCACACTTTTATTGCACTTTGTTCCTTCTAGTTGACATTTCCTTTTCCCCTTGCAAACCCTTTCTCATCTCCATGGTCCTCATTATCAATGAAAATACTCTCTGGGCTTCAAGATCTATCTCAAATAGAATCCAATTCTTAAAGCATTTCCTCTGAGCTCTGCATATTGTTATCATCTCTTTATATGTTTAACCACAATTTGCATTGCTCATAGTCTCTTAGAACAGTATCCTATTTTATATGATATTTTGGTTATTTGGCCACTGCTTCCACTTTCTACCAGTTGGAAGGAAGCCTGTGACTTAGTCATATTTATGTCCCATTTACACTTGAGCACAGAACGTTGTGCATAATATATATTCAATAAACATTTGTCGAAATGACAAAATTTAGCAAAAGGCCAAAATTATTTTTTTGAAAGCTTGGCACATTTCCTCCTGCTTCTCACTGATGCACAATATAACCATTCCTGGGGATAATTTGGCTCTTTTTCTTCTGAAGCCATAGATCCCTGCAGATCAAAGTATCTTATAAGGATGTGATTGCAGATGCACTTGTTAGTCATGCAGACACTCAAACTGTGTTTTGATGATTTTAATTGTCTTATTTCAATACAGAATAATTTGTTCTTGGCTTTTTATGAGTCCTTGATAGCTGGTAAGTAGATTGAAAAACAAAAATGGAAAACACAAGCATCTTTAGTTTTCTACTGTTAAATGGTAGATCTCTATCATGATATAAATGATTAATAGAACAAACTCTGTTAAAATTTAACTTTTAAATTTAAATTGAACTGCAAGGAATAGCAGAAACTTAATGATTCCAGAACACTCTTGGCTTTAGAAACATTCACATTTTGATAAGAAGTAAAACTGGAATTTTTCTCCCCACTATTTCATTTAATTGGACCTTTTACTAAGTATAATTTATATGTCATATTCTTCATCATTTTGTAGCGTTGAAAGCAGGATTTGGTGAGAAAAACCTGTTCCCCAAAGAAATTCTGGATCGTGAAAGAAGAGTCAAGCAATTATGTCAAGAAACAAGTAGTGAAGTGAAGATAAAAAGAAATAAGAGGCCATTACAATTGAAAGAAAAATAAATATTTCACAGTCACATCAAGTATTACATAAAAAGAAAAAAAAAAGGAATCGAGAATTTTGCTCCTTTCTTTTACTTTGTATTGGAACTTGAGGAAGTTTCATTCTGAAATAATGTTTTAGTGCTGCTTTTATCCATCAGTTTTCACTTTCTCTGTGTTCTTAATAATAGAAAAATGTGACTAAAGAGGGGGCAATAGCAATTGGTATTATCTATTCTCAAGTGTTTTTATATAAAAAATGTATGATTCCAGGACAAAATATTCTAACAAGTCACACTTCTTGTTGCTCCTATACACAAATGTTTTTGGTCAATATTCATTGTAAAATCAATTTACATTGACATTAAATCAGTACTAACATAGTGAACGTCTATACACCTGACTTAGAAAAGCATTCCCACTTATTCATACCCTTTCTAAGTTTTCAAAAAATGATTCTGCCAGTGCAATTTAACCTTGTTGATAGCAGCTATTGCTATGAATTTTTAATGACTTACAGTCAGCCTGCTATGTACTTATTGAGAAATTACTGCATATGTTCTGCTTCTGTACTTTGTTATACTATACACTAAAATTGAGTGACCAAGCACAACCAAAGAGGGAATAGCCCCAGGGAAAAAAGGAGGTTAGGACTGTATAAAAGGCTCAATTCATATGTAAGATCAAGTAGGGAATATTTGGTTCTGAAACATAACATGTCACTTTTTAAATCTATTTTTCTTTATAAATATCATAATCTATCGGGCAACCTATATACTCTTATGATACTTTATTTAATCTGTCTTGTAGGAATAATTTAATCATTTAATCAATTTGTCCACATAACTTTAGTTTTTTTTTTTTTTTTTTTTGTCTTTTTGTCTTTTTGTTGTTGTTGTTGCTATTTCTTGGGCCGCTCCCGCGGCATATGGAGGTTCCCAGGCTAGGGGTTGAATCGGAGCTGTAGCCACCAGCCTACGCCAGAGCCACAGCAACGCGGGATCCGAGCCGCGTCTGCAACCTACACCACAGCTCACGGCAACGCCGGATCTTTAACCCACTGAGCAAGGGCAGGGACCGAACCCGCAACCTCATGGTTCCCAGTCGGATTCGTTAACCACTGCGTCACGACGGGAACTCCAACTTTAGTTTTTTAACTGTACATTTTTTATTTTTAAAGACTCCTTTAAAAATACTTGTATTTTAAGAATTTTGCAGTTACACACATAAGGAAATAATTAACAGTATATAGAGCCTTACTCTGTTCAGTAACTGCAAAAGTTTTTTAAACCTCACAATGACTGTATAAGGTATATCAATTTTAAGGTTAAAATCTGAGATTTGGGTACAAGAGGAATGTGCCCAATTACTGATGGAAGAGTTGGGAATGGAGCCTAGATCTTTTTTACTCCAAAGACTATAGTTTTCACCCTTCACTATTCTGTTCATTCATTTCTTATTAGTATAAATCAATTGAATGAACTCTAACAGAATTGTCAGCACTGGTGAAACAAGTGTCTTAGTTTAGTGGAGAGGGAGGCAGAGGAGAGGCTTTCCAAAGCCAGTTGCTATTCTGTCTCCATTTAAGTGAATCCTGGGCCAGATATTGTGACTTCTATGAATATTGCTTTTCCTTCTCATTGAATGACAGTTACATATAACAAGAGGAAAATATTTGAAAGAATCAATCTCAACAAATTTTGGAGAATATTTTCAGAGCAGTAAACTCCCTGCAGACCATGTTTAAGAGGAACAGATAAAGATAATGGAGAGGTCTAGCTTAAGAAAGAGAATTCATGAGAGATACAAACTATTCTCAAATATTTCAAAACTGCAGGAAAGAGTAGAATTAGAACTGATGGGAAAAGTTGTAAGAAAGCAGATTCTGGAATTTCTTCCTAATCCCTGTTAAAATGGAAAAGGTTTCTTATTTTCCTTTTCCTTCCTATCTTCACTTCTCATCTTTGTGCTGAATTGCTGGCAGCCAGCCCACTGCATGATTAGGAAAGGAAATAGAAGGGGCTGAGAGAAGACCTAGCAAAGATAAGCTTACTGGACCCAAAAGTATGGGAGGGGTTAGTGGGAGAAGGAATCAGTGGGTGGAAAGGCAGAGGGCTGAGCCAAGGAGTTGTCCTTCAGGGTTGGGAGATAGGTTATATTGAGCAAATAGATATTGAGTAAATTAATAAATATATTGAGGTTAATGAGAGCTAAGTGTCTTACTGTTGTTGAAGGTATTTATAAAATTTGAAAAGGGTAAAACTAGAAAGAACTTAGATTTTGGATTGTTATTACAGCTGTCAGTGTGAAATCATGATTTTAGATAGATAATAGAATGAAATGATTAGGAGTGACTGAATTGTGTTTGCATATTTCTCAGAAATGATTCAAAAGTACTAATTGTAATGTTTATATACACTCCAAACACACCACATATATTTATCTACACACATTTCATATATATGTAAAAGGAGAAAGAGAGAGAGAGATTAGATATATAGATAGAGCATACATATGTGATGAAATGTTAATAATTACAGTAACAGAGAGAAGGAGAGAGGAAGATGGTAGCATATTGTATTATACAAGCAACTCTTGTAGATTTAAAGTTTTTCAAAGTAAATTATTTTTAAAAAATGAAAAAGTTTGCCTCGGTACAAAGGGTTCCTTGAGCTATTAAAGCAGAGGCTGAGTGATTCTCACTGGGATATTGCAGAGAATTTTTGCACTGGTTGGAAGGTTTGATTGGACAATCCATCATTTCAAGCTTAGAGAATATGATCTATGAATCATAGATTGGTGACAGTACAGTGGAGTGAAATTTGAGCCATGTTTTCAGAAATTTAAAGGCATATTAAGATGTTAAAGAGATGTACTACGGATACCAAATACTTTGTGAAGCCCCTTTCCCCATCCATCCAATTATTGAGGGCATATGCAAAGGACTAATTTCAGACCCAGGTATACACATACAAATAGAATATACTTCTCCTGCCATCAGCTTTTTGGCGTGAAGGCACATAAAATGCAATTGTGTTTAAAGCAAATATTGAATAAGCCCTCTTGTTTTGCTGTTATAATTTGGAAATTCTTTTACTATACTTATTTTACTATTTTTAACCCTGGAGACAACTTTGTTTGAAGTGATTGTACTGAAATAGTCTGGTTCATACAGACAGAAATTCTCTCTATAGCCTACTATATATGTGAGCCACTGTGTTGTGTGTGACCCTAACTCCATCCTTAATTAACTTCAGGGTCTCTTTTGTGAAAGGAATTAAGAGGAGCTGTCTTACAAGTGTATTTAATGAGAATAGAGCTTTTAAAGGTACAAAAGCTTCTTTTATGTGACTGTTTCTTATAGTTGGGAACAAAAACACTCACAAAAGGAAAAAATAAAAAGGCGTTTAGTTATTATATCTTACTCTTTTATATCTTACAGCATCTAATTGTGCTGGGCAGTTAGCAGGGTCTCACCTATCAAATGTTAATAGAACCAAAGACTTTGTAAGGTGTTCCTGAAATTAACACTTAGGTTCAGTTATTTAAGTTCCTTTTTTTTTTTCTGCAGTGAAAAGAACTGGTCACATTAAAATAGGGTGTGTCATAATTTTCGATAGGATGCTTTGTTTGTACTATGTAGATTTACATTAAATATAATTTAGTCTGTTCTTTTGATAGAATATTTTCCTTTTATCACTCAAAATATGTAGAGCAAACTGACAGAAGGAAGAATGCCTGAAATTAAGCCATGCTCAAATGGAAAAATTAACTTACACATCCTCTACTAATAAGGTCATTTGCTTGTATGTTTTTAGTTTGGCCTTAAATACATTTTTATTTAAAAAAACTATAAAATACAAAGAAAGATAATGCGATTGAGCCTGTAACCCCTTGCTATTATTTTTATACATAGTCGTGTTTACTTTTTACAGTGGGGGTAGTGATGGTGATCAAATTTATAGCAAGATGCTCTGGATCTCATTAATAAAAATTTTCCCCTGATGCTTTAAGGGCAAATGGAATTATGGAAAAAAACAGATTTGTGAAAATACTTAAAAGGTTTGCAGCAATATTTTAGGGACAATTATGGTAGCTTTATTGTCTATTAAAAGAGCTTAAACCAGGGGGGAAATTCATGGCCATTGTGCTTCTTACTCCTCAAGAAACAGGAAAATATACATTCTGCTTGAACTGCTCTACCATAAAGTTGTTACCGAACAACTTCATTAAGTGATCTTACTAAGACAGAGTGTCTGTCTCTGTCACTGGAAGGAAAAGTAATGGCCTATTCCTGAGTAAATCACATTATGATCTGAGTAATGTACAGACATAGTAATTTGGTAGCCAAGGGTACTTGTGATGGATATTTGCTGGTGTCACTGCATGGGTAGAAAAGCATTGATTGAATGATAGTCTTTGACATTCAGACTTATTTATGAATTGCAGAGTAGAACTAGAAGAATGATAATGTTCTCATGTTGCGTAACTGTGTCTGGAGAGTCCACTATCTCCAACAGTGTTAAGTTGAATCTGGAATAGCATTTGTTTATGTTAGAGTAAATAATATTAGAATAGAACCCAAGATTTAGAAAACTTTTAGAGATGCCCAAATGGGAAATTAGGCATTTTAGTAAATTAAGAGATCATGGTTTATAATTGCGATCAGGTTTCTCAGGCCTGAACTATAGTTCTGTTATAACAAGGTCCTTGAAAAAGCTTTTTTAAAAATTAATTCCTTTTAAAGGTATCTATGTTAATTGTATTATAAATATATCAGAATAATTTACATTTAGTGATCAATAGTGAATATTTAATTAAAACTGTACCAAATTTTACACTTCTCTTCTCAGAAGCCTCTGACGAATAACATAATACTTTTGATATCTGATTGTCATGAGGTGCTTGATTTGGACTAGAAAAAATGAGATCAAAACCCATTCAATTATGCTGCCAGTTTTAATTAATTACCTGTCCATAGAAAAAAATCATACAGAATTTTAAGAGCATATATAAGTAACACCAGTGTTTGTTATCAAATTATTTGTTTAATAGTATTATCTTGATAATTTGGTAAATCAGTTATCTTAATCTGCTTTTTTTGCTCAACATAAAGAATATTTTTCTTCAATAGTCACTCTTTTTCCTAAGGATTCCAATGGGCCTTGAATTCACAGGAAACTCCTCTGATTATGGTGTAATTTGATGAATTGTTGAGAACTCCGTAGATGCAGCAGTAATTTGTCTCTGCATTTTGGACTTGATTTAGCTTTATTCTTTTTCTTATAGGCATTCTGAATTATTTATGATGGAATACACTGGTAGTCTGACATGAGAGTCCTGTAAAAAACAAACAAACAAAAAAAACCTAATTACTGGCAAATTCACAGGGACTGGAACATTCTTCCACATTCTGTTTCTGCTTATTATAAAAGAAATGAAATAATGGATGAAATAAAAATATGAACTTCATGATTTTTTAAAAATTGTGTGGTTTTCTCCCTCAGTTCCTCCATATTTCATAATTGATCATTAACCTGGTTATGTTAGCCCTTTTATACAAATGTCGTGAACACCTGCTTTGGTTTTAGAGGAATTAATCGAGCAATATTCAAGATAAAGAGAGTTGGCCTTGACAGATCACGTGTTCCATGTACTAGGGTTTCTCAGCAGGTGTATTTTAGTTGTAACATTACAGTGAATAACCCGAAGCCAATTTTGGGTAAGTACCTTAAAAGTAAATACCTTTTGATTGAAGTATATATGCAATAACATTGACCATGAGTATTTAATAGAGTAGAGAAATGGCATTTCAATTCACTTTAGTGCAGGTATTATTTAAATGTATCAAATTAACAAATTACTTTTATTTTCCTTAAAAGACATAACTGAATTTGAAGGTCAAATTCTTATAGATCTATTCATCAGGTTGCTTAGTTCACCAGCACTTTGTGCTTCCTGATGAGACACAGTCCAAAACCCAATGAGGTAAGTGAATTTTTAAAATGATTTTTTTTTCATGGTATTGTAGCTCATTAAGTGCCTAAAATTTTTCTGGTAGAAATGGGTGCTCAAGGAATAATAAACATTTTAATTATTAAGCTTGTTAATAATAACAACGGGGCAACTTCCAGATGCTTCTGCAGGGGAAAAATTACTTCCTTCATAATACTGTTTATTATTGTAGTATAAACCAAGTACATAAAAATGTGGCTAACGAATTTAGCTTGATGGCTTGAAAGGACTAATAACATTTTGGCTACTTACATATCTACAGATTGATATTTTGGTCAGAAGTCTTCTGAGATATTGAATGTATTAGAAAATGATACACAGACATTTACTTTGCATCTTAAAAATCTCTTACCCTCTGGCTTTTACTATTGTTGCCCTACCACTCACAACCTTATGTACTAATTTAATCCTCAATATAACCTTTGCTTGATAGCATATATTTATATTTTCGTTTTACCAACCATTATTTTATACGAATTGCTCTGGATTGCATTTTGAGGGGGTTTTCCCTTTATAAATTGTATATCTAAACACATAGAATTTAACTACACATATTAGGAAAGAACTGGAAATATATAGATAATGACTCTATAGCTTAGTTTTGGAAAAAATTGACTATTAGTAATCTTTGTGTATATTAGTAATTCTCAGTAGTTCTTAACCACTTAAAGGATCATGGAAACCTTCTACAAAACTCACTAGAAACATAGATCATAATTTCTTTAAGCCTAGCAAAGCATTATTCCAGAGGTTTTCATTTTTACTTCCAATAGACACTTACTTCCTAGTAACCTGTTAAACCAGGAGTTATTGAAAGTGATTAAATGTATTATTTGCGAAATAAAAATTAATGTAACTAACGTTTCAAATACTTTTAAAATTCACTTACATTTATTCATTTAAAATACTTAAAATTTAAAATACCTCTTCAGAGTTCCCTGATGGCTAAGCAGGTTGAGGATCTGGCATTGTCACTGCTGTGGCTCAAGTCATTGCTGTGGCACAGTTTCAGTCCTTTGTCTGGGAACTTCCACCTACTTTGGGTGAGACAAAATAAAATAAAATAAAATAAAATAAAATACTTCAAGGTCAGTATTATACCAAGTCAGCAGTAATATTGCAAAACTCATTTTGCTCCAGATATAATGAGATGGTTAAATTTCCTGCAGTTTTATCGGAGAACATTTTAATAGGGTGTATTAGAGCTGTGAATTGGTTACACTTTTCAATTTCAGCTTTCTTATGTTTGTTAGTTTGTTGAAGTATTCTTTTTTTTTTTTTTTTTTAATGCTTTCTGGAGTTCCCGTTGTGGCTCAGTGGTTAACGAACCGGGCTAGCAACCATGAGGACGCAGGTTCGATCCCTGGCATCACTCAGTGGGTTAAGGATCCTGCGTTGCTGTGGCTGTGGCGTAGGCCGGCAGCTACAGCTCCCATTAGACCCCTAGCCTGGGAACCTCCATATGCCACGGATGTGGCCCTGAAAAGACAAAAGACAAAAAAAAAAAAATTGCTTTCTTCTTTTGTTGTTATTGTACTGTTTATATTTGATTATAATTTTGTTTCTTTATAGTTTTTTTTCGGAGTTTGTTTCCCTCCCTTTAGAAGATACAAGGTGGGTTTGGGGTTATTTCACCTTATAGAAGTGGGATTCCATGAAGTGTGAGACTCTTTGCTGGAAGAAGTTAGCCAGATTACTCCATTGATTAGAATGCTTTAACTTCCTAATTATAGGTCCCCAAACACGCTGGAGTGTGTTAATTTTTTTATTCCTTTTGTTCTTAAACCTGTGTTAGAGTTGTCTGGACATAAGTTTCCCTTGATATCAGAGTTACAAGCATCCCATTTAAAACCATGGGAAAAGATAGGAAAAAGTATCTTAAAAAGTATTCAGAGAGAGAGTATTGCTATTGGTAATGTCCCAGAATTATAATTTCTCTTTTAATTAAAAAAACTGCAATATATGCTATACTGTTTCCTGAATGAATATGAAAAATACCATCAGCATATGCCCCGTTTCTCCTAATAGATGGTGCTCTGTCTGAAAACAGACATTCAGATCTTCTTGTGGTAGTTTGTTCTAACAAGACAGAAAGTTCTAATAGGTAGAAATCTTTCTGTTGAGCTTACTATGGTAAGCTCTAATTATTTTGAAAACTAATAAATTTTGAATTCAACAATGCACAGAGCTCAAAATGGATAGGATCGTGTTGTGGACTCTACTACTGACTTTTTCTGGAAGTCAAGCCTCAAGACCCTGGGCTCAAAGAAATACTGAATTTGCAATGGATCTTTATCAAGCTACTTGTTTATCTCATAAGAACAACATCATAATTTCTCCTCTTGGAACAACTTTGGCCCTTGGAATGATACATCTGGGAGCAAAAGGAAAAACACAACAGCAGATAAGACAAACTTTAAAATTTCAGGAAACCGCAACTGGTGAGATTCTTACATATGATTATTTATACTGGATAAAATATCACCAAATTTATTTTTAGTCTGTTAGAGAAGCTCAGGGTCATAAAACTTTAATAAATTTTAAATATTGTATAAAGTTATCATAATTGTAAATGCAAATAATTGTCAATGTAAACAGTTACTTCTTAATGAAAATATTTATCAAAATAATTTATTAAGAAATTAATTCTATACACATAGTTGAGATTATGTTGTGTATACACGTGTGTGTGCATACATAGATATACACCCATATATATGTATACACATATTCTCCCACTAGCACTTACTATGTCCTGATCATTTTTTCATATCATGAAACTACTTTAGGATGTATTTTTAAATTGCTGCATCTGATTGCCTCTGATGGGAATACTATTATGTACTTTCTTACCCCTTCTTCCATTAAGTAGTTTCCAATACTTCTCTTATAAAAGTGCTTCAGTGAGTACATTCTCCCAGAAATCTTTGTGTGCATCTCTCATTATTTTGTAAGCTTTTAAAAATTTTCTGTTGAAAATTTAGTTTTTTCACTTAAATGAGACCAAGAGAAAGAATTCATTCAATCATTTTAAAAGCTGATTTGATTAATAGTTTTTAAGGACAATTTGAAAAAAAGAAGAAGCATTTACATAACCCATCAGAGGTCCTTTTGTGTGTGGGTGGTTTTTTTCTAGTCTCCCAAAGGCCTGAGATACTGTGTAGATGCTTTAATGCTGGTAACCCATTTGAAGGGATAGTTGTCCATCTCACTGGCTGTCCTATGATTTGAATTTTAAGCTTTTACATCAGTCAGATACCATGTCTTAAACCTCAGAGGTGACATCCAGATTTTTGATTTGGGCATTTAGTCACTATAACTAATTTCAGTGTAGTTATATATAGGAAATTTTTTTTCTGAATAAACTATTGACAAGTTTTATTTGTTTCATTTTAAATACAGGCAATTTATGTAGAAAAGAAGTTGGTGATAGTGAAGCTAATTGCAAGAATTTTCCTTTGTGAATTATGTAAAAGGAAGTCACTGGTTCTAGATCTAGTCTTTTCTTTTTTTCTCCCTAAGGCCACATCAGCAGCATATGGAAGTTCCCAGGCTAGGGGCTGTCAGAGCTACAGCTGCCAGCCTACACCACAGCCACAGCAAATCAGGATCTGAGCCATGTCTGTGATCTACACCACAGCTCATGGCAATGCTGGATCCCCAACCACTGAATGAGGCCAGGGATTGAAACCGCATTCTTATGGATACTAGTTGGATTCATTTCCACTCTGCCACCAGGGAAACTCCCAGATCTAGTCTTGATTGTCTGTATTAATTTCAGCAAGTCCCACTCCATGGTCCCAGAAACATTTATATCACATGATACTGCTTTGAAAAAATACTAGAACATTTACGAAGATATGTAAAGTTGATTCCATGATAAGCTAGCAAAGCTAGAGCCTCCAAAATTTAAATTACTTTAAATGAATCCATCTTACAGAGAAACACAGGGGCCTTAACAACTCTGGATTATGAACAAATAATGATTATAGTAATAATGATGGCACTATCAAACATATATATAGTGTACCAGTCACTGTTTTATGTGCTTGGTATACTTTGTCTTATTTAATCTTCACAATTACTCTGTGAGGCAGACATAACCCTGCTATACAGATAAGGATACTGAGACAATGAAAGGTTAAATAACTTTCCCGGAACTAATTCCAAACATGATTCACTGAGGGTTATAGCTCATAAAAGCAATAATGAACATTTTTATATTTTCTTTGGAAGAATATCTATGGACAATTAAACATTAACATTTTAACGCATGTAACAAAATCTACCAAGCTTGCTTTATCTATTATGCTTTGTTAAAGGAGAGAGAAGAGGACACAGATAGAGAATAAAAGCAAAAAGAAAAGAAAGGCCAGCCAAAAAAGGGGAGAAAATATAAAAACTAAACTCTGGAAAATGAAAAGAAAATTAAAGGAGAAATTAAGGAATAAAGAAAAAGGAAACACATTATTAAGAAAGGGAACAGTGAACAAGACGAAAAAGATGAAAAGGAAGAAAGAAAAATGGTGTTAAAGGATAGGAAAAAGGGTGAGACTGGTCAGAAGGCAGTGCCTGGCAGAGCCATATTGGAACCCAAGGGAAAAAAAAGTCACTATTGATGATCCTGCCTTTTAAAATTTTTATATTTTATTCATCATGAATTTCTTTGTGTTAGTACTGATTTAAAATGCATCTTGCAAGGAGTTCCTGTTCTATCTTACTGGGTTAAGAACCTGACATAGTGTCCATGAGGTTGCGGGTTCAATCCCTGGCCTTGCTCAGTGGGTTAAGGATCCAGCCTTGCTGTGAGCTCAGATCTGGCATTGCTGTGGCTGGGCCATAGGTCAGCAGCTGCAGCTCCGATTTGACCCCAGCCTGGGAACTTCCATATGCCTCAGGTGCAGCCCTAAGAAGATATATATATATATATATATATATATATATATATATATATATATATCTTGATTACTGAATTTGTTGGCATTTCCATAGATTTTTATGCCAAAATGACTGTTTCTTCAACTCATTTTGGTCCTGGCCCTGCCTTCAGTTCCCTCTGATTGTCAAAAGGTGCCATCTGTTGAGTCAGGCTATATTTTACTTTTCCTGCTACCAACCTGTTTCACATTAAAGCTGATTATTCTACAGATGGGCATCGAGTTCCTGGAATCCTACCTCCCCTGAGTCTCTCAGTGCTCCTGGATATCCTTCTTTGCCCATTGCTGAAACATCTGCTCAGACTGTACCTTCTCTATTTACTGAGCATCTGATAATACTAATACTTCATTTTGCTTTGCCTCTAGTAATGCTGCTTATTAATCAAAGACTACCTTAAAACTGCTTCTTTATTCCAAGAGGGTTATGGAAGGAGAACTAGGCATGAACTCTTGTCTCAGTTCTGCATCCAAATGACCTTGTGATTGGGCACCTTGCAAGTTGTCTTGTCTCTGTGGATTTTAGATTCCTCACTATGAAAAGAAGAATTTGGGTTAGATGATTTCTATGGACCTTTTGGCTAAAATAATGTATAATGTTATGACTGCCTTTGTTTTCATCTTTGGATCTTTCACGTTGTACACACAATTGGCTTTTGGGCTTGTAATAGCAGGAAAAGTAAACATGTACTGAATTTTAGAACATTTTCTGGAGGTCTGGTATAATCAAACCAAAAATCACATTCACTTCATGACCTGTAGGTTTACCATGGCTCTGTTTTAGAAGATGAAATAAACTTATTCTCATTGCTTTTTAGGAGCCATGGATACATACTCTTTTTTGTTTTTTATTCAGTTTTTTTTTGGCTCCACCTGTAGCATATAGAAGTTCCCGGGCCAGGGATCAAACCTGCGCCATGGCAGTGTAGTGTCAACACTGGATCCTTAACCTGCTGCACCACAGAAGAACTCCATGGATATGTGTTCTTTTTGATCTGTGCTAAAAGAAGTTATTAATCTAGAAATTAAATCAAAATTATAAGGCAGAGAACTTTATATTCTCCAAACTTGTGCTATTGGTGACAACTTTTTTCATTGACTTCTGAGTCCATTGATTTATCAAAGGGCAGCTGACTGTTTGTCACACAGTCTTAGACCTTAAGTACATGACATATATTTGCTCTGATAAATGAGTCAGAATTTTTTCTCCCTCTCTCTTTCTTCTCCCATTCCTTTAAAGATGTTCATAAATTACAAACTCTTGAAAATTGGTTTAAAGTCCTGCTACTTTATTTCTGACTTTTAGCTAATTCTTTTGAAGATGCTCTCATGCCTTCCTTCAAAAATCCTCCCTTGGATTTCCCGTCGTGGTGCAGCAGAAATGAATCAGATTAGGAATCTTGAGGTTCGATCCTTGGCCTTGCTCAGTGGGTTAAGGATATGGCATTGCCTTGAGCTGTGGTGTAGGTCGCAGACATGGCTCGGATCCTGTGTTGCTGTGGCTGTGGTGTAGGCTGGCAGCTGTAGCTCCGATTAGACCCCTAGCCTGGGAATCTCCATATCCCATGGACATCACCCTAAGAAGCGAAAAAGAAAAAAAAAGAAGAAATGATTGCATCTAAAATCTTTCTATAAACAAATAAAATAGATTAATGTTATTCCGGGTGAAGAATTACTGTAAAGAATTACTAATATTCTTCACATCCAATCATATGAAAGGATGTTTCTGTATCTAAAATTATGTCTGAGTCTATATCCCCATGAATGGGGAATCACAGAGCTTGAGGTACAATGCAGTATACCTTCTGGGCCTCCTCTATGGTTGTGTAGGTACTTGCATAAGAACACCAGGACAAGGAAGCAAGCAGGGACCGAAGTTATGAGTTGGACAAGTTATGAGGCAATGGGGCTGCATTTCCCTGCCCTGCTGGTGAAGGCATGAGTTCATATTTGAACAAAGATGCCCTATGGGCTGCTAGCTCTCTGATAAAATGTTTATACACACAGACATTCACACCTTACTTCCAATAGACACCTCATAGCAAGTTCCTCTCAGTCTTTTTTTTTAATTCAAAGGATATCTCCTAATGATGAACCATTTATGTTTTCTTTAAGAGAGATTAACTATATGTAGTAATCAACTTTTAAGTTTTGAAAGTGGTATTTTCAGTTTTCAACTCAAAATAAAACAAAGGCTCTGGGGAAAAAAAATAACACAAAACAACAACAACAACAACAAAAAACCCCTTAGATTTAAAATACAGTTTCCAGAGTTAATAATTGAGTTTCAGAATTAAGCCAGAAGGGAGTGAAAATATAGGTAATTAATAGGAAGCTACTGTGTACAATTAGAGCTGACTTCTCTCACAGCATATACACCTTCCTAAAAACTCTGTGGTCAGAATGACCCAACGGTAAGTAATAGGCCAGCAGTGATTCTCAGCTGACTCTGACAGACTCATTTGGCTAGTGGTTATAGCTGGGGTGGTTCAAGATTTTTATTGTTCACGTAGACAGCCAAAGTATATAGATTCATGAACCTGAAGAAATAGGCAATTCTGATTCTTACGCATCTCTAGAGATGATTATAGGGGTTACCTCATAAATTTCAAAACTCGGACAGGCACAGTTGCTCATAAGAGAGCAATTCTTTCTTAAGCTAAAATGAAAGCAGTGTTGAAAAAGATTGCTCATCAGTGTCTTAGCCCCCATCAGCATTCATTAGTATTCTTCTTTCATAAATATTGCATGTTATGCAAAGAATGGGATTCTAAAGATAATTTCCAATAACTAAGAATGAGCTAAATTTGACTATAAAGAGGGAGTTTCTTCAGCCTGTTTAAATGCATATTCTCGGTTTTGACAAGAATTTACGTGGGCTTTTTTTTTCCTGTACGAAAGCTGATTTCATTACAAAATGTATATTCCACAGGAGATAAATGCTTAAAATATTTATACTAACTTAGAAAGGATTATTAGTTATACCTAAGGGAGCAAAAAACTGGTGATATGAATCGGAGCGCTTAGAAGCAAAGCTGAGAAGCTGTTGTTTTTATGTTGTTCAATATGTCAGTATACATTATAATTATTTTTTAGGAGAAGAATTTTCTGTGCTGAAGTCATTTTTCTCTGCCATCTCAGAGAAAAAACAAGAATTTACATTCAGTCTTGCCAATGCCCTCTACCTTCAAGAAGGATTCACTGTGAAAGAACAGTATCTCCATGGCAACAAGGAATTTTTTCAGAGTGCCATAAAACTGGTGGATTTTCAGAACGCAAAGGCTTGTGCAGAGACAATAAGTACCTGGGTAGAAAGCAAAACAGATGGTAAAGTTTTCCATTTTCATAAAGTCATTATTTGCCATTGTATTCATGGTTTTTAATATCCTAAAGTAAAGCATGGTTGAATATTTTACTATTAAATTATGGCTCACAGGGATCAAATCTCTTATTTTGCTTCTCTGTTATTCAAATTTATACTAAATTGTAAAACTGAAAGAAATTGTGAGCTTCTTTGAAAAGTAAACAGATTCTTTTTTTTTTAATTTTTTGAGAGAGATAAACACCGCTTTGTGGAATTCTTAATAAAAAAATTTTAATAATTTTTGTTCAAGCATAGGGCCTTTGAGTGTGGCAGCAGGAATAACATCTTTGGCCAGGTAAAACTTAGATCTGTCAATCTCAGACGGTTTCTTTCCTACATATGCTGTAAATAATTAACACCTCTTAGTTGGAAGTGTTCATGTTTAGTAATAAATACTGATAGTCCTATCATAAACTGGTAATCTAAACTTTAAATAAAAGGGAGCAAAAATTCCAAAGGGGCTGTGCAGTAACATAGTTAACAGAACATAAGTTTAGACTCATACAGATCTGAGTTCAAATCCTGACAAGATACAAACTATGCTCCATTCAAAATGAGGATACTATAAAAACCTTTCAGGATTATTGGTAGGTTAAAAATAAGGTATATGAAGTGGCAAGCATATATCAGGTTCTCAATGAGCAGTAGTTGGTTCCTCTGTTCATTCATTCTGCTACAAAAAAAACTGTGATGTGTAAGATGTGACTGTATTCTTCATGGGAAGTCTCCAGTGTGGGAGCATAAGTTGAAAATGTGAGATGGATGTTGTCTCCAGTGTTCACAGGAAAGTCCTATTAGTGAGATATGCAATGAGAACATCCTTAGACAGCTCCATGACATCTGATCATGCTATTGTCTCATAGCTTTCAAATCCTCACTGGATGTAGAAAGAAGAGGCTAGGTGTTTAGAAAAGGAAAGCCTTACTAGTAACTTCCTTCTTGTCCTTTCCCAGTGGTCCGTGGCTGCAGTTGCAAGAATAGAGATTTTGAGGGTACCGTTAACTTATTAATTTTGATGGTCTTGCTGAAGAACTTTGAAATAAAGTTTGAAAAATGCTGACGAATATGCAAGAAAATATATTCAGTTTTTGTTTTTTTCTGTCTGAAAAAAATTTGCACAGATATTCTTACTAAAGAGAGGCCATTACTAAGTCTGTCCAAATTTGTCTAAGATAACCCTTTACATTCTGGTTCCTAGTGGAATCCTGTTTGTACCTGTTCCTAAGTGAAATATTTAATAGAGATTCCCTTTACTCTCAAAACTGTCAAGTTTAGATGATAAAGCACCCTGTTTTTACTTGATCAGCAAAATAAAATTTTTGTTTTAATTCTATTTAAAGCAGTTCCTTTGAACCACTGTTGCATGTTTCTTCCTGCCTCTTCCTCCATCCCCTTCACAGGAAAAATTAAGGACATGTTTTCAGGGGAGGAATTTGGTCCTCTGACTCGGCTTGTCCTGGTGAACGCTATTTATTTCAAGGGGGATTGGAAACAGAGATTCAGAAAAGAGGACACACAGCTGATGAATTTCACTCAGAAGGATGGTGTGGCAGTTAAAGTCCCAATGATGAAGGCTCTTCTGAGAACAAAATATGGTAATATTTTGACATGGTAATATTACTGTAATCAATGTGGTAATCTAACATGATAATATTAGAGTGTCAAAAAATGACACTCTAAATCATGGCTTTGGAAATTGTCAGTTATATTAATATTTTATTTTCTCTGTCCCAGGTTATTTTTCTGAATCTTCCATGAACTGCCAGGTTTTGGAATTACCTTATAAAGATGATGAGTTTAGTTTAATTATCATACTTCCCGCAGAAGATGTGAACATAGAAGAAATGGAAAAGCTAATTACTGCTCATCAAATTCTGCAGTGGTTCTCTGAGATGCAAGAAGAGGAAGTGAAAATAAGCCTTCCTAGGTTGGTAGTGTCTATTTTATCATTCTGGTTCATATGTTTTCACTTATGGAGGGATTTGAATAGCTGGCTGAGAGATAACAAATACTGAAAAGTCTATTGACAACAACAACAACAACAACAAAACCCCACCACATTTGTAGGTGTTCTTCTACTTTATGCCTTTTTTTTTTTTCTTTGCTTTTTAGGGTCACACCCATGGCATGTGGAGGTTCCAAGGACAGGGGTCTAATCGAAGCTACTGTTGCCGGCCACAGCCACAGCCACAGCCATAGCCACACCAGATCCGAGCTGCATCTGGGACCTACACCACAGCTCAAGGCAATGCCTGATCCTTAACCAACTGAGAGAGGTTAGGGATCGAACCCAAAACCTCATGGTTCTTAGTCGGATTTGTTTCCACTGTGCCATGAGGGGAACTCCCCTCTGCTTTATGAATACAAAGGCAGGCAAAGCCTGCATTGCTTTGCCGTGAGGAGGATGGAATTTAAATACTCAATATTCTCTGAAGGAGATGAAGAAATATAAGTCTTCAAGATAGAATGCTGGGATTAAAGGAATTGTTATTCTTTTTATTAAACAAACTTATCTTTCTCCAGATTTTCTCTCCTGATTGGAATTTAAAATACTTATTTTCTACTATGTTCAAGGAAAATAAAACCCTTGAAGCACTTGCAAAACTATCCAATTAAAATATATGTTAAATCATCTTTGACAGATGGTGCTCTAGCCATCTTTAAATTAAAAATGGAATCCTAAGGTCATTTTTTATTATTGGAGTACATATATATATGTATGTATGTTTTTAAGAATTTTATACAACTTTTCAAGGCTAGCTTCTATTTATAGTCGTTATAAAATATTGAGATCATTTTAGAGAGTGAATACAAAATGGAAATCACAAAGGAATATCTTAGGAAGCTATGATTATAAACACTAATTTCTTGATATCATTCTTCTGGGACACAAGAGAAACTTCAGAGAGTAAGAGATGCCCAGATAATTCGCATTCTACCTAAACTTTTAAAGAGAGACATATATCTAATAAATTATTTTCTGTTCCTTCATTTGTAAATTTTTCTTTAGATTCATTAAGGCCTGCATGGTCTGTACACCTCTCTTCCTGGCCCTTGGTCTCTTAAACCTCTTGGCTTTTCCCTTTTTTCCCCCTCTTGGTGGGGATCTGTCAGTTATTTCAGTCGTACTCTCACCAAACATTTTAGATATTTGTGGCACCTTGTCTTTGTCCCTCTATAGTTTTCTCCCCAACTCTCCTCAGTCCTGAGTATACTCTGTCCTGAGTATACCTGCTCCCAGCTACTGATTTTGTTAAGTAAACGCCCTCAAAGCAGTCACTGTGGACTCCCAGGGCCTGGAGCCTAGCACTCCTTGCTTATCTGCAGAGAAGTTTCTTTTCTAACACCACACTAAACTTCACCTCTGCTCTCTGTGCACTGCCTCCTATTGACTTCTCTTACTCTCAGCCTATGTCTCCATACCCTGTTCCTTAAAAATATATATATATTATCATGCAGACTCACCCCTCTACCATTCACCTCAAAAATCATAAACATCTTTGCTAAATTTTTCTTCCTCTACCTTTTTTTCTTGGAGGAAGAGGTATCCTATGCTTTTCTCATCCAAACTCTGGGTTCTTGATCTAAATATTCTAAACCATCCCCCCTTTCTTTTTCTTTTTATAGCCACACCTGTGACATGTGGAAGTTTCTGGGCTAGGAGTCAAATGGGAGCTGCTGGATCCAAGCCACATCTGTGACCTACACTGCAGCTTGCGACAACACCAGACTCTTAACCCACTGAACAAGGCCAGGAATTGAACCTGCAAGTTCTTAACCCTCTGAGCCACAGTGGGAACTCCTTGAAAATCTTTCTTTAACTCCTATGGCATTACTTTTTTTTTTTTTTTTTTTTTTTTTGTCTTTTTGCCTTTTCTTGAGCTGCTCCTGTGGCATATGGAGGTTCCCAGGCTAGGAATTTAATCGGAGGTGTAGCCGCCCGCCTATGCCAGAGCCACAGCGACGTGGGATCTGAGCTGCGTCTGCAACCCACACCACAGCTCACGACAACGCTGGATCCTTAACCCACTGAGCAGGCCAGGGATTGAACCCGCAACCTCATAGTTCCTAGTCAGATTCGTTAACCACTGCACCATGACGGGAACTCCCTATGGCATTACTTTCATTTATTTTTCTCTCTGTGAAATTTTCCTGCTCCCTGTTTTTTTTCTTTCTGTCCTCAAATAATGTTTACCAGAATTTCATTTTCAGAAGTTTCCTCTTCTTACTCTCTTTTATTTCTTCCTTATTATTCATGTCTCAAATACCTGACTATTTCCCTCCAAACTCTCTTCCAATTCTCTACTGTCTGTATATCTCTACCTGGGTATTATTCAGACTTTTAAAGAGTATTCCAACTAACCACTGGGGATATAATCATGTCCATGACAGATAGTTTACCTATTAATAGTAGAAATAATAATTTCTGGAATTATTTATTTTCAAATTTACTTTCCATCTTTCTTTCTTTTCCCTTTGCAAAAATTAGTGCTTAAGGTCTCACACACACACCAGAAACCTGAGTTTGAGAACTGTCTGTTCTATGTACTAACAGTAGGATCTTAGGAGAGTCACTTGGTGTCCTCAGTCATGGTTTTCTTAGTATAAAAAGGGGATAATTATACCTGTAACCAAGGTGGCTCCGGTTTCCTCAGCCTAGGTAACAAATGCCTAGATAATAATGCATAATTCTCAAACTCAGTTGACCACAGAAAATACAGGTTTTTGCCAGAATTCTCTTCTCCAACAGTTTAGGAATTCCCATAGGAATGTTTCACAGTCCACAAATCCGTCTAGACTACTGCAGTCTGGGCAGCTTTTCCAAATGGCTTGGCCTTGTTATCAGCCTCTTCAGACTGTAGCCAGACTTCTCAAATAACTTTCCACCTAGTGTGGACACAGATTTCTCTTTTCATTCCTTCAAGAACAACTGTTATGGGTTGGATTTTGTGCTCCCTAAGTTCATATGTTGAAATGCTAACTCCTTCTACCTCAGAATAGGACCTAATGAGGAGATAGAGTCTTTATAGAGGTAGTCAGTTAATGTGAAATTATTAGGATAGGCCCTGATCCACTGTGGCCGGAGTCTTTATGAAAAGGAGAAATCTGGATTCAAAGATACACAGAGAAGGAAGGTGATGTGAAGAGACATAGGGAGAAGACTACCACCTACAAGCCAAGGAGAGAGACCTGGAAGAGATCGCCCCCTTGTGGTTCTCCAAAAGAATCAATCCTGCAGGCACCTTGGCTTTGGACTTCTAACTCCAGAACTGTGAGATGATAAGGTTTCTGTTACTTAAGCTGCAAAGTTTGTAGTAATTTGTCAAGGTAGCCCCTGGCAAACTAACACAAGTAAGAACAATTTCAGTGTTTAACCAAACTTTACTGAAATCTTATAATAAAAAGGGCTTTCAAGGTACATAGTAATTTAAAACCAGGTTGCAGGGGTGAGTATTCCTGGAGTGGAGGCCACTGCACGTATCAGGGAGTCTTCTGTCCATTCCTATCCTTAGCCTGCCATTATCATGGTGCCTGTGTGCACAAGGGGGTCTTTCTCATCTCCATCTTACCCAGCATCCAGAGTCCTCCAGCTTTTCCCAGCATAAAAAGAAGGTAACCCAGATTTTCTCCCATCCCCTCTGAGGCCATTCCTAGTCACGATAAGACTCTATAGCAGGAGATTTCAACTCTCAGTAAAAACAACATTTTTGTTTCAGGTAGAAAAGATTATACCCACATCATTTCAGACTTCTCCATCTCCATCCTATGGATTCTACTGGCATTAAAAATCAGCTTACTGTGTTGCATTTTGCAAACAAACGAAACATTTGCCTTAAAAGGTGAATCGGAACCTTCAGTTATGTGGAAACTGAAACATTAAGTGGCAGTTGTATCCCCCTTTTCCAAACAAATTGCAGCCACCAAAGTTTTTTTTTTTTTAATTTGGTAATAACTTCAACTATAGTACCTCATTACACACTTCTAGTCATAGTACAAAGTAGAAGATGCTAAATAAATGTTGTTGTTGTTGTTGTTTTGTTAGGAAGATCACTGCTCAGCCAGTACCAAACTGGAAAGACTTCTCAACTTCCCTCCCTCTTATCCCCTCAGTCAGGTCCTTGTCCATGGTATCCAACCAGTACCTTCTCATTCATCCTTCAAGGTCTCCTTAAAATGAGCTCTTAGATGTAGATTTCCCCAACATGCTCTCCTAGAATCAACCATTCCTTATCTTTATTTCTAGAACACCTTATGCAGATTTGCATTATAGCACTTATTATACTGTATTTTCATTTCTTATTCACATTCTTGTCTATCCTATTAGAAAAGGGGCTTATAACCCATTTATTTCCTAGACCCTAGCACATTCCATGGTACATAGTATATTCAAAATAAATATTGGTGAGTTTAATTACATGAAAATGTTCAAAGAAAGAGATTCTATATTATTTTCCTTTATCTGATTTTAAGCATCTCAAACACTGGGATTCAATTTTCTAGTCACTCTTGAATTCATTCCCTGTGAGGATCCTGATAAAGCCACCTCTCCCTCCCACACAGGCAGCATAGTGAAAGACAGGACATCAGTCATTTTCTTGGAAACTTCTCTCCCAAGAAATAAAAATGAGATTTTTAAAATTCACAGGACTGAAAATTTTGTCATCAATTATTGAATCACATTAATACAACATTACATTTAAAATGTATTCAGTTTTCACTAAAAGGATGAGTCTTCTGATTTCTTAAAGGAATAATTTGCTTATGTGTTAAATTCATGAATAATTTTAGACCATCAGGACATATTTATTGAATTAAGTTTCCTGAGCACTCAGGACATGGATTGAAAGTTCTGAAATATATTTCCCCCAAAATAAACAACTTCCATACAACTAAAAAATACCTATTTAAAATCTGTGTTCAGTACAGAAGAGGGAAAGTTGTACAGGTTCAATAAATATTTTTGGGTGAATTGACAATTTTATATTCATGCTGTGGTTCTTATATCTGAATGAATGAATTATGGTTTCAAACTGATAACTAAAGAATTTTGTAAAACTGGAACTGTTTTAATCACCTATATTAGTTTCCCAGAGCTATTTTAACAAATTGCTACAAACTACATGGCTTAAAAAAAAACAGAAATTCATTCTTTCACAGTTCTGTGTGCTAGAAGTATCAGCAGAAATATGCTTTCTCTGAGACTCTGTGTAGAATCTTTTCTTGCCTCTGCCTTGCTTCAGATGGTGGTTCATAATCCTTGGCATCCCCCTGTTTGTGGATCTATGTCTCTGAACTTTGACTCACATGGCCACCTCTCTTCACCTGGCATCCTCTTTTCTTACAAGGACATCAGTTATACTGGATTAAGGGCTGGCTGTACTCTAGGATGACCTTGTTGATCTGAATCAAATAGACTATTAGATGTTTCTCTAGCAAAGATGGGTTTATTTGGGTTCAAAAGAGAATTGCAACTTAGGGTTTGTAACCATGGTAAGCCACATGCAAGCCTCCAATGGCAAAGTAAAGAGAATGCTTTTTTAGAGGGGAATAGGAAGTTGGGAGAGCTATAGTAAACAGAGTCCATGGCTTTTCATTGGCTGATTCCTTGCCAGGAAGGAAGAGGAGTTTTTCTTGTTCCTGTTGGGCTCTGTTATTGTCCTCGCAGAGCATGTAAGCTCCCCTTTCTGGTCTCCCAACTCTATCTAATTGAGATTTTTGTTTATTAAATTCTTTATACACTCAACCTAATTAATTACATCTGCAGTGATCCCATTTCCAAATAAGGTCACATTATAAACTGCTGGGGTGTTAGGGTTTTGACATTTAAATTGTGGGGGGAGGGACACAGTTCAACTCATAATACCAACTATAAAATTTTGTCATTGTAAATATAATAAATAAAAGCCTCTTTGGTAGCAAAATTCAGTAATGCCAAGAAAAGAAAAATTAATCATAAAATCCTTGTATATAAGCAATAGTAGGAAAGACTGTATGAGTGACCAGATTATATTTACTGTTATAAACAATTTAGAAATGCTTCTCCCTCCCCTCTTTGATGCATGGCTGTTTTAGAATCAAGGCCAATAAGATATAGTCAAAAAAAAAAGAGAGGGAGAAAAAGATATAGTCTAAGACTATTAGGGTGCTTTCTAGTATTTACTATCTGTAGCATATTAGATACCTAATTTTGGACATTATTCTGCAGTTGAATAACAGCTAAAATAATCATGTTACTTTCTCTAAATTTAGTATGGAATCCTAAAAACATCTTAGTGTCAGGTATCCTCAGACTTATGAGTCTAACACATCCTTACTATGTATCAAATTCTTTTCTATATAAGAAATGGTTTGAGATTGCATTTTTACGATTATGTGCATGGGCAAAATTGAGCATTTGATACATGTAAATAAAATAGACAAAAATTTCATCTATATAATACTATAACTTTGTAAAACATCTAATATTTACATTCTAATACTAAATGTTGTAGTTCTATAGTCTGATTTGGTTATATCTTGCATTCCACAGATGCATTCAAACTGTGTCGTTCAAAAAGTAAATTTACTGACATTCAATTAAGTGTTGGAGAAAGGATTAGTTCTCATTTCCATTGGCTCACAACTTTATGATCTTATTAGTCTACTACTTATTAGAAAATGTATTTCTTGTGCAAAAGCAGAGACTTTTTGAGACCCCACTCCAGACAGGGGACTGGGCCAGATGCAGTGATAGGCAGGATTCCTATTGATAAGATGGTTACCACTTAGTTGGAGTGGTGCAAGATTTCTACAGGAAGTTTACTAACAAGATACAGTAAATACTGAAAGAGTTGCAACAACTAAGCACTGGGAGGTTTATGAAAAAAGAGGAGAGAAAATGGAGAGAGAGCACCAGAGACTGGAATTATAAACAAAGGCTTCATAGAAGAGGAAGGATTCAAACTAGGCTTTAAAGGAATCAAGGGGGAAGTGTCCCATACGCAGTGGGGATTTATTGTAAATTTCCAAGTGTGGTGGTGGAATGATAAAGGGAGTGTTTTAAGGAGATATGTTTGATAGCACAGTGCCTCTGTTCGCAATGGGTAACTTGTCTGAACTTTCTCTCCATTCTCCCTCAACTTCCTTTTTTTTGGATAACTTCTATTGGTCCTTAAAACTAAGTTTGGGTTTTAGAAAGCTTTTCTGACCCCCCTCTGCAAGATCCCACAGCATCTTCTTTTCTCTCTGCTAGGAAAAGTTCTCCTAGTATTTTTTGTTTACTTCTGTATGGAAGTTATATTAAAACTATTTGTTTGTCTTCCCTATGGGACTGTAAACTTCTTGAGGTCAGGAGCTACACATATTTCCTTTCTATGACCCCATCCCAATATGTGTATCTAAAAAATAGTAGCCACTCAGTGAATGTTTGTTGCTTAAATCTGAATAGTAGTGATGTTTAGGATGTGTTAAAGAGGTAAAGACTGAAAACATAAGAAACACTGCAACAATCTGAGTCCTAAGTAATGAGTGCTGAAAGGAGCAGCTTCACTAGGAATAGTAAGTAGCAGGTGAAGTAGAAAGACATTAACTGGAGAACATGACTAATTAGATATGGGTTAAGAAGGAATAGATTGTTCTGAGGCTCTAAGTCTGACTTTCTAGAAAAATGAGAACACTTTGATTTTTTCTTCTCTTGTAGCATTCCTTAACTGAGCACTGTGAACTTCTGGAGAGGTCCAGGCTAGACTTCAAAGTCCTTGAAACCCTTGAAATTATTAGCAAGTTTATGAGTGTACAGTCATAGGTATTTTCCTTGGGAGGAGCTTTGTTGTTGTCATCAAAGTTTTGGCAGTGTGGGTGTCTGAGCTTGTTAAATAATATACTTTTTTAAAAAATAGTAAGTACACTAATAACTATGCAAGAGTCATAATCCTTCTAAGAGGTATCATCCTTTAAAATATCAACTGATGTGACCTCTCACAGCATCTTTTATCAGTTGTTCAAACCAGATTATGAAAATAGAACATGATATTGAAAAGCAGGAGCTTTGCCCCTTTTTTACTCTATAACTTTGATTACCTTGCCTAAGATTTTTTTCCTTAAATTGTTAAATGGGATAATGATAACACATAGCTCTTACGGTTGTTCTGAGGAGTATTGTGAGAAGCATTTGTTACATTTTTAGTACTCAGTATTATCTCATTATTATTTTTATTATTATTCTCATTCAACTTTAAAATTTCTTGAGAATCCATTACAGTGCCAACACCATCCTGGAGGCTTCCTCTCTGTGCCATATCTCATTGAATCCCCCTCATAAATTTGATAGAGATCTATTTTTACACTCAGGTTACAGTTGAGGTGCTGACAGGTAAATACCTTGTCTGTGGTCATACAGACTAGCAAATGACAGAGTCAAAACTGCAGGAGTCAGAAAACTATTGTGTAACATGGAGTAATCACAGAGCAAATGTCAGTGATCAGCTGAGCAGCGAGGTAAGAGGCATGAAGCAGCAGTGCCAAGGAGACATTCCGAAAGAGATAACACCTTCTATAGGACGTGAGATGCCATATTTTTGCTGGACTAGAAATCCATTCCAGCCTTGGCCAGCTTTGGATCTCTAAGTGGGTGAAAGTGAACTGTATAGGATGAGGGGAAGTGACTCAGGGAAAATGAGGCTGGGTGTGAGAATAGATTAGTCATGACCAGCTATAGTAGTTAGTGATTACAAGTGTTCATTTACTTTAACCTCTTGAACACTGATATAAGATGGTATCCAAGTTTACATTAAACATTGTCCAGATACATTTCCTGTGTGACATAAAGCATTTTAAATTCAGCCCTTGAGGCCAATAGAATATCACAAACACAGGCCCATATGTGCACACGCACGCACACATGTGCACACACGTGCACCAACAAAAGTGACCAGAATGTTACTATATACTCATGCAGTAGTCTGAGTCCACCAACGTCAAAGATTATGTTGTATTTTTATTCCTGTGGGCAGCCCTGAGACTTGGTTTGGTTGTTTCTAAACCTGAACCTTCCTAAGATGACTCAAGCCCACTGTTATCAAAACTGGGAGTCTGCATAATAAGGATAGAGACCTCACTGGAGACCCATCCAAGACATTTTGTTATTAAACAAGAGTCCTGGGTATAAAGGAAAGAAAGGGACCACACCAATCAATCCACAGTAAGGCCTGAAGACCAGGAGTGGGATTCAGCTTCAAAGAGAAATTCTAAGTTCTTTCTTTTTCTGCAGGTTTAACTTGTGTGAGGTCATTTTAAGCACAATGGTTGCAGATGGCAGTAAATTGCTGCCTTTTAAGGAGATGGTTTAATATTTACATAGCCTAGAACATTCATTTCATGATTATTTAGTTGTTAATTGCCTATCCAGTCTTTTTGCTGCTCATTCTTTTACTTTTAGCTGTATTCTTTTGGCAATTTTAGAGGGTCAAGGAAAAGGGAAAGGAACCACATCTAGAACAAATATTAAGATATATAAAACTGAGAAGAAGTACACAATTAACACTCTGCATATATGTATTGATCAAGATTACAATTTGGGGCATTCCTGTTGTGGCTTAGCGGGTTAAGATCCCACCAAAGTGTCTGTGAGAGTCAGGTTTGATCCCTGTCCTCGCTCAGCAGGTTAAGGATCCAGCATTGCCATAAGCTAGGGCTTAGGTCACTGATGTGGCTTGGATCCAGTGTTGCCTTGGCTGTGGTGTAGGCTGGCAGCTGCAGCTCTAATTTGACTCCCAGCCTGGGGGTTCAAATGCCACAAGTGCCACCATAAAAAGAAAAAAAAAGATTATGATTTAGAATTATATACATTTTTTATTTTTTAAATTTTTTTTCTTATTTTTTTGGCTGTGTCCCAGGCCAGGGATCAAACCTGTGCCACAGCAGTGACCCAAGCCACAGTGGTGACAACGCTAGATCCATACCCTCCTGGGCCATCAGGGAACTCCAAATTATATTTTGATTAAAGGAGGTAGAAGTTAACACATTAGCTTTGACTTGAAATGGATCGAATTTAATCCTAGCACTGTTAACTGTCTCCTATCTTGTCCTTGAGCCTGGAAATCAACCTCTTCAAAGCCTTCACTTTCTTACATGATAATGGGAATAAGAATGCTAACTTCCTAGGGTTTTTGTGAAGATTAAAAACTGTAATCTCTATTAAATGCCCAAGACATGGATGTTCTACTTTGCACCTGACTATTCATGGCTCCAATAATTATGGCTAATTAGAAATTGGCTGTAGATTATACTTTTACTAAATGGTTGAATGGGTTTCTATCGCTGTAGGTTTCATTGGGCTATATTATGAGCAAGACTGTTACTTAAATGACTCTCTGGTGATAATTAGGCCTTATTAAAGGTTGTAATAAGTCTTTCAGTACTCTTTTCATTATCCTCAAATCACTGGACTATTATCCTAAAAATAGCCAAATTATAGGCGAACTAGAACTTTTGTTCTCCACCTTTTAGAAGCCCATACTCCATTCAGTACAAAAAAACAAGTGTGGTAATGAAAACAGGAAAAAAAAAGAACCCAAAAACCTTAACATAACCGTGCTGCATATTATCTTTCTTAGCAGGAAGTTAAAATGAAGAAAACGATTGGCATAAAACAAGTTATTTTCATTATCAGTAAGTTTTAATGCGCCTGTTGTGATTTCTGCCTGTTTCCAGTTAGCTAGGCTTCAGAATAAATTAACATTTTCCAAAAGTGCACAATATTTTACCAAGAAATAATTTAGGCCCAGTAAATTTTTTCCACAATATGTTCATTGTTTTGGAGAATTGTAATTAAAAAGCTTGTTCAGTATTTGGCAATTATAACAATGATCTAATCAGACTGATTGTCCACACTAATTTCTAGCCCCAGATGTGGGCCTACCTGTTAGCTAAGCAAGGCTCTCATGCTTGAGCAATCAGGTCTGCATGCAAACCAGAGAGCACAGGGCAAAGGCCCACCTGGGCATGGATAGAGCTCTTTGGGCTGGAGCCGTCCTGGGATTTCTCTGAGGAAGAAGCGCAACAGCTCAATAGCACTCCTTGTAGAAGGACTTACACTCTTTTCTTCTTTCATAAACAAAGTCTCTAACCTGGTTGTAAAATGTAAGTGGATGCTTTTGGCATCCATAAAGTCAATAAGTACCAACTTCTATTTTATTTTATTTTATTTTATTTTATTTTATTTTTTTATTTTATTTTAATGGAAAAGCAAAGGTCGGTGATTGCTGTGGACTTGGAATCACAGATGAGTGCCTTAGAGAACCTTTTTGAATCTGTGGTTAAGTCCCCACTTCAGGCAAGCTGAGGCTTGGAGACCTGCATAGAATCTAGGGTCCTAACTTAGGGCCATGAGAAGTTTTAGCCAGCTTCTTTTTTTTTTTTCCCCCTCTTAAAATTTTATCTTTAGTGGATTTGAAAAAATTTAGTTCCTTTTCAATCATCTACTTCTTTTACAGGGCCTGTTGGGGAGATGTTAGGTGTGTCCATAAACTGAAGGAGGTCACATCAACTGTGACAATGGATGGGAAGGATGATAGGTTACTAATGCTGCCTCTCTGTACCTTAGTGGCCAACAGGCTTCTTTAAGGACCATTGGCTTCTCTTTCCTGCTCATAGCATCTTGGATGCCTGCCAGGAACCATCTTTGATGAGGTGAAAAAATTGAGTCTATACTGTTGCTGGAAGGAAGCCTAGAAGACTAGGGAGAAGCCAAAAAATCAAAAACTTAGAACTCTCACCCTGTTTTGTTGGGTTACTTACTTCAAATAAATAAATAAATAAACCAGAATATTTTCTTCCCCCTTCCCTCCAACCATTTATCTGCAGAAGCAAGTTTTTAGCAACCCAGAACTGCTCAGTGGAGCTGAGGGAAAATGGCGTGAAATATGAGGATATGTAATTGGAATAATGAAAACAAAGGATTTCGCGATATAATCCCCTCTAAGTCATCTGTTTATAGAAAGCATTTTGGTAGCAAATGTGTACAGTGTTACAAGAATTTTCCTCTTCATTCTTTTTCAGATTTAAAGTAGAACAAAAATTAGACTTCAAACAAGCTTTATATTCTTTGAATATAACTGAGATATTTAGTGGTGGCTGTGACCTTTCTGGAATAACAGGTAATATGACAAATAGTTCTTGTATTATCATGTTAATATGTTTTCTTAGTGACTATGTTAACTGACTGATCTTAAAACTGAAAGAGTGTTTGGCTCCCAAAACTACGTACATGGGGAATAAATGTCGTAATCACGTCAGGCTGTCTGTAAACAAGCACGTCTATTTTGCATTCAAGTAGTTTTCTTTAATGATAATCGGACAGTATTTTAGAGGTTAGATAAGCCTTCTAAACACGCTAAAAATGAAACTATGTGGGTAAAGTGTTATATGGGCTTTGATTCCAGTCCTGTTTGGATTTCCTGATCTGATTAATGGGAAGTATGACTTTGAGCCTTTTGTCCAAGCAGAGCTAAAAAAACTCTTATGAACCAATTTGCAAATGTTAATTTGATAATATTAGAGCCTGTGAAATAGGCATCCACAAGATGCTGGATGATGAACACAATCTAGAAATTGTAATGTCGCAGCTTCTATATTTAGCTGGAGACTGACAACAGATCTGAGGAGATGGCGCTTTTATGCTCTGGCACCTGGGAAATTGTGCCTGATTCTGATGCTTACACAACAAAGCCCAAGATTGTTTTAGTTTTTTTCATCCTGGCAGTCCCCACTAGTACAAAAATAACTAAGAAAAAATTATTGAAGAGGACCAGTGTGTCCCAAGTTACTTATACTCTTTTAAATTCAGTCTTCTGTTTTATTTTTAAAAAGTCCTAATGATACATACTTGTCTATATGATGGGGATTGATATCATAACTCAATTATTGTATGTTCCTACATGGATATCGGAGCTTAGGAGAAGTATTCATTAATTTATTCACTTATCAATTGTGTGGGTAAATTTATGCACTTATCAATTATGTGGGTAAATGAATAGAATGAATGAGCTTTCCTGGTGGAGGAGGTGGGTGGGGTCCACAGGTGACATAGATGTTCATTATCACCTTCACACGTGATTTACCTTCTTGTTCTCACACGGATAGAGAGATCTGACTTCTTTGACAATTTCATCAGCATCAGGAAGGAGACAGTCAAAATTAGATACTGCAATAGGATGCTATCTAAGTCTGCCTTGGAACACAGCCACCTCACCAACTTGAAATAAACCAAACCATTTTTTAAACACCTCTTCCTCTTAAATTTCTTTCTGGCCTTCGGAAGCTCACTTGCTATATCTCAGACATTTCAAACAGCCACTCGCTCTGCAAATTTGCAGCAATTTGTGACTTCTATAAAACCTCCTTTTACAAGCAGATTTCTCAAGGAAATATTTCCAAAATGCTTTATGAAAGAGTTTGTGCAGGAGAATAACCCTGAATGGAAAAGAATATGTCCACCATTTTTGCTTTGAGTTACCTGTTTCTCTCCTGAGTTACCTATTTGAGCTGTTTTGACTACATTGGTTCTGTCTTATTGCCTGAAATAGAACAGCCACAGCCAATGCTGGCACTATTTCTAGTCTTCAGGAGGACAGTGAATTAATTACCTGCTACCCCTACTTCCCATTTGTACAATAAACATTCACTAAAGGGTACAGTGAACCAGTACAATGCTGGTGCTAGGGGGGTATTTACACAAAAGAGATGCTACTTTTACTCATGTTCACAAATTTTGAATGAAATGGTTTCAAAGAGTTACTTTGGAAATTTTTTTTTAAAAATAAATTTTATTGGAGTATAGCTGACTTAGAAAGTTGTGTTCGTTTCAGGTGTACAGCAAAGCCAATCAGTTATATATATACATATATCCATTCCTTTTCAGAGTCTTTTCCCATATAGGCCATTACACAGTATCAAGTTGGTTACCCTGTGCTATACAGTAGGTCCTTGTTACTATTTTGGAGATTTTGAGATGAATATTTGACTTCTGTCAGTACTTCTTGTGTCACCTTTAGTAAAATATTTAACCTTTCTGAACCTCGCTTATCTAATCTATTAAATGAGATAATATATCCTAGTGACAGAGACAAATAAAAGAATGTACGTTAAGTCACTTCTTTCAACACCTGTCATAGAGCAGATAACTCAGTAAATGTTAAATACAAAAAAAGTAAGTGGGCAAATGGCACATTGGTATTTATTTGCATGTCTTCTAGTAAAGCTATTGAAGGTTTCCTGTCCTCTTAACTTGACAAAGACTCACTTGGAATTTTCATGGAAAAATAAGGGAAAGAATTATTACAAAGATATAAAAACCAGTGAGTTTGTGGAATCCAGATTTCTTGTTCTACTCTATCATCTCCCAGGTCCTGTTCTTTGCTCAAGACTAAGTCCCCTCTGTTTAAGAGGGGACACAGGAGACCAAGTTGCTTGGTCTAAGAGCCAAGGAGTCATTTGGTCTGGGGCGAGTATTAAACTGTGTGAAGTTCTCCACCGCAACCTACTTTTGGTTTTTATTCTTTGTATGGACCCCTCATGCAAAGGGTGCTTTATGTCTGAATCCTCTTATTCCAGGGAGTTGTGGGAGAAGAACATGCTTATTTGCCTGACCTTAAAAGATCACACTCCTGCATTTTAGTTAATCCATATAAATGATGTGGATGTCCCTTCTCTTCATCTTTCCTGTTTCTATCACTAGATTCATATCCATTGATTTATTTATTTGGCTGGGGTTTATTGTAAGCCAACTCTGTGCCAGGCTGTTTTCTAGTGTTGAATAAAATCAGGGAAGTCCCTGTTCAAGTGAAGGTTACATCTGTTGGGGCAGATGGACAATCAGCAGATAATTAGTTAACTAAATGGTGAGGTAATAGATGTATGAGTTAACTAAAATAGAGTCATGGGATAAACAGATTAGGTCACTAAGAGCAGGATGAGGGTGGGAACAGAAGACTGGGGAGTGTCATTTTTGCTGGGACCTAAGTAACAAGGGAGCCAACCAGAGCAAACTCTGAGAAAAGGAATGTTAAGCAGAAGGTGAGGTGGGGCTAAAGCTTTGACTGCTTGACTTTATAGCTGAAGCCACTGGATGAGGAGAGGAGGGTGAGAGATGAGGATGAGAGATAATCAGGGGCCCAGATGGAGTCATCACAAGCAATTTGAACTTTATTTTTAGGAAGCCATTTTTTATGCAAATAACACTTTGATGACTTCTCTCTCCCCTGCCTGAGGGGATTTACTTTTCTGTAAGTGATCAGAGCTGGTTCTCCTTGACTACATTATTTTGTCATGAATCCTTCTAAACCTTTATTTTTTCCTTTTTGGTGGAGTCCATCCATGTCACTTCTGCTTTCTCGCTCAAGAGAGACAAAGCTCCTTCCTCTTTTCTTTCTCTGCAAGTTTCAGGGCCCATCTTCCTCTCCTCCACCCTCTTGTCATCACTGAACTTACGACCATGTTTCCTTGAATCTCTGAGGAACATTGTTGGATCATCTGGTCTTGACAGAGCTCAGGTGGCAGACGGTTTCTGAAATCATGATTTCACTTTCACTTCTGGAAGAGACTCTCCACAGGTCACTGTATCAGAAATGCTTCACACATACCTCAGATCCACTGAAGGGAGAAGAGGGGCCTTCTCTCTCAGCTTGTCTCCACAGCTGAACAAAACGTTGTTAAGACACTATCTTACACTGAGAAATTTGGCAGGTTTTAAAGCATTGCTCTGAAGTGATTTTGTAACAGATGACACAAAAGCTCTTTAGCTCTTTAGACTTTCCTCGCCTCACCAGTCTTGAAGGAAAGTAAATTTTGTTCTCAGCTCAGATCAAAACCCAATACAGAATTTAAAAGGTGAGTTGGCTCTGAGGTTGAATTCATAGGGTGAGATTAATTCAAATCTGTAAAGCCTTTTTAAATCTTGTCTGTGGACCATGATGAAGGGGGGCAAAACCCACTAACCATTCAAATATTTCACTAAGTGGGCTGCCTGATTTGAGGCTTATCCCCTTCTACCTTTACCTTTTATATCTGACCTAAACTTGGGTCTCTGTATCATCTCTGCAAGAGCTAACCCTAAACCACCTTTCTCTCTAGCAAATTAACTACCTTGAAAAGGTTTTCGGTTTTTTTTTTTTTCCTTTTCTTTGTTCATTTGAAAATGTAATTAACTTGGAATCCAATACGTAGTGGCTCTGAATTTTAACCCTTAAATACACTTTCATATTTTCTAACAGATTCATCTGAAGTATATGTTTCCCAAGTTATGCAAAAAGTTTTCTTTGAGATAAATGAAGATGGCAGTGAAGCTGCATCATCAACTGGTAGGAGAAATGATATCAGAGCAAGTCAGGAGGAAGGGTTGGGGGAAATAAGCATGAGGGTGCTTGCGCTTTGCGGTCCTCTGGTCACCCCTTTCCCCTCCTACTGTCCAGTACCCTGTAGGAAGAAAAGTTGACTATATAAGCTGTTTATGCATCTCTGCAGCCAAAGTTTAATGCAAAAGGAAAGGGAAGGGATTTGATTAGGAATTGAGTTCCAGCTACTGATACTTATCTATTTGTAAATTTTACTACCTGCCATTAGCAGATAGGACCAATGAGAAACTTTAGGCTCAAACCTGAAATCATTATTGCTCAGGAATGCTCACTCTTAGGTAATCATATTAATTTCACTCTTTCTTTACACTGTTAGTCTCTAATTTTCTAATTTTATTTTTGTCATTATCTCTATGACAGTGGCCCTCTAATTTATAGCTATAAATTTGAATAAGCTGGAAAGCTTTTAAAAACTCTATGCCCAGTCCACACCCCCAAATAATTAAATCAGCATCTCGGGAGATGAAATCCAACCTTTGCTATTTTCTTACATTTCCCTAGGTGATTGCAATGTCTGTCTAAGGTTGAAAACTAGGGCTCTCCAGTGACTTGCAGCCTGTCCTTGCTACTGCAATTGTAATGCACGGACCAGCAACATCAACACATCGGAACTTGTTAGAAATGCAGAACCTCAGGCCCAAAGCCGGACCTACTAATTCAGCATCTGCATTTTCCAAGGTCTCCCCATGACCCATGTGCACATTACAGCTTAAAAACCGCTCTCATATGACATATTTCCTTGAACAAATGGCATTTTGAATAGCATAAATGGCTGCATAAAAGTAATACTCAAAAAATGATTAGAGAAAAGTCTTATAATCAATTAGAAATGGAAAAGCAACTTTAATGACTTCCTCATAAGTCTATTTTAATTCTTGAGACTGTTTGGATTTTAACCAGTAAGTAAAAGATGTGCATTTTTTTAAATAGTCATATTGATAAACTTCCATAAACTTATACCCACATTATTATCTTTGATTAATTTATAATGTTATATAATGCCAATGGATTTTTGACATCTGGTAGGACACCCTGGACTCCCACTACCATTTTGTTTTCCCCTGAGGAATACTGTCCTGTTACTCAAGGAAATTAGATTAGAAGGGATAGGCTATTTCAAGCCTTGGAGAAATCAAAGATTGCATTGATTGTACTGAGGTGGCTAGTTCACATAAACAAATGTTCCCAGTTGCTTTTACATAAATTAGAAGAGTCCTGATATATCATTGTCTGATCCTCTCATTATGTTGGTGAAGAAACAGGCCCACCTGTATGAAATGGTTTGCCTAAGGTCATGCTATTAATAAACAGAAGAGTTTGGACTGAAATCAGGTCTCCGGACTTTAAGTTCAGAGCTCTTTCTGCTAAAGCTCACTGCCTTTCTCTCGCTCACTCTCTTTCTCTTTCTGCTTCTCTCTTTTTTCGCTGCACCCACAGTATACAGAAGTTCCTTGTATAGGGGATCAAACCTGAGCTACAGCAGTGACAATGCCAAGTCCTTGACTGCTACACCACCAGGGAACTCCTCTGCTCCCCCTTGTTTTAAGTGTAGAATTCTCTAAGGGGATGTAATAATCATTAAGAACAATTGGGAAACACCAAGAGAAGGAAGCTTTATTATAGGAGATGAAAGATGGCACTGAAATGAGTGTGCATATCAAACCTTACTAAATAATCCTTAACTACTATTATTTTCCCATATATTTACTTTCCCACAATTTACCACCCCTAGAACCCTTTTTCTTTGTCTAGTCACATCTCCACAATTTATGACTTTTTGTTAAAATAGTATATACATTTTCAAACCTAACCACTCTGGGTATTCACCTCATTTCTGTGAAGCTCCTGTGTGGGTACAAAGTAAAACCATTTCCTCTGTTAATGTGTTTTTCGTCAGTATGATTTGCACACCCTGATCACAAACAAAATAGTTTTTTGTGACTGAGGAATGGTCTTTTCCTTTTCTATAGTTGTTTTTCAATTCTCATCACAAGTTGTATTTTAAAAAGTATTTTCATGGGTCTGAAAAATTATTCAGAATTATTATATTGTTGCTAAGCGTAACATCTGAATTGAGTGTAGAAATATTTAATCTAGAAAGAAAAAAATCCAGCCATTTAAATGTATCCACTCTGAAATGCTGACAAACACCACAATGGAGCAGCGTGATAACAAATTATTATAATAAATCATTTGTTAAGGCAGCAAATCTCTCCTAATATCAGAATGAAAATCCCATGTACATTCACAGAACACATCCTAAAAGCTCTGAGCTCACAGAATAATTTTGGAAAAGTAAAAAAAAAATTTGAACTCAGATGTGATTACTACAAGCCCGAAGGATAGAAATGAGGTAAAAAAAAAAAAAATACGTGGGTAGGAATTAGGAGTTGAAACATTATAAAATAAATCATATAATGTAAATAAAAAGTGAACAGAAAGTTACTTTTTAAAAGATAAAATTTTCCATTGCCTTCACTAAATTGAATCTAGTATCAGACTTTCTTCTTCATTGAGCATAATTATGAAGTTAGAATTATTGCATGAGTAATCCAATATTTATTCTGCTTTTTGATTTTCAAATTTATTCCAAATTTCTCTGTATTTAGAAGGAGGTTATTTTTCTACATGTTAACTCCCCAGACGAAAAGATCTTTCCTGTCTACAAAACATATTATGGATATTATGGATATATTTTATTTACTGATATTTTAATGTGAACATCTCAATAACTGTTGTCTCTGTTTCATAGGCATACATACCCCTGTGATCATGAGTCTGTCTCAAAACCAATTTATAGCAAACCATCCGTTCCTGTTTATTATGAAGAATAACCCAACAGGTACCTTTTTGAGAATTCCCTGGGGGAACTGCTTAGGCTGAACAGTCGCCCTAGTTTTAGCAACTAATTTCAGTCTGTATATCTGAAATCATTTTTTCTTTCAATTTATTGAATCTATTTGAATTTTTTCAGATTTTTTAGTGTCTGTTTGTTGAGTGCTTATTTTGCACCAGACACTGTGTCTTATGAGATGACAATAATTTAAACAGTAGCAGTAGTAATAGCTGCCAAGATGATGATTATATATGCCGGCAATTTTAAATACCTATCTCTACATCTAACACCATTCCAATAAATTAGATATTTGACCAACGAAGGTTCTGTAGTTTGTCGAAGGTCATATAACTGAAAGTGGCAGAGGGAGAATAAGACCTTTTTTCCTCAGAAATCCACTTTCTTTTAAGGATGCCACAATGGGAGTGGAAATTAGAAGTTGCAGAATTGTGAAAGTTTTGATAGATAGATTCCAAAAGAATAAGTGACTATCTATAGGATCTTACTGGGAGGGAGGGGTCAAACATTATTCCAAATCCAGTTTGGACAACTATGAAAATAATACAGTTAGGTGCAGAAAGTAGGGATAGTAAGTCAGTTGGACTGGCATTAGACAGTCTGGGCAGATGTTTTTGTTCTTTCTTTTATGAAAAAGCGGCCAGAAATGTGGACGCAATGAGGAAACTTTCTTTAAGTGTATATTTAGGACTCCTCAGGAGTCATAACCCCATGTAAGGGGGAGAGATAATATCGCACTAATTTCCATATCCAGCCCAGTATTGGCAAAGTGCTTTGCATAAAATGTCAGTGTCCCTAGAGATTAAAGGTTTGGATTTGGGTTCAAGTTCCAGCTCAACAAACTAATAGTTGTAAGGCAAGTCACTTACTCTTTCTAAACCATATTTTTCCTACCTCCTATCTGAACATAACATTAATACTTATCTCATAGATTAAGTAAAATAATATATGAAGCCTGTGACACTGTGCCTGGCACATAGTGTTTATTATGAATACATCAATAAACATAAATGAGTGAAAGACTGAATACATGAAGGAAGAAAGAAAAATGGAAGTTTCTCTCTATAAATTATTTTCCATGGAGAAGAGACATAGTTAATTTCAGAGTCTGAAGCTGTTAGATTAACTAGCAATTCTGAAATTATTGTCTCTCTGAGGGATCTATCAGTCCTTTTTTTAGATTCCATAAAACTAATGCTGAATGACCCCTCTGAAAATTATATCTTAGAAACAATGGGACAGTTTCAGATTTGCTGAGATTGTATTAACACAACTTCAGTTCCAATAGTGTCAGTGTTAAAAAATATTCTGAGTATGTCATTTGATCTATACATCTTTAACCTTTGGCGAACTCTAATTTCTTGAAGTTAGTATGTTATTATTGAATATGGAAAAGAGAAATGAAGCTGCACTGGGCATATATGCCCTAGGAAATAATAGCATTTAGAATAGTGATGTTTGACTCTAGTTTCCAAGTTGAGGACTGAGGCTATGTAATAGCTATCAATTAAGTGGCAGTGAAATTTCCAAACCAAGAATAGTTTATTTATTTATTTATTTGTGATAATGCTTAACTGTCAGGCCCTTGATGACCATTTCTACTGTTTCATGATCTTTGTTGTAATGAGACTTTCTAAACTAGCGCTACTCCCTTAGAGTATTGTTTAAAATGAATGGCCAGTCATTTATTGCACACTGTAAATTGTTGCCATATAAAATGTAGAATGGCCTATTGAGACAATACACATTCAGTGATGTATTTTCACTTACAAATAAACTGAAGAAGTCGTTAAGGAAGATGGTGACTTGGCATATCATAGTGCACTACTAAATGGCATAATGATTAACATAAAATATATTCATTTGATAATTTCTGAAGTATGAGGATGAATGATTTTAGATTTAGTACAACCAGTTTTTACCTAGATTTAAAATTTTGTTTTGATCAAACAATCCTCTTATGCAAAATCCATGGATTATTTGTATTTTCCCATCAGTATTTGACTTCCTGTCATATATATTTTAGTATACTCATCCAAACGTCTTACTAAGCGAAACTGCCAGAGAAATGAAGAATATTCTTTCTTCTTTCAGGCTGAGGCGATAGGCCAGTGTTAAAGACTTTCAGAAGAAAAAAAGGTGCTACATGAAATGTGCTATTTCTCAAAAAGTAGTGAATCATGATTCTGAAACTGACAGTACTCCATACATAATAAAGAAATACTGTGTTTAGAACTCTTTCAGGTCTTGGGTTGAAGGAAAAGCAGAGCACAGGGTATTCATTAAGAAATATTTTTTTCTAGGTCATTAGCTTTGGTTATGCTATTGCGTTTTCACATTATAAAGTAAAAGCTGCTTCCATCTGATGGAGATGTTTTATAACAACATTGATTAAATATGAGGAATACCTATACCTCTTTAAATAGGCATGAAAAGAAAAGTGGAAACAATAATGATTTTTGCTTCAGCCTGCCTTTAAATCCATTGCTATTACGTCAGGAAAGATTTTCCTAATCTGTTGAGTTTGGTAATGGTTAGATTATTAACTGCATGAAGACTCAATTCAAAATGTGGCTCTCCTCGGTCCAAAAAAAAAAAAAAAAAAAAAAAGATCTAAAAGACTGGGACAAATGGTTGTACGTATGTAATGTTCTGTACTTCAAAGTGTTTGAAAATCTTTTTTATTTTTTTGCTTTTTAGGGCCACACCTACAGCATATGGGGGTTCCCAGGATAGGGGTCTAATCGGAGTTACAGTTGCCAGCCTACGCCACAGCCACAGCCACAGCAACGCCTGATCCTTAACCCACTGAGCGAGGCCAGGGATCGAACCTGCAACCTCATTGTTCCTAGTCAGATTCGTTTCTGCTGCACCACAATGGGAAGTTCCCCAAAGTGTTTGAAAATTTAAATTTGTTTTCAATTTATGAGTTTAGTTTCTAGGAAAGTTATTTTAAAACCTCCGCAAACAATTCTTTTTTTTTTTTCTTTCTTTACTTTTTATTTTATCTTTTTGTCTTTTTTAAAAATTTATTTTTATTTTTATTTTTATTTTTTTATTTTCCCACTGTACAGCAAGGGGGTCAGGTTATCCTTACATGTATACATTGCAATTACAGTTTTTCCCCCACCCTTTCTTCTGTTGCAACATGAGTATCTAGACATAGTTCTCAATGCTATTCAGCAGGATCTCCTTGTAAATCTATTCTAAGTTGTGTCTGATAAGCCCAAGCTCCCGATCCCTCCCACTCCCTCCCCCTCCCATCAGGCAACCACAAGTCTCTTCTCCAAGTCCATGATTTTCTTTTCTGAGGAGATGTTCATTTGTGCTGGATATCAATAACCAGGACATGGAAACAACCCAAGTGTCCATCGATAGATGATTGGATTCGGAAGATGTGGTATATATACACAATGGAATACTACTCAGCCATAAAAAAGAATGGCATAATGCCATTTGCAGCAACATGGATGGAACTAGAGAATCTCATACTGAGTGAAATGAGCCAGAAAGGAACTAGAGAATCTCATACTGAGTGAAATGAGCCAGAAAGACAAAGACAAATACCATATGCAAACAATTCTTAGAAGTGTTTTTTTTTTGTTTGTTTGTTTGTTTTTTTTGGTCTTTTTGCCATTTCTTGGGCTGCTCCCGCAGCATATGGAGGTTTCCAGGCTAGGGGCTGAACTGGAGCCATAGCCACCAGCCTACTACGCCAGAGCCACAGCAACGCGGGATCCGAGCAGCGTCTGCAACCTCCACCACAGCTTATGGCAATGCCAGATCCCAGCGAGCAAGGCCAGGGACCGAACCCGCAACCTCATGGTTCCTAATTGGATTCGTTAACCACTGAGCCACGACTAGAATTCCAGAAGTGTTTTAATGACACAGAATTATCAAGATACAAGAGTTGCTGTTGATGCCTATTGTGACTAAGAGTAATATACACTTTGTGGAAGTTAGTTATGCATCCCTATCTATCTGAAAAGTAGGAATATTTGTTTTCTTATGTTTATGGAAGCATTTTGAGATTCTTGAGGCAAAGTGTTATTAATTACAATCATAAAAGTAGAAAAAAATCTGCTAGCGATTATGTATATTTCCACATTATTGATTCTCTTAAGACCATGTCTGTCTTTGGACTGAGCAGTAAAGAGTTAATGAAAAGGGGCTCTCCCTTTTTATTTCATTTCTTAATAACAGTAACATTGTTATTTCAAATATATGTAGGTATAGTTTTCATGACCTTTAAAATTATGTAAAACTTTATTTTTTCGCTTTTGAAATGAACCTTTATCATATATGACTATAAGGGATGTGTAACTCAAGGAAATGCTTGACATTGATCCATTCAAGCGACTTCACTTACCCTAGTTGAAAAGAAAGGTGAATGGATTTTGACACATCATTTATTTGTTTTGTCCTCTAGTTGTTAGCTCCTTTTTGCCTGCAAACACAGAATGGCTGGAAACAGGTGTTTACATTTATGCTGTATACCATATCTCCTCGGTGAGGATTTGAAAGCACTAGCGATATGAAAACATTGTCTTTAGTGGTAAGCTTTGATCTAGAAATGAAGGAGGAGATCTGAGAAGCTGCACTTTTAACCCTAAGAGCTTATGTTACATGCATAAAGAGATGACTGCTAATGCCTTAAATTTAACTCTCCCACGCTCATCACCATTTTATTGTTCTATGTTTGCCTGACTGAGTCTCTATATTTAGAACACCTCTCTGTCATTTTTATTTTTGCTTTCCTGTATGAAAAACAGGATTAATGCATTTTCTATGACAAGCTGTTGTGGATGTTAACATACTTCATAAATTATAATAAAACAATTAATAATGATATAATTATGTATTTTAGACAAAGGAGTGGGCTTTTCTCTAAGACATTGCCCATTTACCTTATAGAGAAAAAAGAGTAAATTATTCATTAAAATATTTAAAAAATTAATTATTGTCATTTTTTTCCTCCAGAAATTCCTAAAGTTTTTTTTTTCTTTTCCTAGAATCAATACTGTTTATGGGAAGGGTGACAAATCCTGACACCCAAAAGATGAAGGGAAGAGATCTAGATTCATTGTGAATGAAAAGCACAGCCTTGAAACACAAGGTGATTCCTAGAAAATAGCTGATGGGCAAAATATCACCACATGTCTTCTATATATCCTTTTCTGTTTTAAATTGTGCCTGTATTAAATCTGTGTTAATGAGTAAATGAAATTATTAATAAAGAGATTATGCATTCAATGTTTTTTCTGTATTTTTATAAAGTCTCTATGAATCACAAGCAGTGTACTTACATAAAATATTATTGTTAATATGTAGAACAATGCACCTAAGATATCTTAGATATTAAATTCCTATCTTAGATATCAGAGTCTCTGTGACTAAGAGACTGGACTGTCTGACTTGCAGGCATAGCAGCATTATCCAGACCATGGGGAAGTAAGATTGGAAGAAAGTTGGGTGCTGTGTGCCTCTCTGGATACTTGAGATGCAGAGATCCAGTATCTTTGATAGTAGATGATCTTTGAGTATTTAGCTAATCTTAACTGGGTGCTCCATGTGTTATGTTTAATGTTTGCCTTGTTTCAATACCTTTGGGGACCTATCATATGTTTTCCTTTGATTTATGCTTTAAACATGTAAAATAAAGTAGAAATGGTGAGAACTCTTAAAAGCTTTTCTATACATGAAAGTGGAAGCTAAATTATGATGATTCAGGAGGTTGACCCTCCATAATGTTATAACACTGAGCTAAGGGAAGTGTTACAGCCAAGATTGTAATCTATAATGATTAAATGCAGAACCCTGCCTCTGAATATCAGACTGAAATATCTCAAATAATACTACATTCCAATACCTTGATGAAACATGTTTCACACTTTTTCCATCTTCATGTTAGTGATATAAAGTGTCCATTTGTTTGTCTTGGTAATTCTCAGCAGAGAGTTTAATGATTATGGCTACCCATTGCTGAGCCCTAATTATGTGTCAGGCACTGAAATAAGCACTTTTTTGGACATTATGTTAAATGCACTAAAGATCTTATGAGACACTATTATTCATCTTCCTGATGAGGAAATTGAAGCTCCAAGACATTATATAAGTTAGTCAAGGACATACAGCAAAAAATACAGGGGCCTTTTGTATTTCAAAATTTGAACTTGGTATTAACTGAACTAGGAAACTGTGAACATAATCACTGTTATAATCCTTCTTACTGAAAAAAAAAAAGGGCCTTTCATTTCTTCTTCTTCTTCTTCTTTTTTTTTTTTTTTTAACGTTCCCAGGCTAGGGGTCAAATCTGAGCTGCAGCTGCAAGCTTACACCACAGCCATAGCAACCTTGGATCCAAGCCACATCTGCGACCTACACCTCAGCTTGCAGCAACGCCAGATCCTTAACCCACTGAAGGAGACCAGAGATGGAGCCTGCATCCTCATGGACACTATGTCAGGTTCTTAACATAGTAAGCCACAATGGGAACTTCCTATAATCCTTTAAAGTAGTTTTCTCTCCAAAATCTAGGTGTCCATCTATGGCAAAACCTAGAGCAATACTCAATACACTAGGAAGACAAATTTAGAACTAAATGGGATTCCTTAAAACCATAGCATAATTGAAATCAATGTTAGTTTCCCTACACTGTCAACTCAAGCTTACTTAGATAAAACACAGTAAATGCTAATATATATGTTGATGATCTATCACAATTTTGTTCCTCACCATGGAACTGGTTTAAAAATATGCTTTCTTGACTTAGGAAGAAGAGCATAATAAACTGCTGAGATGACAGTAGTTTTATTCAGGTTTGTCTCAGTTCCTATCTTCCTTGGATTCTGTGAGTTCTTATAGTCCTCTGCCATGTGTTTCATGTGAATCTGCTTTGGAGACTCATTCATTTTTTACCCACAAATAGTTATTGAGCTTCCACTGTGTTCCAGACACTGTTCTGAGCACAGAATCGACTAGTGAGCAGAACTCACAAGGTCTCTGCCCTCCCCAAGCTAACAATTTACTGGTGGCAGAAAAGCAGTAAACCAGTGCACACATAAAACAGGATAAGAAAGGAAGAAGGGCTTTATAAAATGGAATAATGTAATAAGGTGACTGCCCAGGTTTCACTTTTTTTTTTTTTTGTCCCTTTGCCTCTTTTAGGGCCGCTCCTGCAGCACATGGAGATTCCCAGGCTAGGGGTCTAATCGGAGCTGTAGCCTCCAGCCTATGCCACAGCCACAGCCACTCGAGATCAGAGCCGCGTCTGGGACCTACACCACAGCTCACGGCAACGCCAGATCCTTAACCCACTGAGCAAGGCCAGGGATCGAACCCACAACCTCATGGTTCTAGTCAGATTCGTTAACCACTGAGCCACGACGGGAACTCCCAGGTTACACTTTAAGTATATGTTTTCATAATCTATTTGCTTTTCTTCAACAAGATCTGCGAAATGTCTGACTTGGTTTCCCTACCATGAAGCCTGATTTTGCATTGCTGCTGTTTTCTTATCGATATCATGCTGTACATATGGTAAGTGTTATTTGCCTTACAAAAGGAGAGATTTTTCAGCTCTTCATAGACAAGAGAGTAGCCTTCTGGTGCGGATTCAAGCTGAAAATCTTTCCTTCCCCCATCCTAGAAACATAGTTGTCAGAGCACTTCCAAGGTTAAAAACCTAATCTTCACCTTCACTGCAATTAACTCAGTGGTTATTGTAGTTCTATATCACAAAGGTTAGAAGTGTCTGGAATATATTTATATATATGTGTATATTTATTTATGAAATAAAATAAGTATGAAATAATTTTCTCTGCCAAGCTATATGAAATCTTTAAGATTCACAACAGTGTATAATCTATGTGGGATTAAAATATTATCAAATTAATAGCCTTCATAAAATTTTAATTATATATGTATATATATATGTAATTTTTTCCCCTCCTTGAGGCAAAATGGCTATTAAAGTAGTAATAATATGTTTTGGAGACTTGAAATTGGGTTTTATTGACTTTATATAGTTATAATTCATGGCACATTTTAGAGGGAATGAATCTGCTACATTAGGCTGTGGGACCTAGGATGTCAAAGGTATGAGACTGTAAACAATTTCTTTCTTTTTTTTTTTTTTGGATGGGGGCTATAGGTTTCTCTTAAATTGGTTAATAAAGACCTGGAAACCTAGAAAGATACAGAGAAACTTTTTTTGGCAATTTCTTTTATTTGTTACATTTTTTTTTTTTTTTTGGTCTTTTTAGGGCCACTCCCACAGCATATGGAATTTCTCAGGCTAGGGGTTGAATTGGAGCTGTAGCTGCCAGCCTGCACCACAGCCACAGCAACGCTGGATCCTTTAACCCACTGATCAAGGTCAGGGATCGAACCCACATCCTCATGGATACTAGTTGGGCTCCTTACCACTGAGCCACAATGGGAGTTCTGGCATATTTCATTAGAAACCAGTGCTTTGAACCTCTGGAAATAAGATACTTTCCCACAGGACAGCCTCAGACACACCCTGGGGAGGCGAGCGAGAGGGCTGAGCTGTGGATCCCAAGACTCACTCTCCATGACTAGGGTGGAAGAGTGAGCCTACTGTAATGTTTGCTTGTAAGAGCACTTTTCACACCCTAACATTGCTTTTTTTTTTTTTTTTTTTTTTTCTGGCTCCTGTGTGCTATCTCTAAATTTGAAGCCTGAGATTCAAGTCAAAAATCTAGTTCTTTTCTCTTTCTGATGCCTCAAGTGATCATGTCGATGTTGTAATATAAAAGAAATGAAAGATGAGACATAATTCACTGTCTAATGTAATACTTTGGGCTTGTCACATCAATTCTCTGGGACTCCAATATCCTTACCTGTATAGTGAAAAGATAGATAAATGCTATTTAAAGTCCTATATTTGTAAATCTTGGAGTTCTCAACAAAGACACATTTGAACAATGTCTTCTGAGTCATTTTTGTAAGGAGCATTTTTTTCCATTAAACAGAACAAAACAAAATTCCAGGATGCACCTATCACTAGGTTTTTGGTCCATGACATTATCTTTATTTACGGTTGTTTATTCATAAACTCGAGATTTAATTTTTAAAAACAGAATACATATAAAACTATTTTGCTGTTGTAAACCAACCTAGTGAGGACTTTTGAGCATGTGAGAATGGTTTGAGGTGCAGAGCTGTTGCTGGTCAGCAGCGGTCTAGCTGAAGACTTAATTTCCCCTATCATTGCATTTGTCTAAACAGAGCCTTGTAATTTGTCTCATTATTAGAATTTGAGTGGAGATGAGTGTATCACTTGTGAGCCCAAATGTTTAAGAAACAAGTGTCCCTCTCTAGCAGCTCTCTCCTCCTGTACCAACTAGATGTCAATCCTCAAAGCTACCCTGGAAGCTCTATGGAGATAACAGAGCCTCTGTGAGCCTGGGTTCCCCTGTCACTGTGTGACAAAGATCTTCTCTGCTGTCTGGGCCAAAGCCAACCAGGATACCTACTGGCATGGGACTGATGTAAGCAAGAGCTACATTTTCGTTGGGATTAAAGAGGTTGTTAGGAACAATAATGAGTGTTAATCTGGTACTTTTAATGGGATGTGTCTATAAAGTATAGAAAATATGTGGTGTAATTTGAAGTTTGACAGCAGCAACAACAAGAAAAACACAGACATAGCAGCCTGAAGGCAGGGGAGTTTGTCAAGCTGTGGAACTATCTGTTAAACTGTAGCCAGTGATGACCCGGAAACGAGACTGTGTGCGTACAGACCGAGTATTCAGAAAGGGACCACATTTCGCATTTCTCTTGACCTTAGGCATGGTAGACTGCTTGACCTGTTCTCACCAGGTAGAATATCAGAAACATTATGTATTACTTCTGGCCACAGTGTTTAGGAAGCAAGTTGGCTTACCTTTCTTTTTCTTTTATCCACTCTGTTGGCTGTATATCAACATTGAGTGACAAGAGGAGTTTCCACTGTGGCTCAGGATCCAACTGTAGTGACTCAGGTTGCTGCAGAAGTGTAGGTTTGATCCCCAGCCTGGCACAGTAGGTTAAGGATCCGGCATTGCCCTGGATTTTATCCCAGGCCTGATAACTTCCATTTGCCATGGGTGTGACTGAAAAAGAAAAAAATGTGACAATGGAAGCGTTATAAGGCATCTGGCAGATGGCATTTTGAAGATTAGCCTGGGTCCCCGAATGATTGCATGTCTCACAATCATTCTAGTCTCCACTCCACTCCACTTGAGCAGGGATTCCTACACTGGACTCTACTAGAAGCAAGAAATAAACTATAGGAACTAGGTAGCTAGTACTCACCAACATAATACAATTATGTTTTTAATATATATTTTCAATGTATTAGCTTATAGTGTATGTTTTCTTATCCTGGTGCTTAACACCTTGTAAGACAAAATTCTGGAGTGCTATTTCAATTTGCCTTATTCTGTGAAAGAAATTCAGGAATGATTCAGTGCATTTTCCCGTAGAAATTGCTCAGCTCTGTGGTAAAAATGTATCTTCACTCAAAGAGAGGAAAGGATGTAAAATGCAGAAAGCTCACTAATGGAGTACTTTTCTGGCTGCCACACAGCTCTCTTATTGAGACTCTTTCCACAATAATAATTTTTAAAAAAGGCAGAGTTTTATCTCCTACGTGTGTGTGTGTGTGTTTGTGTGTGTGTGTATGTGGTGGAGGTAGGAGATAGGGGTTGAGGATATTTTTAAAGATTAATGCTGAAAAGATTTTTGATTAATATAAAAATTATGCCTACTTGCATGAGATGAAGATGTGGGCTTCCTAATGATATTTAAAAGCATGTGTTCAGTGCTTCACAGAAAATGACGGAAAATAGAAAAAAAAATCTGGTCTTAGAAGAGCTTAACAGACATTTGTGGAGGCCAAAACAGATGCTATTTTGGATTCTATATACATATTAGATTTTAATTCTCTGGTGTGTTATAGTTCATATCACATTATTCATATTCTTTGTATTCATGAAAATACATGGAGAAAAACTGTCAATTATGTTGCTATTTTGTAATTAACAATTGCTTATATTTATAGAGATCTTACTATCACTAGCAGTGTACATACAATATCTTATATAATCCTCACATTTCTGTCATACCCTTTGTAAAATGATAAAATCAAAACCAAAATATTAAGGAACTTTGCTCAAGGGCACACATGGAGTATAGGCAGTGGAATTGGTATTTGACCTCTGACTCCAGATGTCACTTAGTCAATATACCAGTAGTTCTCACACTTCGATGTTTATCAGAATCACCTGAAGGGCTTGTTAAAAAACAGAGATTGTTGGTTCCTGCCTCTAGAATTTCTGATAGGTCTGGATTGGATCCCAAGTATTTAGATTTCTATCAAGTTTCCAGACAGATGATGCTGATGCTGCTGGTCTGGAAGCCATACTTTGAGAACCATTGAAATAAGGTACACTGCTTATCTTGTCTGATTTTTTTTTTTTTTTGCTATATTCCAAATGATTGGATAATCAGTAAGATTAGACAGAAGCCACCAAGAGCACAAGATTCAATGAAGAAAGAAACCAATGAGAAAAGATTACACTAAAATCCAAATGAAAGAAGGTAAATAAATTACAAAGACCATGACTCCTCATTGCATGAAGAATAAAAGCAAGACTGCAGCCAATAGTCAAAGCCCTTTATAATGCGATCCCAGACTTCTAGACTAATCTTTACTCATCTATGCTTGGTTATCCAGCACCTCTCCAATCTCTCACCTGGGGTAGTGTCTATTAAAGCTACTTCCACTGCCTGGAAATGCTTTTCTCTCCTGCAAAATCTGTCAAAGATCTCAATTTGCTTTAAGACTTACTCCAAATATTTCCTTTCCAAAAAAAGCCATCCTAGCCTCTCTCAACTTCAACTTCTTCCTACCAACACTCCCCCCCACCCCATTTCGTAATAGTTCTTTGAGTTGTTCACATAACAAGGTGCCCAGAAAGAGTTGTGTTTTTTTAATTGTACCATAATGAAGTTGTGTTTTTTTAATTGTACTAAACAAAGATGTACTATTCATCTTTGTTCCCCATAGGACTTAGGACTCTGCTGCAGTTTGACAGTTGCTCAATGAGGGGTTATGGAATTGAAGAAAATAAAAAACTTTGTAGGAGTCACCAATTCAGGTACATGTTTGTCTCATCAGTCCATGAGAGGGCCCCAAATCTAAGTATCATTGTATAAAGTAGAATTTGTTTTGACTGTGAATAACAGTAACTGAAAAAAAGAGTGACTTAAAATTATGAAGTTTATTTCTGTCAGGTAAAAGCAGACTAGAGGTTGTAGATCCATGGCTGGTATAAGACTTATAGCTATAAGAGCTTTAAGAGACTCCATCTCCTTCAGTAACTCTCTCCCTTTGATGTGGTATCTTAGTTCAGGTTGCTACAACAAAATGCCATAGCTGGGTGAGTTAAACACAGACATTTAATTTCTATAGTTCTTGACCCTGAGAAATCCACAATTAAGGTGTTCCCTTTAGGTTATGTGGCCCTGGTTCTCTAACTGCTTTTCAGTAATTTAATTGCAATGTATTGTGATGTTATCTTCATTATGTTTATTCTGCTTGGGATTGTTGTCCTTACTGGATGCATGGATTAATAGTTAACATCAGACTTGGAAATTTTTGGCCTTTAATTTTCCAAGTATTTTTTTCCCCTCTCTATCTCACCTGTTCTGGACTTCAACTGCATGTATGTATTACCTCATACCACAGGACTCTATAGCTTTGATTATGTTTTTCTTTATAAATTGGCTTGCATAGATTCCATTTTAAGGTCTTTAAGTTCACTAATCTTTTCTTCTATAGGGTCTAGTCTTCACTGAATTCCATCTAGTAAAAGTTTTGTTTTAGATATTATATTTTGTAGCTTTAGAAGTTTTATTTTTTAAAATGTCTTCTGTTTTCCTCCAAATTTTATTTAGATTTTCCTTTAAATCCTTAAATATATTTATAGTAGCTATTTTAAGTCCTTGTCAGCTAAATCCATTACCACTGGAAGTCCTTGTCAACTAAGTCCATTATCACTGTTATTTTGGGGTCTGTTTTTCCACTGGTTGATTTTTTTTTAATTGATGGATCACATTTTCTACTTCTTTGCATACTTGGTGATTTTGAGAAGATGCTGGGCATTGTTACTATGTTGCTGTGGTCTGGAGTTTGTTGCCTGCCTTTAAAGAGAGTTGAGTTTTATTTCAGCAGCCATAAAATTACTTGCAGATCAGCTTAATGTTTTCAAGGCCAAAGACAGAATATTCAGCTATATACAAAAAGTGCTATCATGAAAAGGAAGAACATGATTTGCTCATGCAAGGGTTAAGTCTTAAAAGAACTAGAAACTGCTGATCATTTTCCCTGCTGATTGTGAAAGTCAACATAAATAGTTACTTATTTAGTTTTATATCCACATTTTCTCATCTTGTCTCTATCTTGGAAAAAATCTAGAATTCAACAGGGAAACAGTGGATATATATTTTTCCTTCATGTCTGGTGCAATATTTCACTGCAGTCCATGCAGGCTGCTTCTTAAGTTAATTTCCTTACCCTTAACATCACCTTGAAGGGTTGTACATGCTCAGAGAGAGAAAAGAACAAGAAGGTAACTTTAGATATCTTTGTAAATATTGAATTTGTCATGGAACTAATCATCTAAGAACAGATAGAATATGTATTAAGCAAGTTCTACTCTGGTTCATTTTCAAAAGATGGTTAAAAGAGGAAATTGTATTTGATCAAATTATCTAGAGATAACTGAAGAAAGATAATTTGGAAGTTGGGGTGTTTGAGCTTTCTCAAATATACCAAATCACAGAATATATTGTTTTTTAGAGACTTGGAGAGACTTGTAGAATTCTGCAATTTAATTTTGACTAGTATATTTATTTATATACTCACTGTACCAGTAAGTATGGATAAAAAAAATATCAAACTGAAAAGTGCTAGAATAGTCCAATTCCATGTGAGTGTTTGGCGGAAAAAGTAGTGTTAGTCTTCTAAGACACTTAATAAAGCAAGGAACTAATTTATTCATTCTTTCTACCTGATAATGAAAAGTTAACAAAGCAGTCCACTATCTGAATAGATTATATATGCTTTTTAAGGTTCAATTTATATTTCTCCAAAGTATTTTATGCATTAGCAAATTTACAATGAGAATCTAATTTCCCCTTCAGAAGTCAGTGATATAAGATGCCACCAATATGTGAATTTTTAGAATAGTTAAAAGCCGCAACAAAAAAAGATTTATTTTTTTAAAAATTTTAATATTTTATTTTTGAGTGTTAGTTAATATTATGATTTTATAGAGTATGGCAGTACTTTTCAAAATATGGTATAGGAAACTTTGAAAGTACCTGAGACTATGAGTTCAAACTATTTTCATAATATTATGACGTTATTTGCCCATTTCACCTTCAGTCTCTTATGAGTGTACAGTGGGGTTTCCATAGGCTACATACAAAATAATAGGCTACATACAAAATATATGAAATTGCAGCAGATTGAATTCAGAGAGGTACAAAACTATACCTGCCTTTTATTAAGATATAAAAGGGATATGAAATATATAAAGATCTGCTGCTCTTCCCTGTGATTGCTTTAAAATTAGAGACATATCATTTTTAAAATAAGAATGCACTGTTTATATTAACATGTCATAGGTTTATTATTGCCATTTTAAAATGAATTTATATAAATATTTTAAAAATTGCTCAGTTTTAGTCTCTGGTATGAAAAATGTATAGCTCCTGGGTATGCTCAATGATTTTTAAGTGTGGAAAGATACATGGAGACAAATGTTTGCAAACCTCTAGTGTATATACCCATAGGCCACACTGACATGAGATGGTAAAAGATTAAAAAGACAAACAAATTATTTGACAGATTGGGGGAAGAAGTGACAGCATGAATCTGGGAAGTCAGGAGTGTACGAGGCACGTTGCTGAGACGTCTGCATAATGTGGATAACTATTTCAAGGGACACAGTGACCCATTCCCCCATTTTTTCTTATACCAGAAAAGGAAACAGAATATCTATAAAATCCTTTACATGACCACAGGTCAAATGGACTGCAGAGCATGACTACAGAGCAGAATACAGCCATTGGAAGGGCAACTGAGAGTTAATCCAATTAGTTGGAAGTGATAGTCAAGTTTGCCTGTGTCTTATCAGTATTGTCTTACAGTTGTCTTTATGTAAGTACACACTTAATTAAAGGGGAAAAAATCACTTCTATAGCTCTACACTTGGGACTAGAAAGTCAGATCTTAATTAGATTAATTTAGTAACTAGGGCAATATGACATATGCTGCAGCGAAAGTTCTTTTTATAAACAATTCTTTTAAAATTCTCATTTCCAATGCTTATCATAGCTCCTCCTGAAATTATTTCTTCCCAGTCTTTCACTGACTTTAGAGACTTGGTTTGATGTGATCGATCTCCATGCCATTGTATAACAAAGCTCACAACTGATATACTCAAAAATGACATTTTCCCAAATGTTGAAATCAGGTGGCTATATCAGGAAACAAGACCAGAACCCAACTTCCAAATCATCTCTTGGCTGCCTATTGCTGCCCTAGGTTCAGTATCACACTTAGACCCAGGCAAGAGAGTTTAGGTCCCATGTTATAAACCTCTTCTGACCAAGGAGCTGAAAGTGCAAAACCGAAAGAAATAGTCCATCCAGAACTTGGAACTCTCTCTTCTGGATCTTCTAGACCATGCTCTGGGTACCTGAAATCCTAGAATTCACTTCTCAGGCAGTCCCAAGGCTTCTTCCAAGGTTAGTGTAGGGTACTTCCAAGAGTCTGTTCTCTCTAGGAATAGTTGCTTAGCTGAAGGGACCATCTGAAACACAAGAAAGGGCCAAAGGTCTGGTCTTTACAGGGTGGTAGCTGGAACCTGAATTTACAGGTTGAGATGGGCATGTGTCTAGGCTCCTGCCAGATGAGATAGAGACTGACTGGAAAAGAGTGGATTACTTCCTTCTGTTGATGAGGGGCCGGCTCTCCTTATGTTGCCATATTTTGTTACAGGAACCCAATTAATTCAGTGATTCTAAATTCAAATCTGGCCTTTGAAGTTATTATGAAGGTTTATTTATTGCAGTAAGGGAATAGACATATTTCCTTTAAATTTCTGTTTTAATTTATAACTTTTAAATATTTAGACATATGGTGTGTGGGTTTCCATTTGACTTTTCCCAAGGACCTGCAAAGGTTAGTAGTCAGTATGTCCAGATTCTTAGGAGTTTCCAGGCCAGGAAAATGCAAATGCTTTATTAACATATGACTTTATACCCTCATGCTAAAGTATTTTTCTCATAGGCTGAGCTGGAAGGGAAGCGACAAAAACAAAATCTTCTGGTTTATGATGGGACAGCTTAAACTGGAGTCAGATCAGGTAGAGCAGCTGGTTTACATCTCTCCCAGGCCCAGAGCTACGTATCATCCCTTTACATTCAATCTTCCAATGCAAGAGAGGGTGAATCTAAAAAAATGCCTGACAAAGAAGAGTAAAGGAGAAAGGGAACACTCAGAGAACAGCACAGTTCAGAGGTCAATAAAGTTAGCAGTGACAATATTATTGCACTGCTGATGTTCTGATGAACTGCCACATTTCCTGGCGGGTTAAAATGTGGATGCATTCTGGGTCCTGATAGACATTTTCTCTATCTATACTTGGCTCTAATTTCATAGTGAAGAGGTATTCAAAATTTATCATCAAGGTATTATTTGTATTTCTTATATATAGGTTGAGTACATTCTTCCATGATTGATTTTGCTGTCATAATCAAGTCCAGAAAAAAAATAATTTTCAAGGAGTGGTATAGAAGCATACCTAAATTTGGCAAACCAAATATACAACTGAAGATTACTGTGTGCAGAGCAGACTAAGAAATGCTCTCAAGCAGTGTCCTTTAGAGAAAAATGCTTAAAGGAGATGAGTGTCTGCCCAGGTGTGCCTTAACGTACACAAACACAGCCTTTGATGTGGCACCAGGGAGACCCAAGATTGCTTTAATACAGCATCCAAATAACAACATGAATGCTAAAGGCTCAGGTTTCTTATTATCTTTCATCTGGTAAATTAATACCACCGTATTTTTAAATTAACCCTATAGCTATCTCATCATTCATGTAATTTTATGAGACCTAATATTAAAGCACAGTTCAGAGTTCAATAAATTTAGCAATGTCAATACAACTGCACTGCTGATCTTCTGATGAACTGCTACATTTCCTGGCAGGTCAAAATATGGATGCATTAGCCATGTGGTCTGTTTTCCAGCTTGATACTATATTTGGCAATACAGCAATATTAGTGCTCATAAAATCTAACCTTTGCAAGGCTCACCCTGTGTGTAAGTAGATTAGGTGGCTGCCAATACGGGAAGATTTTAGAGGCTGTAAGCCCTTACTATTCCAAATATTCTAAAACATCTACTCCGGACTTACCATTGTACTAAAACCTATACTAAACGCTAGAGCTAGAAAGATATAGCCCTTTCCTTCCAATCATTAGTGCTGTGAGAACAGTAGAGATGTTTGACTTGCTAGGGCATGAAGAATACTTGTAGAGGTGATCCTTGTCATTAAGTAACTAGGTCTCTGTTCTGCCTGTGTGAAAAATGCAAACATGGGAGATGAAACTCACTGGTCTCTTAACATCTGTATTAGGTAAAGGCTTACCTGCTATTTTAAAAAAGTAGGTCCCAAATGCAATGATTTTAAGAGATCTGTCAGTTCCTAGGCGATGTCTTCATCTCCACAATAAAAGCTGAATTGCAGACAAGTCTAAATTCTAGCTAAAGGCAAGGGGAAAGAGAAGATGTCTTGGTCTGGCAATTTTCTTTTAAACTAATGAGGTAGAAATTGCACTTAATACTTCCATTAATACTCCCTTGATGATAACTAAGTCACATCCCAGGGACAGCGGAAAAGGAGTCTGGAAAACACATAGTCTCTACACAGATAGCAACATACCCAGTTTGGACCCTATCGCTATGGAAGAAAAGGAGTATGGATTTTGGTAAACCAGTGGCAGTATCCATCACAGAATCATATGGAACATGAACATTTTCAGTGTAGTCCATTCAGTAAATAGCTTGCCTTAGTAAAAATCTTGAAGGTAGGAGTTCCCATTGTGGCTCAGTGGTTAATGAATGTGACTAGGAACCCTGAGGTTTCGGGTTCGGTCCCTGGCCTTGCTTGGTGGGTTGAGGATCCGGCTTTGCTGTGAGCTGTGGTGTAGGTTGCAGATGTGGCTCAGATCCCATGTTGCTGTGGCTCTGGTGTAGACCGCTGGCTACAGCTCCGATTAGACCCCTAGCCTGGAAACTCCATATGCCATGGGAGCGGCCGTAGAAAAGGTAGAAAGACCCAAAAAAAAAAAAAAAAAAAAAAAAAAATCTTGAAGGTATGGGACATGGAACAGGAAAATTTTTAATGGGGAGAGAGTGAATAAGCCCTCTGCAGGCTATTTGGCCTTATTGTGAGTTAACATGGAGATGAGATTAGAGTTTCCTAAAATAAGCTTGGAGACTATGAGGCCAAAGATAAAGTTGAAGGCATTAAGAAGGATCACCTTGGGGCACAGTGGAGATGTGACACTGAGCTGATGGTGGGACCAGGTCAAGATCTTTCCAGAGCTGTCTACGAGCATATCAACAGTTATAAAAATCATATGTTCAGTTTTTGCAAACCATATTGCATGCATATTTGCCTCTCTAATTGAAAAAGTCATATGGGTAGGGATATTACCTTCGAGCATTTCTCTCTATAAAAATATTTGAGTATTAATATTAGAACAAATCACTTAAAATTAATGTATTACACTTTAAAGATTTCATACTCTTTCTTTCTGGCATCATCCTTCAGATTTTATTTTATTTTATTTTATTTTTAAAATTTTTTTGTCTTTTTGCCATTTCTTGGGCCGCTCCCACGGCATATGGAGGTTCCCAGGCTAGGGGTCTAATTGAAGCTGTAGCCACCGGCCTACGCCAGAGCCACAGCAATGCGGGATCCCAGCCATGTCTGCAACCTACACCACAGCTCATGGCAACGCCGGATCGTTAACCCACTGAGCAAGGGCAGGGACCGAACCCGCAACCTCATGGTTCCCAGTCGGATTCGTTAACCACTGCGTCACGACGGGAACTCCATCCTTCAGATTTTTTTAGAGAAATTTAAAATATATAGTGAGTTGTATATTTATACTTATTCATTGGAAGTTTTTGAAATGCTTGATGCTGCTTGATGCTGGATTCTGTAGTTAGTTATGTGATGATCTGGCGCCCCCCAGCAGACCGAGTGAACACTGACTTAGTGGCCACTTGTGAAACACAGGCCTGAGAGTGGAGCAAGTCGGCAGGAGGTGAGCCTAGTGGTGGACTGAGAGATAGAGCTTGGAGCTTTGCCAGCTGTAGCCTGTTTTCCCTGTTCTTGTGTCAGCAAGCAGATAGGAACAACTAAGGAGAAAACTGCTCTCTTGAGTTAAATTATTATTTTTCAAATGCTAAGTCCTACATACAAAATTTAAATTTTTTTACCTTGCCTTCTTTTCAGGAATACAATTAGGGTTTGGATCTTGCTTGCCGTTTCTCAGTGTCCTTTCCACTCCTTTCTTTTTCATTCTGAGAGATCATAGTAGAAAAACTGAGAGAAAAGTGCTGCAACTATAACTAGTCACTTATGATGGAGCATAATAATGTGAGAAAAAAGAATGTATACATGCATGTGTAATTGGGTCACCTTGCTGTATAGTAGAAAATTGACAGAACACTGTAAACCAGCTATAATGGAAAAAAATAAAAATCATTATTAAAAAAAAAAGCTGAGAGAGCTCACCTTTGCAGTGAAATCTGAAATGTAAGACATTTTCCTAGATGTATCCGTGGTTCTCACAGAGAGGGTTATCCTAAAGCAAAACATCTTATTAATGGGGCTGTAATTTAGATTTCCCTAACACTGACTATCTTTCCTACAACCCTTTCAATCTAATAAGCTCCCTGGAAAGTTTCTCCACTGTATAAATTACTAAGAAGAATGTGTTAAACTTTTCCACCATTTGTTGGGAAATGTGTTGCCTTTAAGTGTGTATTGCATTAATCTTTGTAAATGTATGCCTTTTCTATACGCTTCACACAGAAGTGCTGCTCATAGAAGCATGTCATTAAAGGCTAAATATCTCTGAAGATGTCACTTAGGTTGAAAATCAACATAACAAAAAGGGGGCTATGATAATCTCTCCAACTGGGAAGAGTTTATTGGTTGCTTAAGTTGGAAGTCTTTTTCATTATTGGTGACAGCTCACCAGAATGCCTTATTTAATCACTAATGTTAGGTCAGGAGGTCCAATTCAGTTTCAAAGTCAAGCTCCCTGAAAGAAAAACCTATACAAATTTTTTTTTTTTCACCTTCATCTCTCATTCAAGGCAATGAGGTTTTCATCTTATCTCTTCGTGGAAGGATTGGTGTTGGGAGCCAGTCACCTCATGTTCCCCAAATGAAATGAATGTTCTCTTGAAGCATTTAGCTCCCTTGGACACTATTCTCATCTTGAATCCATCTTTCTCCTTGTTTTTTTGTGACTTACTTTTTCTGTCATCACGTCATTCTTTCCTTCTTAGTCTCCATCTCAGGGCCCTCATCCTCTATCTGCCTGTTCTACGGCAGAGTTCAAGGGTTCTGTATCCTCTACCTTTTCTCATGGGGTTATTTCAACAATTCCAAAGACTTCACTCCCTGAGATTCTCTCTAACCTGACCTGTTTCTTGTTCTCCAGACACGTAACTGGCACTTTATAAATGGCACTTAGTACCTCTGTGTAGTATAGGCAAAATACTTGTTGTTGCTAAATATTCACAAAATACTTATTGAATGAGTGACTGAATGAATGAGCATGAGTGAGTGAGTGAACAACAGTGGTTCAATTAAACTTTCAGCAGCTTTAGCTTTTACTTGGATTCTCTCTGTAAATTACCTTTGCTTATATGTGAGATTTGCTCATTCTCATCAGTTTAACAATGGCTCTTAACTCTCTGCTCCTGTACAAGGTTTTGATTGAAGCCACACTGGTCTATGACAACACCCTGCCTATTTAAGAACAATTTGTTTCTGGTGTCTCTCATGTCATCAAATTTTGCTAAAAGGTTGCAAATATCAGATACATAAAACTAAACTTTCATGTGTTATTATAATTCTTGAGACAAAAAAGAGATTTACAGTAAATACAAACAGATAGTGATTATTAACACTCCTTAAATTTTTATGTAATTGATTTATACATATTACATAATGAATTCACTAGATATAGAAAATATTTCTTAGCTAATATAATATATATGTCACAATTTACGGCCTGTAATTTTAAAGTTCATAAAAATCAAAACAATATTTTTCTGAAGGACTAGAGATCTTTATTTTTCATAGTAAAAGCATATTCATTGACTATGTTATCTAGTCCTTCAGAGTCTCTCATTCCTTTTTATGTTTGTCGTAGACTGACAATGGTATATCTGACATTTCAAGATAAAATAAATTTGCATTTCACAGTTATAGTCAAGTTATCCTTTTTTGCTGTGAAAAAATATTGTAAAGGAAGAAAAAAACAAAAACTAGTAAGACATCCTGACACATATACAGATTTCTGAAACATAAACAAAATGAAGAATTTGAGAACTCACAAATCAATTTTCCATTGCAGAGATTCATTATCTGTTATCTTGCTTGACTGAACAGCTCTTTGACTGAGCAAGAATTAGAGCTCATTCTTTTTTTTTTTTCCCTTCTAGTAGCACATCCAGGAAACAGAGTGCCAGGGTGAAATGGCCCCACTAACTATGTGGATTTTTCTCTTGTTCATCAGGATACCACCAGTCCAAATGTGCTTTGTTTCTTTCCTCCCCAGCCCTTCAGCTTGATTGTCCCTGTCTGCAATTTGCAATTTGCTGAGCTTAAACTCATTCTCATTATATTGCAAACACGACCTTTTCTTTTTTGCCAATGAGTTTGAGTTTAGTATTTGGAAAACTCAATAAGATTTTTCCCTCCCAAAGGCTGCTGATTCAGCAGGGCATTTTTCCTTTTGAAAGGCAAAGCCATTCTGAGTGAAACTTCTCCTAAAGATGATTTGTTTTTTCTTAGCCTTATAAGTTTTGTCATCCTCTGCATTTCTCTGAGCATAAAAGGCTCCCTCCTGCCATTCCCTTTTATTTATTGTTTGCTGTACTAACAGTAGTTTTTTGGGAAGCAGGGAAATTTCTTACCTTCTGACTTCTTGCTGGTCAACACAGCTCTCCACTTTGACATGTTGCATTTGTGAATGAAATATTAATATATGAGACTAGGCAGTGTTTCAAGGGAGATAAAGTAAGGAGATAACATGTATCTGATACTTTTCTTATAACATGGAAAAGGAAAAATATGTGTGTGTGTGTGTGTGTGTGTGTGTGCGCGCGCGCGCGCAGATGTTGGAATGGGACAAGGAGTAATTTATTTATTTTCGTGAGTCATCCATACAGTATATATGAGGTAACTTGTGTATCTTTGCAAACCTAGGGCAGTGCTCTTCTCAGTCAAATGAAACTTAGCATTTCAATTGGTGGCTGAGGAAAAAAACCTGAAAAATGCAAAGAAATTGGAATGAGGGAAGACAAGTGAGATGTAGGAGAAGGCATTGGTGGAAAGGAGCCAACTTTCTACCACCAAGAATTCCTGTGCTCAACTGATATCTCATCAATTCTTCAGGCAAGTAGCTGATTCTTCATGTTTATAAATGAGATACACAAGGATTTAATGATTAGGAAAGAGAAAAATAAAGGTACTCAGTGTCATACTAGGGCACCTCGCCTTTCTCCCTGGTCTTTCCTCTCCAGTAACAACAACTAGATCTGACATTGTGGTGATATTTTATTTAAGTCTGGCAAAAAGTAGAGACAAATGATGATAGTTTAAGTTCCCTGAGGTCATTTTGCTATATCTTAGTCGTCCTCACCCTTTGCTCTTAGAAAGAAAAGGGCAAAAATAATTGCTAATGTAACTTCTTCCAATTTAAGTGTTCATTAACAACACCTTAGAGACTTTAGTGTATCATTATCATTGTGTTTATTTTGAAAGGACTTTGACATTTGCACACCCTCGGTCATAAATCATAAATATTTATAACATGCCCAGGCATTCACGACTAGTTTCAACAAAAAGCAAGACAAAATGAGCTGCTACTTCTTAAAAGGTCAAATCTGGGTCTAAAAATAAGTGAAAATCTCTATGTTTGTGAATCTCAGTTTTATGTACTTATTCAAAATTGTGTATGAGTCCATTTGGATACCAGTTTGATGTATACATATATACATATATATATATATATATATATATGTATATATATAATTTTTTTGCTATACAAATAAAATACATTTCAAACATGACCAAATTAAGATTTTCTTGGAACTTCCTAATGTTACATTTCTTCAAATTTTGGTTCATGGACTATCTGCATCAGAATTATCTCGATCGGGAGTTCCCGTCGTGGCGCAGTGGTTAACGAATCCGACTAGGAACCATGAGGTTGCGGGTTCGGTCCCTGCCCTTGCTCAGTGGGTTAACGATCCGACGTTGCCGTGAGCTGTGGTGTAGGTTGCAGACACGGCTGGGATCCCGCGTTGCTGTGGCTCTGGCGTAGGCCGGTGGCTACAGCTTCAATTAGACCCCTAGCCTGGGAACCTCCATATGCCGTGGGAGTGGCCCAAGAAATAGCAACAACAAAAGACAAAAAAAAGACAAAAAAAAAAAAAAGAATTATCTTGATCAACGCTTCATAAACTGTATGTGATGAAACTCCTTTTTTTCTTTATGCAGTACTGACATTTTTGTACTATGTTCTGCATGATGAAACAAGTTCACTAATTGTGGGCCTTGGGTGTTGCTGTAGTATCAGATGATTCAGAAAGTTTCCAGTCCCTTCCTCTCATTATCTTTGCTTCTTTCTCCCAGGACTGGTAACAAAACAGTTTGCAAAGTCACACGGGTCTTTTGAGTCACACTGAATTAAGGCTTGCGAAAGTCCTAACTCATCAGAACCTCCTGACATGGGTCTTAGGGATTGGTAATTTTTAACAAGTCCCCAGGTGATACTAACGCAGTCTAAAGTTTAAGAACTGTTGCCTTCAGATCAATCTTAATATGGTCATTGCTCTTACTCACAAATCCATGGAACATGATAGCAATTATAATACTTTATAGAGCAAAAGGATTGATTTGTAACAGGAAATTTGCTCCACAGCCAAGCATGTGGTCTCTCTGCCACAGTCACTTTAACTCTCTAATATCACTGTCCAGGCGCTGCATGTTTTCTTTTATCATCTGAAGACCCCTAATCTCTCTGTGCATTAGACACACATGTCCAGTCTTTTTTCTCTTCCTTAGCTTTCAAAGCACTGAATCAGATGATTCATCTCTTTTGCTTCTACATTTCTTTTGCTTATTTTTCGCTGCTAATTCTGGACATTAGCCTTGCTCTAAGTTCAGCCTTTATCACTGTTGTATATTTTGGTACATTCTTTCTCCCTCAGTGATTTTATCCATTGAGGTGACTTCCTTCTGTCCCCTTTATATTAACAATCCCAGTTTCTCCAACTTTCATCTAGGGCTCTTTCTACTAATCCACTCTACCTATGAGACTATCACCCTTAAGACTCCTTTCTTCTCATTTCTATCTCTGCCAATGTTAGCAGCCTTCTGCCCTGAAAACAGCCATACAAGCTACATTCTTTACGGCCCCCTTACACATCATTCAGGTACACTTAGAGTGAATGCTGTTGCCTGGATTTGTGCTCCACAGTAGTCCTGGTTCTTACAGTCACCAGGCTTACAATCACCCAGGCAGACTTTTTTCCACTGTCATTCATTCATTCATTCATTTGTTCATTCATTCAACAGAACCCAGTTGGGAGCAGCTGACATACCTCAGGGAAATGCATTTGCAGCAGACAGTTCTCTCAAGACAGTGTAGAGTAGAAAGCAAAGATGGACCCAAGGGTAGGCAGGCTCAGGATTGGCTTGGATATATTCAGGAAGTCTATTTTTGTGAAGATTACATTGGGCTCCCTTAAGGAGAAATTTTGCCTGCAGAACAAGAATTTGAAATCATGCCATGGCAAACTATTTTCCTTCTCAAGTGATCCCTGAGTGAGATATGAAGAAGACAAAGCAAAACAAAAGAACACCTCATGTAAATTGAGGTTTGGACTCAGGCCTTGAAGTAGAACTTCAGTGAGGGTGGATGAACCAAGCAGTTTCCTTGTATACCAAGTAAGCCTTACCCTCAAACCAAAGCAGGGCACAGGGCTTTTTCTTTTTCTTTCTTTTTTTCTTTTGTCTTTTTAGGGCTGCACCAGTGGCATATGGAGGTTCCCAGGCTAGGGGTCATATCGGAGCTATAGCCACTGGCCTAGGGCACAGCCACAGCAACACTACATCTGAGCTGTGTCTTCAAGCTACACCACATCTCACAGCGACAGATCCATAACCCACTGAGCAAGGCCAGGGACTGAACCAGCGACCTCATGGTTACTAGTCAGATTTGTTTCTGCTGAGCCACAACTGGGAACTCCCACGTGGCTTTTTCTCTTCATTCCGTAGTTTTGCCTTAGCTCCTCCAAATTGGTACCTTGTGAAATGTGTGGGTAGAAAGGCAAAGCAGGCCAGAACCAAAGAGAGACAGCTATAAAGAAAAGTAGGTGCAAACCATTACATTTAGAATGGATAAACAATGAGGTCCTTCTGTATAGCATGGGAATTATATTCAGTCTCTTGGGATAGAACATGATGGAAGATAATATGAGAAAAATTATGTATATATATATAATATATATATATATATATAACTGGTTCACTTTGCTGTACAGTAGAAATTGACACAACTTGGTAAATCAATTATACTTTTTAAAAAAGTAAACAAAGTGTGTGGCCTATTATGATAAAGCTGGGGAGTTTCAGGCCAGGCTAGTATACCTAGACTTAACAATTCTGTGGGGAAGGCTAGATGAGGAGGATGGCAGGGCCATGGTAAGGAAGCACATCCTGGCACTTTCCTAGTCAGGCCTGTATTGAGTGGAGGAGAAGAAGGTGGGACCACATAAAGCAAGGTGTTGACCTTCTAGCCATTTCAAAACCTCTTAATAGGAGTTCCCGGCGTGGCTCAGTGATTAACAAATCCGACTAGGAACCATGAGGTTGCGGGTTTGATCCCTGGCCTTGCTCAGTGGGTTAAGGATCCGGTGTTGCCGTGAGCTGTGGTGTAGGTTGCAGCTGCGGCTCGGATCCCGCATTGCTGTGGCTGTGGCGTAGGCCGGTGGCTACAGCTCCAATTTGACCCCTAGCCTGGGAACTTACGTATGCCACGAGAGCGGCCCAAGAAAAATGGCAAAAAGACAAAAAAACAAACAAACAAACAAAAAAAACCTCTTAATATATGCCCCAATTCTCTCTTCTATACTCTGGAGTTGGGAAAGGAGATGGAGCTCTTTTTCTGACCCAGAGCATAGGGGGCCCAGAGAAAAATGAGGCACCATGGCTGCTCTGAGGAAGCTCAAGGACACACATGAATGGAGGGGACTGCCACATAATTTTCCTGTTCCTTTCTATGCTGTCTGGCATGGGCGTGGTATGTGCTTTAAAAATGCCACATAGGTTAATCGATGTCATAAAAAAAGTAAGTAAAAACCTTACCACTTTTCAGTATTTATTACTGTGAAAGCATATCTGTCATGTTCTCCAGACCAAATATTAATCTGGAATTAGATCTCTTTATTTGGTAGGTATTACTTTAGACAAATGTGTCCAGCATGTAGCATCAATGTGTATCACTACAAAACTCACCAATTATAGTGCCTGCTGCTGTTCCATGAATGCCATCTTGTCTTCCCAACACTTTATTGACCGAAATACCAATAATGGAATGTATTACCCTTTGAAGTATTAAAGGACATTGTCTCAGTACTACGTAACATTGTATAGGAGTCTGGAAAGGAGTAGCTAAGAAACAGTTTCCCAGGTTTTTTTTTTTTTTTTTTTTTTTTTTTTTCTGATCATAACAATATCCTTACTTTTTTTTTTTTTTTTTAATAGAATACAGGTGCTTGGTCCTCTTAAAGACTCTGATTCAGTAGATTCTGACATGTGGCCAGGAAATTAGAGTCTTAAACATGTACCCCAAGTGAGTCTAATGATGAATAAACATACTTATAAAGTATCTCTCACTTCAATAGTCTATAGTTCTGTTGTAATTACCTGGACTACAAGGGACCATTTTATGTCCCTGAAAATGAATCTGAAGAGAGAATGGATATGTGTATATGTATGACTGGGTCACTTTGTTGTACAAGAGAAATTGTCAAAAACTTATATATTAACTATACTTCAATAAAACTTAAAAAAAAGGAGAATAAATAAAAATGTAAAGGTTAAACTCCATTTACAGTTATTTAAAAATATTGGCTACATCCCCTGTGTTGTACAATATATCCCTGAGCCTATCTTTTTTTTTTTTTTTCTGTCTTTTTTTAGAGCCGCACCCATGGTATATGGAGGTTCCCAGGCTAGGGTCTAATCCGAACTGCTGCTGGCCTATGCCAGAGCCACAGCAATGCCAGATCTGAGCCTCGTCTGTGACCTACACCACAGCTCACAGCAATGCCGGATCTTTAACCCACTGAGCGAGGCCAGGGATTGAACCCACAACCTCCTGGTTCCTAGTCGGATTCGTTTCCGCTGCACCACGACAGGAACTCCCATCCTTGAGCTATCTTACACCCAAGAATTTGTACTTCTCACTCCCTCACTATTATATTACCCCTCCCCTCCTTTTCCCACTGGTAACTACTAAAGAATTTGTTCTCTATAACTGTGAGTCTACTTCTTTGTTGTATTGACTAGTTTGTTGTGTTTTTTAGATTCCTCATATAAGTGATATGTCTGTCTAGCATAATGATCTTCAAGCCCACCCCTGTTGCTGTAAATGGTAAAACTTAGTTCTTTTTATGGCTGAGTAGTATTCCATTGTGCATATATGTACCATATCTTCTTCAAAAATTCACCTGTTGATGGACTCTTAGATCAGTTCCATATCTTGGCAATTGTAAATAATGCTATTGTGAACACTAAGGTGTATGTATCTTTTCAGGTTAGTGTTTTGGGGTTTATTTTTGTATTTAAGCTCATATCATAGTTTTATTTTTAGCTTTTTGAGAAAGCTCAATACTGTTTTCCACAGTGGCTGCACCAGTTTATATTCCTACCACCTGTGTACCAGGGTTCCCTTTTCTCCAAGTCCTCTCCATCATTTCTTATTTGTGTTCTTTTTGATGATAGCAATTCTGACAAGTGTGAGGTGATATCTCATTGTAGTTTTGATTTGTATTTCCCTGATGATTAGGAATGTTGAGCATCTTTTCATGTGCCTGTTGGCCATCTGCATTTCATCTTCAGAAAAATGTCTCTTCAATTCTTCTGCCCATGTTTTAATTGAGTTGTTTTTATCTTGATGGTGTGTTGTATGAGCTGTTTATATATGTTAGATATGAATCCCTTATTGATTATATGATTTGCAAATACTTTCTGCTCCTCGGTAGTTTTTTTTTTTTTTTTTTTTTTTTCATTTTGTCAATGGTTTCCTTTGTGGTGCAAAAGCTTTTAAGTTTAATTAGGTCCTATTTATTTATTTTTGCTTTTATTTCCACAAGGAACATACCTTTAATGGCTAGATCAGAGTTAACATTGCACTGAGAACAGAAAGAATGTTCAGTGTTGATTTAATTGATCATTGGTGAGCATTTTGACAGATTCCCAGCCTTCAATTCATAGGCACAGCTTAGAGCTAGAGGTCTTGTGGATAGTGACTTGGAAATGGAAATGTATCATTAGAAATAAGGTTATTGTGATTTTCAAAACATTTCATGGTTTTCAAAGTTATCACTATGATTTGCTCTTTTGAGAACTTTATCACAACCTGATAAAGTTGTTAAAGCATTATTTTTGGTAATTTACAAATGTGAAACTGATGGATGTAGCTTTTTTAGTCAGCTACTAAGTGTGAAATTAAAGTTCACTTCAAATTTCAGGAGTCTTTATTCCATGATCTTTCCATAGGGCCAGGCTGCTTCTCTAATACTGGCAATCCTGTAAGTACTGAACACCCAGCAAAAGAAAACTCATCACCTTATTTTTATACAAAAAGACCAGTATTATAGGAGAAACCAGCTAGGACCAAAATTGATAGCTATTGAAACAAAATGTGAGACTAAAAGCAAAATATTCGACAACTTTATCTTTTCTTAAGAAAAAAAGTTTAGTTATTCCTAAGGAGCCAAAGAAAATATCCATCTAGTCCAATCTATAAATCTCTAGATCTCATAATTTTCCCACCACAGTCTTGGCCTTCCTTCTTCTAAATGGCATAAGTAGCTGGTGCATTATTGAGAGGGTTGGGGAATGAACCAAGAGGCGTAAGTAAGAAAATTCTAGGTCTTCAGAAGATGAATGAATTGGAAATAGAGGGATAATTGAGGCAGAGGCTAGTTTTAATATGTCTCTATTTCCTTGATGGCTCAAGACGTATAATTAGCTGATGACAAGGTCTCCATCAGTTAGGACAAAGGCTTTTTGCCCTTCTTTGAAGGTGGTACTTTCACATATGATTCTTGGACTATTACAGTTGCTTGTAAAATTCCTAATGTCCCATATCGACTAAATCAAAATTTCTAGGATTGGGTTCTTGATGTTTATGCACACTTAGGTCAGAAATTCTGCCAGAAAGTTATTAACTTGATCGCACATACAAGTACAAACCTTTATTGAGGAGCTAGTTCTCCAAGAATATGTCAAACTTTTGGCAACTTCCTGTAGCACCTATTAGAATGTATGGTCATTAGTGAAGACTTGCTTACTTGGTGCATGTAGCATTTTGTCTCAGGGAGTTGGACTGTCAGATGTTTACTTGTCTTTTTTTTTTTTTTTTGGCCACTTCTGTGGCATGGGAAAACCTGGGCCAGGGATTGAACCCAGGTCAGTGGTCCTGGGCTGCTGCAGTAACAACGCCAAACATTTAGCCTTCCATGCCACAAGTAACTCCCTTTCTTTTTTGACGGCAGAAAAACATGAGATTTAAGGGTAAAGATATAGAGCAGCATTGTTTCTTTAACCAGGCCAATCAAATTAGTTTCTATTTAATCTAGTTAATCTGCATGTAATTTTGCAAAATAAGCAATTATCTTTTTGACAGCTTATTACATTTTAAATTTCATGTGACCTGTATTTGATACAATCAGAAAAGAGAATAATGTCTAAAGCAGTAGTCTCTAATTTCCAGTGGTAATAAAATATTTTTAAGTCTTCAAATAGCAAATATTGCTTAGTCATAGCTATATAAAGACTAGAGAAAAAGTTAAGAAGACAAAGTTGAGAAATGCTTCAAAATGTTAAGTTATAGTACAACTCCACCCAATGGATTTCTGTTGAATTTCATTTCTGCTGAGAAACACTATGTATATTAGATGTCATCTGAATTTATATTTATATTTGATCCCAAATATTTGATCACAATGATGTGAAAATTAAATGATTAATGATATGAATAGAGAAAGGGCTGGAAGAAAATATATCCAGACATAAACAGCTTTAAGATATTTTCTATTCTAAAAATCTTTTCTACATTTTCACATAGCTGTCTATATCTCTGCATCTATATGTAAACTTAATAGTGAAAAATGTTAAAAACGTGAAAGAAAACTTTACAAAGTTCTAACAGCCAGTGTTTCAAGGCCCAAGAAATAAAGAAAGGATACTATTTTGCAGAATAGTAATGAATATTTTCATATACATATACATGATTAAAAGGTTATAAGGGCTTAGCTTAGCTCTTATATCATGGTTTTAATTGGTGGTGACTTGTAATCCAATAGTTCAATAAAAACAGAAGTGAGATAATTGCATTTTACTTCCACATTTTCCATTAATTTGGTTTTCTCTTATAGGCAAATAATTTAATATCTCTACTTCAGTTCATCTTCAGTGAAATGAAGACAAGCACTTTTTTTTAACTTTAGCATCAAGAATTAATTGAGGCAATGACTGGGAACAATTGCAAGTATATGAAGAAAATATTCATTACTATTCTGCAAAATAGCATCATTTCTTTATTTCTTGGAACAATTTAGAAATACTAGTAACCTAATACTTTTTGAAAACTTAACCCAAATAAAGAATGCTAAGAAACACATGAAATTGTGATAAAACAAATAAAAATGAATAAAATAAGTGGTGGCAGAGATTCATTTAGTTGGGCATAAGAAATAATTGGATATACTCCATGAATCAGTTAAGGGAAGACTTAGGCTGCTAAAAGCAAATTCAAACATAGTGGCTTAAATAAGAAAGAAGTTGATTTTTCTTTTTATATAAGAGTCTGTCTGGAGATGGATGTCCAGACTAGAGACTCACATTCCCAATGTAAGAATTTAGAAATATATACAACAAATGCTAAGAGACATAAAAGAAGAAATTGATGGGAATACAATAATAGTAGCAGACTTTAACACCCCACTTACATCAATGGACAGATCCTCTAGCCAGAATTTAGTCATATAGCAGCACCTAGTTTTTAGAGAGGTTAGGAATGTAATCCCTAAATTGTTTACTGTATTAGCAGGGAAAAGGGTAAAAACCCTTTTGTTTTGTTTTGTTTTCAGCTAATTAGCATTCTCCTAGTTATTGTTATATTTAGCTTGGGCTCTGAAAGCAGTTTGTGAAATTGTTACATCACCAGATAGAAACCATATCTTACACTTACTCCGTAGGGGATCTCATCTCATCCCATTGCTTTAAATTCTACCCATATGTTGAAGATCCCCAAATTTGTAATTCCAGCTTTGATTACTGTTGGAAATATACCAGAGTGTCATGGTGAACAGTTTGCTCATCTGTCCACTGGATGTCAAATCAAATAATGGTCATCAATATTCATCCAAAATCTAGAAGCCAGTTTAGATTCCTCCCCTTCACATGAAGGCAATACCTGACATTTCCATTTTGTTTTTCTTCCATTTGTAATAGAAACCCCAAACTTTAGATGGACACTTGTATCCCAGTTACAAATTATATTTCCACATTCCATTGTAGTCAGTTGTGGTCACATGCCAAATCGCTCTTTAATGGGATACAGACTGAAGCCATACATGGAACTTCCAGGCCATGCCCATAAAAGAAGCAGTGGTAAATGGCATTCTCATACTTGCACTAAATGTTTATAGCAACTTGATTTTTAAGTGACAAAAACTAAATACAATCAAATGTCCATTAAAGGGTGAATGTATAAACAAATTGTGGTATATTTAGCCAATGAAATAGTTCTTAGCAACAAAAGGAAACAGACAGATACATTAACATGGAAAAATTTCAAAAACATGTTGAGTGAAAGAAGCTTTACACAAAAGAGTATAAACTGCACGTTTACATTTATAATGAATTCTAGAATAGGAAAAATTATTACAGAGTGGCAGAAAGCAGATCAGAAGTTGTCAGGGGTTTTCACTGCAAAGAGGCAAGCAGTAACTTTTGGGGGATTTTATATATATAATAAATTTAAATTTTTTGTTGAAGTATGGTTGATTTACAATACATATATATATTTTCTACAGCTCAATTTTAGTGGTAGTTGCACATACATATTTTGCTGAAAATTGTTGGCTGTAAATTTAAAATGGTGTAATTTATTATATGTACATCATATATCTTTATATATATATAATAATAATAACAATTACAGATCAATCATGTCAACAAGGAGCATTTCACAGAACTAGAAATACAGATGTCCATTAGAAAATGTTCAAACTCACAACAAAGTACCTTCAAATTTAAAGTATGCTTTTCACATATCAACTATTAAGAAACAAAAGAGGATTCCAGTGTTTGCTCTGGCAAGAAAACTGGATGTCACCGTTCAGTACTTGAACAAACTGAAAAAAATCAACAATGCTTCTAGGCATTAGAAGTGAGGCCACAGGGTTAAACCACTGCCCACAAATTACAGAGACCTACAGGCAAATAGGGAGAATCACAACTTTCTGGAACAGAAACCTCCTGGGGAACTAGTGCCAGCATCAGGAAACCTGTAACTGTAATTGCTGGAGGTGCAGTGTAGACAACTTAGAAAGTTAAAAACTGTAGGGGGGGCTTAGTCTATGGAGGGACCCCACACTTTTGTAAATTTTGCTTCCTAAAATTCTACCAGGACTGTAGAGTGAATATTGGAGGAAAATCCCTCATGCTTTTGGTAAGAGGAGGGGAAAATGTTATTTTTAAATATACCAGAGCTTTTTGTTCTTCTTAAGAAGATCTACCTTTAGGAAAAATTACTTGATCAGATTCTAATCTTCTGGAGCTTTTTCTGAGCCTAACTGACCAAGGTGAATAGGTGACCTGGAGAAACTGACCTGGAGAAAGGGAAATACCCAACTCCAGCTGGTTTTAGTCATTCTCTTCCAGCTGAAGGGGAAGTGGAACAACTGAGAAGCATATGTGAAGTTCACAGTCCAGAGGCACGGGTCACTAAAGGACTGAGATCCAATCATAGTACCTGAATATTCCCCGTCTCCCACACCTTTCACCACATTGCTAAAGACCTATGTACAGGAGTTCCTTTTACCCCGTATATCATGTCCAGCTATCAAGAAAAACAATACAAGGCATATTAAAAAGCAAATAGCATAGTTCAAAGGGAAAAAGCAAGCATCAGAACCAGACTGAGATATGGCAGGGATGTTGGAGTTATCAGATCAGGGATTTAAAATATGACTGACATGCTGAGGGCTTTAATGGATAAAGCAGACATCATGCAAGCATAGATAGGCAATGTACACAGAAAGATGTACATTTTAAGAAAGAACCAAGAAGAGATGCTAGGAATCAAAAACACCATGGCAGAAATGAAGAATGCCTTTAATGGGCTTATTAGTGGGTTGCACATGGCTGAAGAAAGGGTCTGAGCAGGAGGATCTCTCTCTCTCTCTCCCTCTCTCCCTCTTTTTTCTTTTTACAGATATACCGACAGCATATGGAAGTTTCTGGGCTAGAGGTTGAATAGGAGCTGCAGCTAGGGCCTGCGCCATAGCCACGGCAACACCAGATAAAAGCCACATCTGCAACCTACTCTGAAGTTGTGGGAGCAAGGTCAGGGCTCAGAGATCTAATTCGCATACTCACAGAGACAATGTCAGGTTTTTAACCCCCTGAGCCACAAGGTGAATAGGTGAATTCTTTTTTTTTTTTTTTTCTCCCCAAGGAGGGTATCTTAATAGGGACCTCTGAAACTGGGAAAATAAATGGGTTAAAGCCTGAAAAGAACAGAATGTTCAAGTGCTGTGGGATGACTACAGAAGGTGTAACATTCATGGACTAGGAATACCAAAAGGAGAAGAAAGAAAGGAACTGAAGAAATATTTAAAACAATAATGATTGAGAAATTGCCAAAATATATGTCGGATACCAAACTACAGATCTAGGAAGTCCAGAGAAGATGAAACAATAAATCCTCCAGAAAACTATACCTAGGCATGTCATTTTCAAAGTATAAAAAAATCAAAGATAAATAAAAACAACTTACACAGAGCCAAAGGGAGAAACAGCTTGTGTGAAGAGGAGCAAAGATTGATCTCTGCTTAAAATCATGGAAGCTAAAAGAGAATGGAGTGAAACATTGAAAACGTTGAGAAAAAAGTCTCATCACACTTGAATTCTGTGATTTCAAGAGTCAACATAGAATTATCCTTCAGAAGGGAAGGAGAAATGAAGAATATTTCAAACAAATAAAAATTGAGGAATTTGTTTCCAGTAGACTTTCCTTGGAAGAAGTGTTAAAAGAAAGTTCTCTAAAGAGAAGGAAATGATACAAGTCAGAAACAGATCTACACAAAGAAAGGAAGATCACAGGAGAAAGAATAAATGAAGGTAAAAGAAACTTTTAGGTTTCTTATTCTCAACTGAGCTAACAGACAGCAGTTTGTATAAAATTATAATGGCAACAATGTATCATTATTGTATATATATTCATATATATGAATGAAGTGAATTACAGCAATGATATAATGGAGGTGAGGGAGGAGTTAGGATTTTTTTGTTATTATGAGGTACTCACACCATCTGTGAAGTAGTATAGTGTTATTTAAAAGTGGACTTGGATTAGTTATAAATGTACATTGTAAACACTAGGATAGTCACTAAAAAAAACATTGTTAAAAGGTATATTATTGTGCCAAGAAAAGAGAGAAAATAGGATCCTTTAAAGTGCTCAACTGGAGTTCCTATTGAGGTTCAGTGGTAACAAACCCAGCTAGTATCCATGATGATGTGGGTTTGATACCTGGCTTTTCTCAATGGGTTAAGAATCCAGCATTGCCAAGAGCTGTGGTGTAGGTCACAGATGTGACTCAGATCCTGCATAGCTGTGGCTATGGTGCAGGCCAGCAGCTACAGCTCTGATTTGACCTCTAGCCCAGGGAACTTCCGTTTGCCTCAGGTGCAACCCTAAAAAGCAAAAAAACATAAAATTAAGTTAAAAAAAATAAAGTGCTCAACTGAAACCATAAAAAGCAGGAAAATAGTGGAAGACAAAAATAAGAACAAAGAACAAGAGCAACAAAAATAAAAAGTTACATAGACATTAATTTAACTATATCAATAATTACTTTAAATATCAATGGTCTAAACATACCAATTAAAAGACAGGGTGTCAGAATGCATCAAAAACCAAAATCTAAATTTATGTTGTCTGAAAGAAACCCACTTTAAAGTAAATACACATGTAGATTTAAAGCAAAAGGATGGAGAAATATAAAACATGCTAACATTAATCAAAGAAAGCAAAAAGTAGTTATACTAATTTCAGACAGATCAGACTTCAGAGCAAGGAAAGTTATTAGGAACATAGGGAGGCATTGCCTTATGAGAAAGGGATCAATTGTCCAAGAAGACATAACAATTCTTAATATTTATATACCTAACGATAGTTTTAAAATATGTGAGGCAAAAACTGGAAGAACTGCAAACAGAAATATATAAATCTACTATTGTAGCTGGAGGCCTCAACACTCCTCTATCTGAAATAAACAGGTCCAGTGGGCAGAAAATCAGTAAGGACAAAGTTGAGCTCATCAGCACCATGAATCAACTGGGTATAGAGGACATCAATAGACCATTTTATTCGACAAAAGCAGGATACATCTTGTTCTAAAACTCACATAGATTTTCACCAAGATAGACTACATTCTAGGCCATAAAACACATATTAACAACTTTAAAATATTAGAAATCACACTGCATCTGTTCCCAGACCATAATGAAACTGAACTAGAAATCAATAACAAGATGATTGCTGGAAAGACCCCAAATACTTGAAGATTAAATAATGCATTTTTAAATAACACATGGGTGGAAGAAGAAATCTAAGAGAAATGAAAAAGTATTTTGAAGTAAATGAAAAAGAAGACACAGGAGTTCCTGTCGTGGCACAGTGGTTAAGGAACCATGAGGTTGCAGATTCGATTCCTCGCCTTGATCAGTGGGTTAAGGATCCGGCATTGCTGTGAGCTGTGGTGTAGATTATAGATGTGTCTCAGATCCCACATTGCTATGGCTCTGGTGTAGGCTGGTGGCTACAGCTCCAATTATACCTCTAGCCTGGGACCTCCATATGTCACGGGAGTGGCCCTAGAAAAGGCAAGAAGATTAAAAACAAAGTTACAATTTATCAATATTTGTGGGATGTAGTGAAAGCAGTGCTTAGGGGAGATATTATAGCATTGAATGTGTACAATAGAAATAGAGGAAGATCTAAAATCAGTCACCTAATTTTCCACATTAGGAAACTAGAAAAATAAGATAAAATTAAACCCAAAGTAAGCATAAGAAAATAAACGATAAGAATTAGAGTAGAAATCAATAAAATTGAAAATGGGAATGCCCATCGACAGAGGAGTGGATAAGAAGATGTGGTACATATACACAATGGAACATTATTCAGCCATTAAAAGTAAAGAAAAAATGGCATTTGCAGCAACATGGATGAACCCAGAAATTATTATGCTAAATGAAGTTAGTCAAACCGTGAGATACCAACATCATATGCTATCACTTACATGTGGAATCTAAAAAAAGGACACAATGAACTTTGCATAACAGATACTGACTCAGACTTTAAAAAACTTATGGTTTACAAAGGAGACAGGTTGGAGGTGGGGGGTAGACTGGGGGATTGGGATGGAAATGCTATAAAATTGGGTTGTGATGATCATTGTACAACTATAAATGTAATAAAATTCATTGAATTTTTTAAACAAATAAAAAACAATGTAGATTTAAAAAAAAGAAAATGGGAAATCAATATAGAGAATAAATGAAACCAATAGCTGGTTCTTTGAGATGATCAATAAAATCAATCAGCCTCTATCCATGCTACCTAAGGAAAAATGAGAGGACAAATCTATGCTCACAGATTTGATAACCTAGGTAAAATGGACCAATTTCTTGAAAGACATAACTTGCCAACACAAATAAAGGAAGAAATAAACTATCAGGATAGGCCCAAATCTATTAAATAAACTGAACCAATAATTTAAAACCTTTCAAAGCAGAAAGCACCAAGCCCAAATATGTTCACTAGTGAGTTCCACCAAAAGTTTAAGGAAGAAATTATACAAATCTTATAAATCTCTTTCAGAAGATAAAGCAGAGGGGATATTTTCTAATTCAGTCTATAAGGCCTACATTACTCTAATAATAACACTAGAAAAGGACATTACAAAAAAAAGAGAAGAAAAGAAAAAACTACAGACCAATATCTCTCATGAATATAAATGTAAAAATCCTATCTTCAGGTCCATAAATACTGGAAATCATCCTTTATTCCTCAACCTCTCATCTAATCAATTCCAAGTACATTGATGAATTTTTTCATTATAAATATTGGATTCTTAACACTTTCCTTTAATCAAGCTATCTTGTCCTAGGCCCCTAGTATCTGCCCTACTGTAGCAAATGGCCTCTTAATTTGTCTCTCCTTTGCCAAATTGTATGATTGTCACTTGTTTTGTCCCTCTTTCTCACTTCTCCTAAGTCTCTTTCAGGTTTTAGTAATCTCGGACATTTTCAAGTTCTCTAAACCTACCATATTTGGAGTTCCTGTTGTGGGTCAGAGGATTAAGGGCCCTACCTTGTCTCTCTGAGGATATGGGTTCCACCCCCAGCCTTGTTCAGTGGGTTAAGGATCCGGTGTTGACCTGGCTGTGGCACAGGCCTGCAGCTGCAGCTCCAATTCGACCCCTAGCTCAGGAATGTCCATATGCAGTGGGTGCAGCCATTAAATAAGTAAATAAACTTCCTATATTCTACTAATTTTACTCACTCCCCCAAACCCTTTCTGGACCTCCTACTTAACATTTGAACCAAAGCTAGATAGGGCATCATGTTAAGAAGCCTTTCTTCAGCCTCAACTGTTGAATTAGTGTCCTTCCCCTGTGCTTCTAGAGTATTATGTTCTCACATAGTTCTAGTAGCTACTATTCAGAGTTTCTTGTCTGTATCTCCCATCTAGACTGTTTTTTTTTTTTTTTTTTCTGCAAGGACAGAATACAACCTTGTTTATCATTGTAGCCATTATTTATCCAAGTATCTGAGACACAATAGCTCCTCTAGAACTATTTGGTGAATGCCCACACCTTCACAAAAGCTAGGCATATTAGAAGCATATGGTTTTCTGAATTAATATGAAAATGGACACACAGGTCATGTTAACTCATAGTGGAATAAGGATGGTAATTCTGGTTTGTTCCATAGCAGAGAGAGTTGTCACAGCTCCTTTGGAATTTTTTGGGAGTAACTTCTGCAAAAGGTAAGGCTATTATAAAATGTTTCACAAAATCTGATGAAAAATCTACCCTTGGGGATCAGAGCTGTAGAAGAAAGTTGATGAAAGAAAATTACTGTTAGACATCTCATGTCAAACAAACCCTGTAACTCTTGTTTTGTGCCTCCCAGCTTGAGTGCACAAAAGAAAAATGCAAATTTTCCAAATGAAGTACAGCTAACAGTGCATAAATCTCAAGAAGACAGTAAGATACACTTATTAAAACTTGGCAAGGCTCAAAATGAATGTCTTTTTCTCTGAAATGCCAGCTTTTTTTCTTTTTAAGATAAGCTTTTCCCTAAAGCTACATCAATTATAAATAATTGCTAGCAAAACTGGCACAGCTAAACTTACAGCAAATAAACTAAGAAATTAAACTGATTAAAAAATAAACAAGAGATTTTTTTTACCTTTTTTGATGGAATGGCTTCAAAAGAATGCCAGATGACCTTCCTTTCTTTGTATATCTAGGAATATTAATATAAAATTATGAGAGACATAACGTTCAACAGTCATTTAAAAGAATTCTCTGGAAATCTAACTTAGAACTTGCCTTATGAAGAAAATTACTTCATTACATTTCTGACAGTCATCTTTGTCAAGATTACTGAAACCAAGCCATGCCAGTTTGAGCAACAAAGGGAATATATTTTAAGGATACAAGGGTATATCATGGAATCCAAAGGCTAGGATGTAGCTAGTCCGTAGGAAAGAGAAAACTTCCATACATTTTCCTCCCTTCCTCCCTTTTAAAATTCTGTTTATCCTTCCTTTTTTTCCCCTTTTTGTAGTTCACATAATAGAATATTGCTAACCAAAGAATTACTCTCTCAGTCTCAAATCAACATTCTCACACGAAAGAATCTTGTTTCAATTTACTCATGTATTTATGGACTTTGTCTAATAAATCATTACAAGGATGGGTGCATTGTGTAGGAAAACATGGCTACCAAAATTCATGGGTTGTTGCCAGGCAATGAGAGGGAGATGAGGGGCAGGTTATTGATGCTAACAATAACTGTTTATTGACCTCTGGATGGAACCAAGAAATACTAGTCTCATATTAAATTAGGGGGTGTAGTAAGAAAAAGTGAAAGAGGGTAATGTTAGGTTCAAATAAAGTGTCTTTCTAAAGACACCATAACCTGAGTTCTATCTCTACCTATTCGACATGTTTATGTAAGTTGTATGTAGGTGATTCAGGAATCGATGTCAGGCTTTTTTTTTTTTTTTACCACTTAGGATGGTGACTGCTTCTTAGAGGTAAATGTATGAATGACACAGAATAATTTAATATTGCATTAATAAATTCAGTCAGGCTGTCGTGTTCATTTGTGAGGAACTTGCAATAAACCCTGCTGGATAAAAAGGGTCAATTATGAGTCTCATATCCATCTATTTAAAGAATGTTAGATGACTGTCTCTCTCAACTCCTCCTCCATAATTTTTTGAAAGCTCCTGGGACATTTTGAACTTGTCCTTTAGCTTTGGTTATTCTCTGTATGATGATGATACTCTAATATACGTGGTCGGACCCATCACTTTCTCGGCTAGACCTATACTTTTTGATATTTCCAGTTGCTATCTCCAAAATAAAAACTTCAGAGCTGTATTCATTTCTGTGCTATCTCCTCAGTTCTCACTCTGTGATAACCACATTTCTTCAACAACCACATGTCTTCAGGCTTCAAATCCTGTTGGGGTTTATGAAATTCCCTTGACTATTTCTTTTGGCCTGTGCCCTCTGCACTGATTTATTCCAGACCCATCATTTCTCTCTTAGACTAACATAACCATATTGCAAAAGTGTCTCTTTGTCTTCATGTTCTCCTTCAGCTCTATACTCACATTACCATCAAGATTATCTTTGAAAGATCCTCTTATAAGCATACCGAGATGATTCTTTTCTGTTTTCAAAATGATTTTGTAGTTTCCATTGTGAACAGTGTAATGTCCAAGGTGCTTTTAAATTTGACCCCAATACAGCTTTTTATCCTCTCTCCCTGCCACATTGAACCACCCAGAACTAGTGGCCACGTCACACACATGCACCTCTTGTTCCCATACTTTGTGAATATAGTACTTGGTACATTACATATTAATTATTTGCAGACTCTCACTTCCCTTAATAGACATTAGGTTTCTCAAGGCCAGAGATAGAATCTCTGTTCTTATTTGTATTCATTTTAGGGCAGTGTCTGCAATACAGAAGATGTTGAATAAAGGCTGATTAAAAAACCCTATGCCCTTCCAAAAAACTTAAGCATTTAATTTTCAAGTGGGAAAGGACTGCACGTTGCAAGAAGCAGGAATTTATCATATGCCCTGATGATTTTCCCCTACTTGTGAAACATCAGAAAAAATTGCCTTGTGTTACGGAAATTTATTTGCTGAAGATTTGTGTTGTGGGTGACAGCCAGAAATTACAATGCTGAGAAAAATCATAAAAGGACAATGTCACCTCCTAACTGTAAGTTTTTCCTTTGCCTTCTTAAATGTAGCTCTTCAGATACTTTTAAATATATTTATATCATAATAATTTGGGTTTTTGAGAAATCTTTTTGTAGTTTTTTTTGCCGCTAAAGCTCAGCTCTCCTTAACAATTTGAAAAATCCCATACATATGTCGTAGGATGTTAGAGTCAGTGCCTGCCAGGGCATGAAGAGAGTAGAAGCTCCATTTTAGAGTAAGGCTAATTTTCAGGACTCGCAAAAAGGAGATGGGAGAAAATCTTTTCTAGAATTTTGAACTGACCACCAATTTCTGCTTATAAAAGAGTTTGAGGCAGTAAAAGTAAAGTGGAGATTTTAAGAGTACTTTCAAAAAGTTGCTGATCTGCCATAGGTCCCATCTCCCTTCAGAAGAGGAAGGCTTGGCATTTGCCCTCAAAATATTATTTCAATAGTTAAGGCCATGAAGTTCTGCACATATAGAATGAACATCTTCTACAGTTTCTTATTAATTAAGGAAGGAACCACCAAGGTGGTAAAGCTGGTTCAAAAATCTAGGTGCAAGTGACATGAAAACTGTAAATGAAAAAAGCCTATCAATGACATGTAACTTCACAGAATCAGAGCCTTATGAATCGTAAATGATAATCATGCAGAGGTACATTTTCCTAGAGGATAAGATAATCTTTGAGTCTTCTTAGAGTGTACTGAAATGACATGTATTTATTTCCTTATTTCCAAGTTTTAGACGATGTCTCTTAACAGACCCTGACTGTCATTTCAATCCTGGTTAAGACATACATCAGTGCAGCTGGGGACACAGTAATCTGGTTTTTGATTCCATCTGAGTAGTCAGAAGTGTAACTGTTTGGCCTTGTAGTTGCTGGTATTTAAACAAAAGAGAGGTGACTGTGTTGGCTGTCGTACATTCCCAAAGCATGGCAGGGCAAATGACAAAAGAGCAATTTCTGTAGGGCAGATACGGCACATGCAAAAATGTAAGAAATAGTGGATCATTTAAAATTCCATCCAGACAGAAGGACCCCTGAGACACTGCAGAGAGAAGTGAGAATGATCACTTGATGCCTCTGGGGCCAAAGTAAGCAAAGGTCTGGGGAGAATGCACCACCTGCATCTAGAGGAAAGCAGATGAGTGGTCCCCAGTGGGTGGAGTGGGGTAAACTCTGGAGAACAGTCTGCTTTAAACACCTGGAGGGCTCATGCCTGTCAAGTTAGGACTTTTCTGCCTTAATCCTTATCCTTTCCTGTGATCCTAACATAGGTAATCATAAGACTCAGTGGATGGAATGATGAGGAATAGAAACACAAGCTTTTCTTTCTTTCTCTTTCTTTCTTTCTTTCTTTCTTTCTTTCTTTCTTTCTTTCTTTCTTTCTTTCTTTCTTTCTTTCTTTCTTTCTTTCTTTCTTTCTTTCTTTCTTTCTTTCTTTTTCCTTCTTTCTTTTCCTTCCTTCCTTCCTTCCTTTCTTTCTTTTTCTTTCTCTTCCTTCCTTCTCTCCATCCCTCTCACCCTTTCTTTCTTTATTTGGCGGTGCCCACAGCATTCAGAATGTTCTGGGCCAGGGATTGAATTCGAGCCACAGCAGTAACAATGCAGAGGCTTTAACCTGTAGGCTACCCTGGGACTCCCCATAAGCTTTTCTTAATAGTTCCTAGACTCCAGGCTTCCTTGTATTCAGGAAGTACAACTGCTGCAAAAGAGAAAAGCCTTAATACTAAATCACATATGGACCTTTGACAATTATGAGGGACCAGATATTTTCATTACTCATCTAAGAACTTTTATTACCTATGACTAGAAAGTCCTACCACAGTTTTCTTCCAGACAGTGCCTAGTGACTATAATAAAGTTACTTAATGAATTGGGCTTGCTTAATGGAAATGTGTGTGTGTGTGCATGCGAGCGTGCATGCGTGTGCGTGCATATGAGAGAGAATGTATCTTTTAAAGCATGACTTTGCAGTTATTTCTTGAACTCTGTAAGTCTGTGCTCTCCATTTCTCCATGAGTAATTTTTTCTCTCTTAAAATTGAATATCCCTAGCTCAGAAAACTTGTGTTCAGACCTTATCTTCAGACTGGCACAATGAAGTACGGGTTTACCAAAACCCTCAAGAATACTATCCTCCTAATACAGACATGGTAAACTATTTGCAGAATTGCTGGTGTGTGCATTAAATGCACTCTACTTTAGTAGAGAGGATATTCTATCTCTAGAGGTGTTACTGTTTTTACATATTTCATTTCATCACTAATCAGGGTTTTAAAAGACAAGCAATTCATATTTTTCATTTTACTACTTGGCATGGGCTTGTTTTTTGGCTCTATTTTGCATGAGTATGCAGAAGAAACTTTGCTAAATATAAGCATGATAATGTCTTTCTAAGGCTTTTGAAAAGCATCAGAATAATTTACACAATATTTTTATGAGTTAAGTTTTCTATTGCACCAGTAAATGCATTGTAGAATTCTGTTTTTGTTTTGTTTTGTTTTTGCTTTGTCTTTTTGTCTTTTTAGGGCCGTACCCACGGCATATGGAAGTTCCCAGGCTAGGAGTCTAATCGGAGCTATAGCTGCCGGCCTACACCACAGCCACAGCAACGCCAGATCCAAGCGGCATCTGCGACCTATACTACAGCCTATGGCAACGCTGGATCCTTAACTCACTGAGCAAGGCCAGGGATCAAACCTGCAACCTCATCGCTCCTAGTTGGATTCATTTCCACTGCACCACAATGAGAATGCCAAGAATTCTTTTTTGAAGTAAAAAAAAAAAAAAGTGCTATACAGAAGTAATCAGAGGTTTTATGGAAAATATTTCTCTTCATTGGGTCAGCATTTAAGTTTGTTTACTATTTCTTCTGTCTGGAATATTTCTTGCCCTGACTACCCTCTTGCTTCCTCTATCCCTGCATTCAGAAACTTCCCTGACCATCTAACCTAAATCTGAACTCTTATTAATTTTCTCTTTCTTGATTCTTATTTTTCAAAGGTCTTGACCTATATTTATATGTTTATTATCTTTCTGCCGCCATTGAAATATATGTTTGATAACAAGAGGGGCCATGTTTTCTTCCCTGCAGTATTTTCAGAGCCTTGGAACAGTGGGCTCTCAATAAATATTTGTTGAATAAATGAATGAATGGATGAATGAAGGGATGTATGCTGGAAATGCCTTTCCTGGTAATTCAAAGTGGCACAGCTGTCTGGGAATCAGTCCTGGACAAGAAACTTCTAGTGGTATTGCATATCCATTTGTAACTTGTTACTGAATTAGATTTAAAGGAAGGACTTGGTGAATTTATACCATGACCACTAAGATAAACAACATACCTATGATATCACCACCATTTTTCAAACCACTATGGGCTTGGCTTAGTGCTAAAGACAATATACATTGTTACATTTACTCTTCCATGCTACACCATGTATGTACTCAATGTACTGTTACCTCATTTATTGAATTAAACTGGGTCTTATAACCTGCTCAAGGTCACATGGCAGGTGAGCTCTGGCAGCACCAGGACTCAAACTCAGGTCTGCCTTCATTTCAAAGCCCAGTCATAGCCACATGACTGTCACTGTGATTGTCATTTTCTTATATATGCTGGTTATAATCTTACACAGCTGACTCTGCCAGAGGGAAGCATTCAACGTGTTCTTAAATGAGTACTGGCAGGCACATTAATGTGGAAAGCAGTGGTGCAATAGTTAGCATCAACTGTAACAATTGAGCTTATTAGTCCAGTAACAAGATAGATTCAGTGTGGATAAGTATAGAATCAACCAGATATCCTACTTGCATCATATATAAAAATAGAGGTTAAAAACTACAGAATATATAGGAGGCCAAAAATAAGTTCACTACAGGTGACTTTCTGGAAGACAAAGTTTGTCCTTCCCTCTCTCTCTCTCTCAAATCTTATACTCTCACACCACCCTGAGTCATATATTTGCTATAAGGAAAAGAGAGTTCTAGGCTTGTCAAAGGCTTAGATTCTAGTCCTGACTCTGCCTATTGTGACACTTGCTAAGTGACTGAACAGCATGCATGTGGGGAGTTCTGAACTGCTTGGGTTAATTAGTGGGTCTGCCATTTGCTGCCTTTGTAATTTTGGATGTTATTCAAACTTTCTGTACCTTAATATTCTTGGATATAAGTTGAGCTGTTACGAGGGTGAGTTAAACAGTACAAATAAAGCTCTTGGAATAGTGCTTGGAATATGGTAGGGGCTCCGTAAGTGTGAGTCAAATGTTATCTTCTCCAGCGCAAATCTTCCAGCACCTGTCCTGTCCCTTCCTCCTCTTCTCCCTCTACCTCTGCAGGGCTCCTTTGCTCCCCCTGCGGGCCAACAGCCGCAGTAGCAAGCCTGCTGGTTGCTATAGATATCGAGGTAACGCGGTAACCAAGGAGACCAAGGCGGAAGCTCTGGGCGGCTCGCTGCGGCGGGCCACAGTGGGTGACGCAGATGTCTGGGGGCTGCAGGTGGGTCGGTTGCTTGCGGTGGCGGCGGGCGGCGGGTCTCGCATTTGGCATAGCGAGCTGTATACCCCTTCTGGGTGGTGCGGGTAGCCGGGCGGAAGGGCGAGAAAGGGGGCTGGGCCCGGGGGGAGCTGGGCCGTGGGGGAGCTGGGTTCGTTGGCCCAGCAGATGTTTGCTGAGCAGTTGCCTTGTGGCCAACACGGTGCCTGCCAGCTGCAAGAAACCGCCTTGACTTCCGGAGTTGAAAGTGTTCTTTTTGTCTGAACAAAAGACTTCCCAGCCTGATGCTCTTGGAAACATGAACAAAGGTGAACACCAAACAGTGAAACCAGGGCCTTCGTCACATCACTTGTACATTTTCTACACTCCGACCTTTTCGAATGAAGTCTTTGAATCTTATTTGAAAATTTTGATTTCGTGGCAAACCATAATCACACCTCTTTGTGTAGCCTTCTTTCTGCCTGGGCGGTCACATACATCCACTTGGTTCTAAAAACCCACTCCTCCGAGTAAAGGTCACAGTGAGGGGTGTCAGATTCCTGATAAATGTGAAGCTGTGGAAGTTTTTCTTCTCTTATCAATCAGCATTAGAGGAGCTCAGATATACAAGTCAGTTTTGTGTGTTCTTATATGCAGAGTTAGCAAGACTCATTAAAAAAAGGAGTCATGTAAAGTTGAAGCCTACACAGGGTTATAAATGTGCAAACTGTATGCTTAAGGAAGACTAGGGAAAAAAAATTTCACCTGTACTTCCCTCTAGCACCTTATTGGCTAATAGAGGTCTGCCCTGACCTCGCATAATATTGCGAGTTATATTACAAATTAATTATTTGAAAGACCCTAAGTCCTTTGTTTCCTTCAAAACACTTAATACTTCCAACAATTATTTTGTTTGCTTTTAGATTTTTTTCCTACTTCCTTCACCAGAGTATAAGTTCAGTGAGGGATAGTACCATACCTGTCTTATTCCTCAGTGCTTAACCTGATACCTGGCACATGGAAAAAAGAAAAATAGATTTGTGGAAGTGGGGAAGAAGGTGTGTTTGTTTTAATTTTTTTCCCATTGAGTTAACTAGTTCAAAGCAGTAAAAAAAAAAATTAAATACTTAAATGGCACATTATTACTGACTGTACACTGTATGTAGGCACTCTACCAATTGCTAGGGATTCAAAGGTCAATGGTAGGACTGCCCTCAAATATTTGGGATACTTGAGGAAACAACACCTATATAAGCAAAGTAGCCAGAAAAAAAAAAATTTTAACACAAGGCAGCATATCCAAATGATACATATGCTGTCCTTACAGGAGGAGAAGCTCACTTCTGACAAAAGAAGCCTTCATGATAGGGGTAGCCTTCAAACTGGGCCCTGAATAGAATAAAACTTGGTAAACTGAGAAGTGGGAAAATAAAGCATAAGGCTTAGGAAGATTGGAATGCATAATGGAGGATCTTAAATACCAAGCAGAGTAGCTCAGTATTTTTTTCCTGTGTGTGTAGGGAACTATTTAGAGACAAAAATTTGTGACCTTGTATTACATGGGAGCAATTTAACGCCCAGACTAGTTTAGATGATGTTTAAATAAAGTGCTATAAAATTTAGAAAGTAGTTGAGGTCAAACAATTCTTTCTCTAAATTTCCTTTTAAAGACAGGAGTGTGAAAGGGCAAAGAATCTGAATGATATTAATTAGTTATTTTATGTAGAACAATTTAGATTTCAAATCCTAAGAGGAGCTAACAGTTTGAGAATAAAATTATAATTTCTGGCATTGTCACCAATCTTGGATTATTTTCCCATACCTAAGATATTCACAAGAGAGCACCTGGTGTAACAGTGGATTGTGTTGAGAATAAATGGGGTAAATAAACTATCAAAATATAAAAGGACTTAGGTTTCTAAAAGGTTTAAACCTTGTATTACTATTTGTAATCATACAAAGTTTTTAGTTGATAATGGAATGAATAATACTTTCATATAACTTTACTATTGTGCCTTTCAAACTTTTTTTGAGCTCTTGAATAGTTTGACCCAAAAGCTTAATATGTAAAAAGGATGAAATCAGAGCAGCTGTGGGCAAAGCAAAGTCTCTATGATCCTCTCATTTACTTTTCAGGGTATTTTCTAAGGCTCCCCACTTCCCTGAACCCTGGACTCTCTGAAGCCCTTTAGTAGCCCACATCACTATAGGCCAAGGCTTGGAGACCTTCTGTTCAGTATTCAGCAAATTAGGGAAGGGGAGATCCCCACTGTTTTTACTGGATAAACAAACTGAAACTCAGAGACCCCACTCACACAAAGGTCTTCAGAACTTAAACCTCGTATCAACTTTTAATATTACTTATCATTTGTAGTTGGAAAGTATTTTAAAGGAATATCTTGCCTCTTGATATTTAAAGCCAAACTTTTTCAGTTGTTCTCAAGGGAACCTGCACATACACACTAGGTAAAAATAGTGCCCTGAAGCAGTGTTTAATTATCAAATATCTTGCTTGGTTGAAAGATTGAATGCGCCCTAGATGTTAATCTCTAATTTACTTTTAAGACCTATGGTAGGAGAAAATGGCCTATATTTTTTTATTAGGCCACTCGAGCACAGGATATTAAGCTAGGGATCATATGTTTTCAGTTCTTTCCTTAGATTTTATATATATATGTATGTATAACATACATATGTATGTTTAAAATAGGGATTATATCAGGGAAAATATTAAAAGTAAAATTATTTTTTTTATTTAACTCTTTTTAATTAAATTCATTTTCATTTAACATTTCTTGCTTGGGTCTCTGACTTCTAAGTATTGTGGAAACCATTCTACTCCATCCGAAAGAGCTTGCTTATTAGACCCCATTAAAGTATATGCTAAAGTAAGGAAATATCTTTATTTATTGCTTTTAGGTTTTCAGGTCTAAGATGATCTGGGTCATTAGAAGAGTCAACTAACCTTAGATAAGTTTTCAATTACCTAAAAACAGTGGTTTCCCAAATATCCCTTCTACCAGCAGTGTGATGGTTACATTCTCCAAGGCTAGAGCAACTCGAATATTCTGAGTTTCAAGATTTATAGATCATCGTAAATTCCCTATTTCCTTTCTGTGGTGGCAGGCCTTGATGCTTAGGTTGCTTTCCCCAAATGGGAACTTATGTGGAAAGATCACTGAAACCGTCATGTACAATTTTGGGACATATTGTGTGTATATGTCTGGGGAAGAACAAGTTTGGGGACAGAAAAATGATGCAGTCTAATAAATCAGGTAATTAGAAAACTTTCCAAATAATGACTGAACTTTTGGTATTTAATTATAAGAAAAAAATTGATTGACCAAAGGACACAGAATTATGAGGTTTGCATAATAGGGTTTATCTGTATTTCTCTGGTTCCATTAGGTGACTAAAGTTTTGTGCTTTCCTATTCTTCCTGCTGACATTGTTATATCCTTGCTATCCCAAGAAAGGTGACTAATTCTCTGTTGGTTTAAGGAAGGGAAACAGGCAGAACAGCTTGACTCACAATAATAATCTTCCTTTTTTCTTCATACAAGAAAATTGGCTTATGTGTGTGACTTGATAAAACATTTATTTGCGAAGAAGCCTTACTAATTTCATTCAGTGAAGTGAAATGCCCCCTGAATAAGACTATTTATTGGTTAAATCACATTATCAGCAGAGCTATGAATCTGAATCATCTCATCCTAATGAAATTTACAGATTTTTCTTTCATTCATTTCAGTCTTTATATATCTGTTCAGCTTTATGCATATGTACATACATGTATAAAATTATATATTCAATGCATTGGTGACATTAAGCAATTTAAATTATTAATCATACATTAACTTTGGAGATTCTTTTGTTTTATTTTTTAATGAAAATGGTTAATGATAACATTATGGAACTTTTCATGAACAACTTATTGACAATAGATGAGGGTCGAGAGGTTAGATTTCCTGATTAAGATCAAAAAGGGATATGTAAACTGTGTTACTCTATGCCTTGGAAGTTTTTAAAGGTACCTTTGGTAGCCTCTGATAAAAATGAGACAAAGGTTTTACCTACAAGGAAGGGGTAGAAGCAAAGCAAATCTTAGTTTTTCATTCCTGTGGTATCTTTTGTTCTCTTTGACCCTGGTTTTAGCTTTAGAGACAAAGTTTGGTGGTTGAAAAGCAAGTCTGAGTTAGATATACTTGCTTCTGTCAGAATGTTTCACAGCATTGTCATAATTTCTATGGTTTTCCCTTTGATTGTTAGTTCTTTGAGGGAAGACACTGTGCCTCATTTACCATTGTGACTTCTGTACCCCCAATTGGGTCACACAGGAACAGCTAACTGTAGATCGAAGGCTCAGATAAAATTAGTCCTATGATGCAACCATTACATTACTTACAGTATAAAATTTTTTTGTGTAATTCCATTTTTGAATTCTCCTCAGAGAATATATTCCTTCAGAATTTCCTCCAGGATAGTAAAAATCTACCCTTCCAGGCTAGATTTGATTTTTAGAGGTAGAGTAATTGAAACTAGATTTAAGTGGACAAAGCACTTGCTCCTGCTGGACAGTATCATTTTTAGTTTTGAATGAGGCACAGCAAAGTAGATTTGTGTGTGTGTTGAGTATAAGATGGACTCTGCAGACAATTTCAAAAGAGACATTCCAAAAATGTTTTGATCAGTTCTTGCACTGCTTAAAGTATAAAACAATTTCCCAGAGATTTGATCCATTCAATGGTATCAACTCTAGTGTCACAATAGACTTAAACTTGGTGACTCCTGGTCTGATGCCTTTTGTCCTTTGTCTTTGAGCAAACCTCCTAACCTATTTTCTTTTCTTCCCTCTAAACTTTTCACTGACTCTCATTCACTACAGAATACACTACAAATGCTTTTTGTGGGCATTTAAAGTTTCCTATTATTGGGTCTCAGCCTACATTTCTAAATTTACAACAATTTCCCCCCCTCCATTCAAAAGTTGTTCTTTCTGCAATGGGGAAATTTCAACCATCCACATCCTCATATATTAGCCTCCCTTTACCTTAAAGTCCCACTTTAAATGACAGCAGTCTGCAATCTCTTATTTCTCTCCCTTTTTATGTTTTACAGCCTTTGTAATTACTACCTTGTGTTATGGCTTTTGTGTATAAGTCTTGTATGCCCTGACTCTGCAGTGTTTGAGTCCAGAAAACAAATCTCCTTGGGCCCTGACTCCTTTATGTCTCAGTAAAGTACTGAACCACAATGAATATTTATAGGGGTTATGAGCACATAGGAGCATATATGTATAATGACTGTATCAAATGGTTTGGGCATTTAAGACTCTGGACTCTATAATATTGCCTCTTATATTTCTTTAAAAGTGTTTGAAGTTTGGAAACTCTTATTTATGTAAAAATTGAATAGTGCATGCAATTCAGTAATTCAGCATTACAGAGTAAATTATTGTAGAACCATGAGTAATTGGGATACTCAGGAACCAGGGTATTCTGAATAATTTAATTTTCTGGTTAACTTGGAGTTAGGTAAAAAAATCTTTTTTGTTTTATTTCTTGTTGAAAAATTCTCTCTAAATATGCTAATTTCCAATCTTAGGCAAAGAGCATCATTAAATTTTTCTTTGATAAATGAGGATATTAGAATGCCTTTGAGTAATTATTACATACTTTAATTATCATTTTATATTAATACATATGTAAAAGAAGATTTTTGAGTTTGGATTGCATTTCTGAAGTTTTCACTATATTTAGCCTTGGATGTTATTTTTGGAAGAGAATGAATACTTGATATGTATTTTATAATTGTAATCATAGAGCCAGAATATGTACTCTATTTGTCTTAATGAATTCATTCTTCACTTTTAGTTGAATGTTTCCACAGTCTTTTGCTATAGGATTGTTGGTAAAATTTTAGTTCCATCAGCTATGTTATAGTTATATTAGCATATAAATATTTGTTAAACATAACATATGTTATAACTTTTGCTGCTTAAACTTTGATTCAGCCTTTTCCCTCAAAATAATTTCTGGTTTTAAAGTTTTCCTGAGTTATATGTAGTTTCAAATTTGTAACTTAACTGCTTTACCTCTGACATAATTCTTTTGTCTTTGTTATTTTTTCAGAAGGTTTTGCAAATCACAATAATTTTTAAACAATACTAAGAGAGTAATCATGAACACTAAAGATTTTGTGGTTCTTCCATGGGGAAAACCTGGAAATTCTGTAAAGCTAAAATATAAGTAAGTGCACATATGTTTATTGCTTAACTATAAGTAGTTGCTGAAGTTTCTGTATGCTATAATTTAGAGTATTCTTTTCACATGAGGCTGTTTAGAGTTGAAATCAAATTTTGTGAATTTTTATCTCCTTTTTCCTCACATTGCTTTTTATTTTTATTTTATTTTTTGTCTTTTTAGGGCCACACTAGCAGCATATGGAACTTCCTAAGCTAGGGGTAGTAGAATGGGAGCTCTAACTACCAGCCAGAGCAACAGCAACGTGGCATCTGAGCCACATCTGTAGCCTATACCACAACTCACCACAACACTGGATCCTTAAAACACTGAGCGAGGCCAGGGATCAAACCCGCAACCTCATGGATACTAGTCAGGTTTGTCACCACTAAGCCACAACAGGAACTCTCCCTACATTGCTCTTTTTTTTTTTTCCCTGAGAAAGTAGATTTGAAGTATTATAAATCTATAATTTAAAAATTAGGACTAAAAACATCTATTCTACAAGAATCAATGTAAATTGGGCTTATCAACTATTGAAGCAATATAACAAAAAGTTGCAAATATTTTTGTAACACTTATTCAAAATGTTAAAAGAATCACCCTAAGAAACTGAAAGAAACTGAAATTTAAGGAGGCTATTAGAGTGAGGGACCTTTAAACAGGGAAGAGAAATCAGGAACTACCCTTAGACTTTGCATAGTTAAAGGACATCAGGTTAAATTCACCTTTTCTGGGAAGGGTATTTTTTGTCTTAGATTACCTGGGAGATGTATTCAACCTAAGCCAAGCAATTCTGGGTATCTTGTCAATTTCATGACATGGTAGGAGTACCAGAAGGATCAATATACTGTTTCCATTTAAGATCATCTACAGTCCCTGGAAATTCCCAAGGCCTTCCTCTCAGGTATTATTCAGGGCCAATCAGCATGGGTGGGGGGCAAACTGTGGATTTTTGATTTTAGTTTCTGAGTTCCCTGATCCAGATCAATAGTCCTGTGGTTATTCAGTGTCTTTAGAGCTTCCCTAATTCTCCCTTCACATTTGAGATCCCGTGTGTAAAAGCGTTGTGTCAGCTGGAAAAATGTTATATTGCATTACCATCATTAGGTTTACTAGTTTTTGGTGGGGAGGGGAACTATCCAATTGTTAGTATTACTAATTTTCCTTTATACAAAAAGAGAAGGAGCTATGTGTTATCTGATTTTGGTGATATGTTTTAAGTCTGTGTTTATACCTATAAACATTCATCCAACAAACATTTACTAAGTACACATGTTCTACACACTGTGCTAAGGAATGATGGATACAAAAGAAGGAGGTCACAATCTTTGCATTCAGGTAGCTTGTATAAGATGTGAGTAAGTAAAATTACTTTTACAAAATAGTGTTATACATGATGTAACATTAAAGCATAGGCAGCTATAAGAACATGGCCCAGACTGCTAGAGCAAAGATAAGGAGGTCTCTTGGCTTTGCTGGAAAAGCTGTTAGTTGGATAGTTACTGGGTGGAACTTGTGCAAAGGCACATAGACACGTAATCTGTGGACTTTGAGATGTAACCAGTTTACTAAGATTTGTAGAACAAGATTGGAGAGAAGGCAAGGCCATATAGTTAATAAGTTAACTTACATGGAATTTATCTTGGAGGGGAAGGGAGACATGTTCCCTGGCCTGCATGTCTCCCTGATCCACCCATGATCCACAACTCACAGAAGCTAGCACAGGAACACCCAGTCTATGGTAATTGCTCCGGAGTTTCTTTCTTGCCCTTTCCTTGTTCCTTTCCTTGTTCCAAGTCCTTTTATTTTGACATTCTCTTAACCATTGTTTCAATATCGCCTGACATTTGGGTGTTCTCCAACCCCTTTCTACCTCTTTCTCAGCCTCTTTCCCAAACCACTTCAGTGGGCTGTCTCTGGCTCTTGGATTTGTTGTATTGACATCATCTCTGTAGGACCAACTTGAGTTGTCCTTCTGACTGTATCTAAGTCTGTCTTAGACACAGGAGGAATCTTTGGTCATGTTCCAGATCCATGGAATCCCACCATCAATTTGCCCAAGTGGCCAGTAAATAGGCCAGTTTTTTTTTTTGTTTTTTTGGTTTTTTTTTTTTTTTTTTTTTTTTTTTCAGTCTTACCTCTTTCCTCTACCACAGTGGGAGTTTCTAAAACATCAAAGCCAACAAGTAACACAGTCATATTTGTGCTTTTGAACTCTTCCTCTGAAGGCCGATTGAGACTTTGTGCAGGAAGACCAGCTTGGGGACCAATCCTGAACTGTGTCCTTAGCCCACCCCAGAAATAATGAGCTCAGGAAATGACATCACTGTCTTCCTGGTCACTCCATGGGTTGTCCCGGGCTCCTTCTTTGTCCCTTCTCTGGTCGGTCACCTCCTTCTGCTTGGTCTCCAAATTCAGTTAATTGTTTCCTTATATTTCTCAGATGTTCCTGTTTTTCTCTCCACTGTCTCCATGCAGTCAGACCAGCACAGTCTCTCTATTATTAGGATTACTTAAATAGTCTCCTAACTGGCTGCCTTGCTCTCAACCTTGTACCCTGTAATTAATATTCCATTATGCAGTAAGAATGATCTTTCTAAAATGCAAGTCTGATCAATTCCCAATTCTCTTAAAACCTTTTAAAGATTCTTATTGCTCATAGGACACAAACCCAATTCCTCATCATGACCTGCAGGGCTCTTCATGATTTGGCTGCTGTCCACTTCAGCAGTTCCATCTCTTGCTACTTTTCCCATCCTGCACTTAATGCCCAGGCACAGGGAACTTATAGTTCCTTGACTGACACATTGTTTTTTCCTTCCGGTGCCTGCAGTTTTCCTTCTTCCTGGAATACTGCTCTTACCACCTCCCTTGACTGGCTAAGTCCTTTTCATCCTTTAGGGCTCATCTTAGTCTTCACCTCCTCCAGGAACTGTTCCTATGTTCCCAGGGGCTGGGCATGTACCCTTCCTATGTGCTCAAGTATCTCCCTGTGCTTCTCCAACGAGAGCGCCATTATACTTGGCTTCAGTTACCTTCATGCATGTCTTCTACAGTGGAAGCTCCTTTGGGTCTCACATCCTATCACTTACTATAGTGCTTGTTTGTAGGATGGGTTAAATTACTCCTTGTGGAGCAGTTACAATGAAACTAATGCCTCTCTTTCTCAGTCTCTTCAGCTTCTCTGTACCCTCTGGACAGTTTTTGCCTCCTATCACTCTCCACATAGCTCTCTGGATTTGTCCACTTGGGGCATATCTTTGGCCCACTTCCTCTTTGGTAACTGCTCACAACCTCTATGAATTATTTCTCTTATCTTCATTATTCTTATTTTGGTTCCTTGCCATTGCATGCATAGGTGCCCACACTATTCAATTATATAAATACTAATGTAATAATGAAGGAAGAGATTTATACTCATGATAGATAAGGAAAGCTAGAGAACTAGGTTGGCTTTTTTTCTGTAAAGGAGAGAGTCAGTGACTAATGCTGACAAGGAACCAGAGTTATAAAATGAAGAAAATGGCTTATGTCAAAAGCTTGATGAGCTTCAGATATTACTACAAAATCTCTTGTACGAGAATCTGTAAGGGGGCTCTGCTCTGTCCTCAAAAATTTTTCTTCTTGTTGCTCTCCTTAAGAGGAAACAATAGGTGGTGCATAGCTCAGCTGGAATTTATCCCTTTGATGGTACCAAAACCCTTAATATGTGCTTTTTCCCTAATAGGCCCCAAGCAGGCTTGCTCTTTTCTGTTTTCTTTGTATTATACATACATGGCATGTTTTCCAAGATGATTAGATTAGCAGAAATGTGTATTCTGCCCATACAGAATAATTCTTTTCTATTTTATATCTATGTTTTTCATTTTTTATTTTGAGAATTGCAATGTTTTTAATTTTTATTTTTAAAATTTATATTTATTTATTTATTTATTTGTTTACTTTTTAGGACTGCACCCATGGCATATGGAGGTTCCCAGGCTATGGGTCAAATCGGAGCTACAGATGCCAGCCTAAGCCACAGCCACAGCAACGTGGGATCTGAGCCTTGTCTGCGACCTACACCACAGCTCATGGCAACTCCGGATCCTTAACCCACTGAGCAAGGCCAAGGACCGAACCCGCAACCTCATGGTTCCTAGTCAGATTCATTAACCACTGAGCCATGACGGGAACTCCCAGAATAATTATTTTAAACATTATGATTCTAACCACTTGAATCTTTCACAGTAAAGACAGTATGAAAATTAGAGAGTAATTTTTATTGTAACTTATATTTGTGTGTCATGGATGTTTTTGCATATATAAAGACATAGCTCATGTGTCAAGTGTATTATGCATTGAAATCTCTAGCAATGTAACAGGAAAAACAAAAGTCTAGGATTTGAAGCAATACTTTGTTTCAGGAGAATATTAATGGAAGGTAAATGCTAACTTTAGAAACCATATTTCAAAGAATACAAAGGAAGTTGTTATTAAAATGCTTAACCATGAATTTATTATCCATAATTTTAATGGAGGGCAAACAATGATATAAAATTATCCCACCTTTTCTTTCTCTCTTTTTTGTTTGTTTTTTGACTCCAAATGAACATTCTGTATTAAAACCTTATTCAGAAATGCTCAAGAACTGAGAATGGAGAAAGTCCAGTTAGAGTTGGAGAACCAAGAGATGGAAAAGAAACTACAAGAATTCCAATCAACAAGGAGCAAAGAAAAGGAAGAAAGAGGGTACGTGACATTTTTAGAGAATTTTAGAGGAATAGACTGAATTATGTCATGAACTATTTTATACATTTTGTCATTCCAGTGATGATCTGATCTAAGTGAATCATTTCTGGCTTTTCCTAATGAATAAGCAGTATTAAATTTCCCCTATTTTTTCTATTTGTGTCCCTTTTCTCCAAACCTTATTTGGTCCTTAATACACTGACTTATTTCTCTTCTTACATTACCCTTCTGAACCATTTATAGTCTGGAATGTTTAGAACAGAAGTGCTAAATTTGTCCTTTGCTCCCGTAAAATTGCCGTTAACAGAAGATTGCCAGTTTAGGTTTAAGGCATTTTTATTTATTAAGAGACTTTTGGGGCAGGGGCTTATAGGTACATAGACAAGAATCATATGGACCCTCAAGCATGTTTGAAGTATTTTTAGCAATTGTGCTTTACTTGAAATTTTATTAATGAGAGCTCTCTGATATTATGTTTGCATATCTGTACAAATATTACTGAAAATTTTTCTTTGTTGTAAAAATGATAAATATCATTAAAAATATAATTAAAAGCAAGTAGAACTGATAGTTATATAGTGGAAATTATCCCTTCTTCACTGTAGGCTGACTCTCAGCCTATTTAAAATGTTTCTCTCTACAAATGTCTTATCTTACCCTTGTACAAGCTATGTGTGTATATATGTATATATGTATGTGTGTTTGAAAGTGTGTTTGTGTTTGTAGATTAGTATCTGACATGTCTCTTATGTTTCTATAAATGAGGTTATCTATAAAAATATGTGAATGGATTCACTCCCTTCTTGTTTATTTGATATCTCTTAGTGCTCTTGCCATATCAGTGCACTGTGATCTCATTCTTTTAATGGATGCATTGTATTTCTTTGTGTGGATATAACAGCATTTATTTTAAAAGTCTTGATTAAGTTTTTAGTATTTTGTGATTATACATGCTTACATGAATATGCTTCTACATTTATTTTTGCTAACATATATGAGTATCTATGGGATAAATTCCTACCCAGGTAATTTTAGATCAGAATATATGGCAGTTTACACTTTGGTAGACATTGGAGAACTTGTCTTTCCAGTAGGCTTCAAAAGTGTACAACTTTCTCCTACAGAAGATGAGAGTGTGTGTTTTGTGTGCTTCTGGTGGTACTAAATGTTACCAGACTTTTTGTGTGTATTAAATTTGCTTTTTTTTGTGTGTGTGTGCTCAAAATGATGATCGTCAAATATCTCTGAAGTACCTCCTGAACCATTAAAGAAAATTCAAAGGTGTATTACAGTGTCATTAGTATTTATTCTTATAGCTTTTCTATTTGAAAGGCTATTTATGACACATAACACAACCCTCTCAAATAACCAGAGCATGGGTTTAATCAAAGACATCTCCATGTGATACATTATCCCAGCTGCCTAAGTTTATTGTGTATCTTGCCACTCTTATCCTCATGATCCCATGGCCACTTCTCTTGCTGGTTTGTTTGTATTTTTTGTTTTTCCTTTCCTTTCTTATTTGTTTAAATCTTTACTGCTTTGGACTTAGTTTGGGCTTCTCACTGGATCATGAATATATCTGTGAATCAGAGTTCCTGAAATCAGCCCCAAAGAGCAAGTTTTTATTAGTTGAAGAACCTTTTTTTGGATGTTTTCAAAAATATTATAAAGCTTGACTGGGTTTTCAGCATGGTTAAATGCTTTTCTAAGGTCACATAGATAGTAAATGTCAGAGCCAGAATGAGAACCTGCCACTCAATGGTCAGGAAGATGGAAATCCAGTGTTCTGATCATGGCTTTATTATTTATTATTTCTGTGACCTTGGGCAAGTTTTCCTCTCATTATTTTTTTAAAATGGGAATTAGACTCTCTGCTCTGTTGACTTCACAAAATTTTGTGAGGCTCAAATAAAAGTGCTTTGAAAACTGTAAAATGAAACAGTTTGACTTTGCAGTCTCTGTTTCCTTTCACTGTGGGAGCTGATTTGTGGTCTTAATAAGGAATTCATCACTTAGTAGATCTACTGAATATTTGGGGTATTGTTTTGCTTTCTTTATCTTTTTACGTTTGCAAACCCTTAGCCTTTAAAACTGCTTAGAAATCTGTAAGATTTCCTATAAGTCAGTAAAGCTTTCTTTAGTCATTGTTCAGTGTCTAAAAAAATGAAATTCTTCATTTGTGTTTGGACATTTCACTTTTATTCATTTCTTCTCAAAATTTCACAATATAGTATAGCTATGTTTTAGAATTACTGAGGATATTGTGGCCTTATTGATATTTCATTTTCATTTTGTGGTGGCCTGTTACATGGTAACAACTGAATATCCATTTCCTGAAATAGGGAAAATATATTTATTTTCATTAAAAGGGAGAAATGTATTTAGCAATTACATTTTGTCTTCTGTTTATATATATTGAAGGTCAAGTGGGTATCACTGGAAATCTGGACAAGTTAGCAAATTGGGTAATCATTCATACATGATGTCACAAAATAAAGGAAATGTTATTAAGGTAAGAAAATACCATTTGATTCTCAGGCCATTTGCTGGGAAGATATAAAACATTTTTTCAGATCTTGTGTTTCCTCCCATCCTGAAGAACCTACTAGTCCTGTTTTAATAACTTTACATATTATTGGATTTTGATTAAATTTTATGGGTTAATATACAACTTTCTTTATTCTAATGTATTTTTGTTTTTTATATGCAAGTTGATTTGTTGAAATTCGCCTTCAGTTGAATTTTTCTAAACTGAATTTTTCTATTCAGTTCTGGTTTTAAATTTGTGAAATAGAACTATGTAGTTCTACACTAAAGTGAAAGTGAAGTTATTTGATATAACAAAGAACCGACTTATTTCTGCCTTTTTATTATTTCATATTTATTTAATGTGTTTATGTTTTGCTTGAATAATAATTATTAATAAACTTGATTCTATGTGTGAAAATACATAAGGGGAAAATGCTTAAAGTTTTCTCAGCTATAGAATTGCTTTATCTTTACTATGCATTATAAAATATGACATTACATTATATTTAAGTTTAAAAGCAGATGAGTGTCCTTATGTAAAGAAAACTGTTTTGCTTCTCTGGATTCTTTAGTACAAGATTCGTGACTTTGTAAGTTTTAACTTATATAGCTTTTTCTCTTTTATATACCTGTCATTAAACTTTCATTGGGCCAGTTGGCCTCTACGAACATCTTACTCGGCACTTCTAACCTTTTTGCTTTGAAAAGGCATTTTATTCTTTAGTGTCACTCTCTTACTCAGATATGTTTCTTTAATTTTTGGATTAAAAGTTTTATAATCCACTTTGCAATTTTCATTATCTTTCTGAGAAGTGTTCCATGCTTTAGATATTGTTGTAAATATAGTATATTAAAAATGCTAACCCTTTGTGATTATTGATTTATTTATTCAATAGCATTTATTAAAGGCTGTCTGGCTTATGGTGAATTATCCTTGTTCTCAAGGAGATCCTTACCTAATGTAAAAGATGATGCACATATGAAAATATTTACAGGAAAAGTCACTATAATTTTTGCCATTTAGTGTATGAATCATTTGTGCTTGGGAAATAATAGTTGAGTTCTACAAAAATTTGAGTCTACTAGATATATTTATAATGAAAAAGTGACAAATAAGTCATAATGTCAGTTCCCATAATCCTCATAATTAGGTAGGAGGGTGAAAGCATAGGGGCTTGGGAAGCTACAAGGGCAGGAGTAGAAAGTAAGACTGGGGAGTTCCTGTGTGACTCAGCAGTAATGAAACGGAAGATGTGGGATGTGGGTTCAATCCCTGGGCTCACTCAGTGTTAAAGATCTGGAGTTGCTGTGAGCTGTGGTGTAGGTCTCAGACATGGCTCAGATCCCATATTGCTGTGGCTATGGCATAGGCTGGCAGCTGTAGCTCTGATTTGACTCCTAGCCTGGGAACTTCCATATGCCATAGGCACAGCCTTAAAAGGCAAAAACAAAAACAAAAAAAAAGGAAAGTAAGGTGGTAAGATTGGGCAGGCGGGTAGGGGGCCTGAGTACCAGACTCAGGAGTCTAGACTTTTACATTGGGTGAATAGAATTCCCTGATGGCTTTGGAGCAGGAGAGTAGCAAGGTTAAGGTAATGATGTGTGATCATTGATCTTGTTACTATCCAGTGCATTTGGAGTTTATGAGTATAGAAAATGTGATATTTGAATTCTTTTGATCATGTACCACGTCAATAAAAAATATATTTCAGGGCGTTCCCATTGTGACTCAGCGTAATGAATCCCACTAGTACCTTGAGGATTAAGTATCCGGGGTTGCTGTGAGCTGAGGTATAGGTCACAGATGCGGCTCAGATCTGGCATTTCTGTGGCTGTGGTGTAAGCTGGAAGCTGCAGCGCTAATTCGATCCCTAGCCTGGGAACTTCCATATGCTGCAGGTGCAGCCTTAAAAAAAGCTAAACACAAAACAAAACAACAACAACAAAAATGATATACTCAGAGAATGGACTTTCTATCCATGAACTTTTTATTTACTTATAATTTATTTATATACATACTAATTTAGTAATATATCATGTGCATTGTGGAACAAAATATGGAAATCAACCAAGGATGATATAACCATGAGTAGATATTTCTTTTTTTTTCTTTGATCTTTTCCTGCGCTCCCTCAGGCATGCATACATGCTACTTTGGAGGTCAGAGTTACAGAGTACAGAAGCAGTGATATAGAAGACTATTGAAAGAATCTAGAGGTCAGATGAGAAGAGTCTGAATTAGAATGTAGCAGAAGAAATATGAAGGAAACATGGAACCAAAACACAGTGAGAAAGAAAATGAAGTCAAATATATAACTGATATTGCCCAGGAGATAGAATAAATAAGGGAGCAAGAAAAAAGTTCTGGTGTTTAAATTTATTTATTTATTTATTTATTTTTTTTGTCTTTTGTTGTTGTTGTTGCTATTTCTTGGGCCGCTCCCGCGGCATATGGAGGTTCCCAGGCTAGGGGTTGAATCAGAGCTATAGCCACCGGCCTACGCCAGAGCCACAGCAACGTGGGATCCGAGCCGCGTCTGCAACCTACACCACAGCTCACGGCAACGCCGGATCGTTAACCCACTGAGCAAGGGCAGGGACCGAACCCACAACCTCATGGTTCCTAGACGGATTCGTTAACCACTGCGCCACGACGGGAACTCCTGGTGTTTACATTTAGAGTTAGCTAGTTGGCTTCCTCCTTCCTTCCCTCCCCCGATTTCTTTCCTTCCTCCCCGAAGCTTTATTGAGGTATAATTGGCAAATAAAATTGTAAGATAGTTAAAGTGTGCAACATGATGATTTGATTTATATATACATTTTGAATGGATTTCCCCTGAGTTAATAAACACATCCATATTTACCTTTTTTTTTTGTATGAGAACATTTGAGTTCTACTCTCTTAGCAGACTTCCAAGATGTAGAGTTTTGTTTGCATTCTCAAGTGTTAGTTGAAGCTGAGAGAGTAAATGTGCTACCTAAGAATATATAAAAAGGAGAAGAAAGGTATAAAGGGCAGGTATGAATGAATAAGCTCAAAGAATATGGAAGCAAAGAGAATTTTAGTGTTTACTCACAGTTTTATATCAGTCAACAGTGCTTTTCCTGTTTTGTCTCATTAAGTGCTTGTGTCACTCTTAAGAGGCAGTTGTTATTCTTCCAGTTCCACAGATGAAGTAATTTAACATCAAAGAAGTTAAATAACTTGCTCCTGTCAAGGGTCAGGGTAAAGAACTGGAATGCAGGCTAGTTCTAAGATAATTTGTCAGCTCTCCAGTAAAGGGAGCCTGAGAAGAGAAAGAATGGGAGAAGTAGAGTCAAAGTAATATAATTTCATAGAAAACAAAAATAAATGAGGACATTTTTATAAAAAATGGAGACATCAACCTTGATTGATGTGCTGTGTATTGAAAAAAATTTAGTATAATTTATCCAGTGTTTTTCAGCGGGGCATTTCTCTCCCCCCCAGGAGACATTTGGCAATGTTCGGACATATTTTTAGTTATCACCCCTGAGAGGAATTTTTTTTTTTTTTTTTTTTTTTTGAGGCTAATGGTGTCTTGTGGCTACAAGCCAGGGGTGATGCCGCACATCTTACAGTGCACAATGTATAACAAAGAATTATTTGGCCTCAAATGTCCATGGTACCAAGGTCAAGAAATCCTGTGCTAGATTACATAGATTAAAATCCTGACTTGCTTCCTTATCTTTATGTTTTTAGGCAAGTGACATAGCCTCTGGGCCTTGCGTTAGCATATTTGTAAACATGCATAGCCATACTTGCTGACTACTTCACAGAGTTTTGAGCAATGTGAGAGATAATGTGTGTGAAACCAATTGTAACATTAACTAAAAATCACATTAAAATGTTTATTTACAGAGACTGAGAATTTTTAAAAAAACAATAAATTTGATTTGATGGTTGGATTGTTACCAGATGTAAAATATGTATTTCAAGCGGTTAAAAAAGAAAGGCAGGTGGCGACAAGTAAAGACTGAAGTTTCAGTGAACATGAGAACAGAGGGTGAACTCTCAAGGCTTTAATGGGATCGAGGGAGATTTTATTACATGTTTTTTAGAATCGGGGAAGATGAGAGCCAGTTTGTAGCTGAGGTATAGATTCATTCATGGTGACAAAATTGAAGAGCCAAATAAGAGAGGAATCAGTTGCTTTGAAGACGTAGCCTTTGAAGACGTAGCTCAGTGAGGAGGGTTGGAGCCGGGGAAAGAAGCAGATTTTCTCTGAGACAAGAAAGATGGAAAAGAAAACTGGTGGTAGAGAAGGTGCATTTTTACTTTCATTTATTTATTTAATTATTTTAAAATTTTTGGCCACATCCACAGCATATGGAAGTTCCTGGGCCAGGAATCAAATCCAAGCTGCAACTGCATCTACATCACAGCTGCGACAATGCCAGATCCCTAACACACTGTGCCGGCCAGGGTTCGAACCCACACCTCTGCAGCAGTCTAAGCCACTGCAGAGACAACGCTGGATCCTTAGCCTGCTTTGCTAAGGTGGGAACTATGAAGGTGCATTTTCTAGAGGTTGCTTTTGACAGGCATTGGGGCAGCAAGCTGTGGAAAAAACCTTTTTTTTTTTGTCTTATTGCCTTTTCTAGGGCCGCTCACATGGCATATGGAGGTTCCCAGGCTAGGGGTCTAATCGGAGCTGTAGCCACCTGCCTACACCAGAGTCACAGCAACTTGGGATCCGAGCCATGTCTGCAACCTACACCACAGCTCAGGGCAATGCCAGATCCTTAACCCACTGAGCAAGGCCAGGGATTGAACCCACAACCTCATGGGTCCTAGTCGGATTTGTTAACCACTGCGCCACGACGGGAACTCCCTGTGGAAAAAATCTTTATGGGAAGATCTTAACATTCTTAGTAAATTTGAAGGCAAGATCATTGTTCAGATTAAGGAGGGGAAATGGGGTGAATTTGAGTTTTGGGAATGGGGAAGGTTTGGAGTAGCCACTATGGGACTCATATTTGAGGTTTAGCTGCAAACGAATGGATTGCTGAATCACCCTAAGAGCCCACTGGGCTTATTCAGCATGGATTTTCAGGGGACCCAGGGAGTATTATTTCATCACAATGGTAGGTAGATGGGAGGTCTAAGAGAAAGGAGGTAAGTTGATTGTAGCTAGCACTGAGAAACTCTGAGTTTGGGCTTTTGAAGGTGTGGCTATTCAGATTGATGCTTAGGTTCAAGGTTTGGTCATAATGGTCAGCTGGCTGAAGAGGCACTTAGATATTCATAGTAGTCAGCATGTCAGAGGGTTTTCAGCATCAGGATGTCAGGTGACCAGGGACAATGAAGTCTCTGTACTCATCACCCAGAAATGTGATGGAGAGAAGCACTGAGCGGATTGCTACGGTTCAGGTGGAGGAAAATCCTGGGTGTTGATAAAGGCAATGAGTGGGTGGTAAGGACCATCAGTAGAGGCAACTTCGATGAATGATGAGAGTAGAACAATATTCTGGAAGTAGCACTGAGGAGCAAACTGGGAGAGCATTTTCCTTCTCTCCTGGTGAGTGAAGGGAAGTAGAGATGGAACTATATTACCTCTGGAGAGTTCTATGGAGAAGGCTGTTTGTGAGGAAAGATGGGTCCACTTAGTGTGAACTTTTGGAAGAGATATTTTTAGGAAGGGTTTAAGACATAAGATAGTTAAATTGACTACTTAATAAAACTTTCATGGAAGGGCACATAGAAAAGAATGGCAAAGGTTAAATAGCTAATTGGATTACAAATGAGAATATTTGGAGGGGTGGCTTGTATGATGAGGAGTATAGACCCAGCATGGCAGATTTAGGCATTGGTGGCAGGTTGGAGGTGTTTGAGAATGCCAGGAAGGCTGATGACAGTGTAGTCTGAGCCCAGAGGCCCAGGTGATATGTGTCTGTGCGGTAGAGCCACCCAGCTGCCCTGGGCCCAGATGACACCCCTTGAGCATCTCCTGGTGGAGGTATCACTGAGTTAATAAGATATAGGCTTCAGTATATTGAATTCCTGATGTTTTACATATACTTTCATATGCATATCCTTATATATATATATATTTGTATGTGCATATGCATATAGATGTGTGTGTGTTTGCATGTATACGATTGTGTGTGTGTGTGTGTGTGTGTGTGTGTGTGTGTGTGTATCCCTGGCCCAGCCCTACCCCACCCTCATCTCTTTCCCCAACAGATAAAAATCAGACTCAGGAGGAAATTCTATTTACCTAAAAATAGCAGCTAGCAGTTTGTTCAGTGAAATATTTTTATGCAGTTTGATTCATGTGAAGTAAATACTCAGAGAACAGAAAAATATTATTCACAATAACAAGAAGGACCTCTAAAATTTCCCTAATAATGAGTTCAGTTTTCTTTGGTGTATCTGTTCTGCCTAGGTAGCCTATAACCACATAGATCATGTTGCAATTTGGATGTATCATTAAGGTAATAATATTGGATAATTTGGTTATAAAAATGAGATTAAATTATCTGTAACTTGTAGAGCACTGCCAGTTTAAAAATAAAAGTGTAATTCACATAAAATTGATTATTTCAATCCTATTTTCTTGTCTGCTGTGTTTGGTACATAGCATCTGAGCAGCTCCTTCAAGAATGTGAGTGAACAAACAAATGCCCTTTTGAAGCAAAACCGCTGGATTCACTGAGAATAATCAGGCCTAAATTTTCAAAGATGACTGCAGTTGGTACAGCCATAGACATAGAGGCAACCATTGTTCTCATATTCTCATGTACAAATTGGGCAATTGAGCATGCAAATTGCAAATTGAAAACGAGGCATGAATCGACAGTGTGTGTGTAAATGTGCACCATGCTCCATAAATGGCTATGTACTTCAGATGCTGGTTTTAATAAGACCAAGGCAAGAATGTGCAGCTGGCGAGTCTGTTTCATTTCCTAAAATCTTAAGAACCAAAGATTTTAAGTGACGATTTATTTGGAATACCTAGCTATGATTCTTATTTACTTTTTTTTTTTTTTTTTTTGGCTACAACTTGGGAGAGTCAGGGATCACAAATAATATATTTGAAAGTTATTATCTATGATGCTTAAACATGTGGTTCTCTAAATTGGGCAAATAAAGATAATAATATTAGCTTCTACAGTAACATAAGCAGAATAGTTCAGTCAGAATTCAATTTAGATTTGGTCTACACAAAGTGTTTCAGAAAGATCAGAGATAGAAAAGGCTTACTGAACCTTTAAAATAATTGAACACTAGTGCTTTCCTAAAATCATTTCATCATGATATATCATTTTTGTTTGAAGATAATTTATGACATTTTATAAACCGGTTTATATATATTTCAAACATTTAGTTTTCCTTTAAAAATTTTCTTTTGATTTAATTAAAAGTTCTCTATATGCATTAATGATGATCTCCTATTATATTATTCTTTCGAAATGTTTGTTTTGTTCAAGATGCACCAAAATGTTACGGCTTTATAATATTTTCATTAGTAACTTAAACTTTGAGTTTGTATACCTGACAAATAATATCTATTTTATTAATACAGCTTTCTGCTGGAAAAGTGAAATTAAAATTACTGAGGGAACAGCTTCAAGGTAAACAGTTTGCCACTGTATTATTAGTTGCTGAAGATATAATTCCTTTTACATTTGAATTACATAGAAAATTTAAGTGTTAGAACAAGAACTGTTCATGCAGTATAGATTCTAAACACAAAAATGATAACTCTTTATCTTTGATATTCAAAATATATTTTATCTATTTTGGGGGGCACTTATGTCAAAAATCGACTTAGTATATGATTATAATACTGGTATTTTTGAAAAGCGAAGACTTTGATGATGTTGTTCCTTAAACTTTAATATAATCTTTTAACCAGGAAGAAAATTTTATCAGTACAAAATTATAAATTGAAAATTACTCTGGGAAATTAAACAAATGTTGAAATTTCTTTAGATTTTAATAAATTATTTGAAAATGGCAAATACCAAAAGTAAAGTTTGATTTTACAATAATTCTAAAAGAAATTAGATTTTTAAAATAAAGTATAAATGCATTCAATTGAATAGGTAGGATAATTTGATAGAGCAAGTTCTAGAAATACATATGACATTTATTATAGAAGTTGTTCTGTGTTGCTTCAGTTTGATGGATAGATGGCACTGAATCCTATAGGAATCCTATTAAAAGCATAGTCTTTAACATTGTGTTACTTTAGTTCAATTACGTTATTTAATTTCTGTTTTTTAGTTATTTAGTTCAATTTCTGTTACTTAGTTCAATTCGGTTTACAGCAGAATGGATACTGGTGGATTTGTGTGACCCTGTGGTTGCAGGGGGTGGGAGGGAGGACCCCCCGGGAAGATTAGACTTGGCTACATGCCATTCTTCTTGGGGCAACATATTTAAATACTGTTTGAGCATAATTTCATTACTTTAACAGAAAAATGAACATCATATTTTAATGTGATTGATCTGATTTTTTTTTCCTTTCAGAGCCAGTGAAAGAGCCATTTAATTATAAAATGGCAAATTCTTCTGAAAGTGAAAAACCCAAGATAAAAGGGAAGGTTTGTGGACAGTGTGAGACCAAAGCTGCTCTGCTAGTACGTGCACTGTAATACCATCTTAGAACAGAACTTTTACCTGGGCTCATACACCCCTCCTCACTTAACCTGCTTTGGTAGCCGTGTCCTTTTCCTTCGTGACTGTTACTAAGGGTGGAGTGTGCAGGCTGCCAGGAAAGGCCAACACTGCACAGTGCACTGACTCTCAATCTCCCATTCCCGTTAAGGACACCACCTAACCTCCTCTCTCCCTCGGATCATACCTGTCAGCACATAAACATTCTGCAGTATTTCCCAAACCAAAACCACACCAAAAATTCTTCTCTGGTCTCCACACCTCCCTCTGTACCCCTATAACACTTCTAAAGACTTGTCTTCACTTGCTATCATTGTATTTCTCCTCCCATTCTCTTTTTTTAATTGAGGTGTAATTTACTTGCTGTGAAATGGATAGATCTTTTATCTATCCCCATCACGATTATAGATTACCCCATAGGGTTCCCTTGTGCCTTTTCCAATTAACCCCCACAACAAAGCCAGTCACAGTTGTGATCATTTTTAGCAGCTTACATTTAGTGGTGCTAGACCTGTTCTTGAACTTTATATAAATGGAATGCTATGGTATGTATTTTTCTGTGTGAGACTTTATTGGTTTTCTGTATTCTTGACCCCTTAACATGAGAGTGCCACAGAGCTTAGTCCTCAGACCTCTTCTCTGGTCTATTTATACTTACTCTTTAGGTGGTTTCATCCACTCTCCTGGCTTTAAAGACAAATTCTATTTTGTTGGTTCTCACATTTACATCTCTAACTCACACCTTTCCTCTGAACTTTCAACTATACTGCCTAATCAATACTTCTACTTTAGTGACTAATAAAAATTGCTAATTTTACATGTTCAAAATTCAACTTTTGAATCTCTCCATCAAAATGTCTCCCCCCAAGTTCTCCTCATGTCAGTAAGTTCAGCTCAAACTTTGCTTATCCTGGTGCCCTTTATAAAAGAGCAACAACTGAGCTGTACTCTCTAGTTTTGTGAAGCTGCCTCATCATCTGCATAACGTTTATCACTCTTTAATGTACATTTATTTGTTTGCTTTCCACAAACCTACAATGTAGACTTCATGAGAGTAGGGATTTAGTTTTGTTTGCTGCTCTGTGCGTATCGCTTAGACTTATGCCTACAATTTAATAGATTCTCAACAAATAATTGTTGAATAAGCAATTTCTTTAAAACTTTTCTGATATTGAAAAAATTGTTATAATTAAAGATAACCAAAAGGAAGCTCTCCATTATCTTTTGCAAATAAAATATTATACACACTTAAGAAGCAGTTTTCCCCTTAAAGAATTTGATGATTATAATTAATATTTATGGATTACTATAACTATTTATTATAATTTCAGAGAACTTGCCTATAATCCCTTCTGATTTAAGATTGTATTACCAGCCTTATTTCATGGCAGTTTTAACTGAGCTCAGAGAGTTGGAAGGCTCTAATAAAGAGCTAATAATGTCAAATATAAAACCCTGGCTCTTGGTATAAAGCTCTTACTATTATATCATACTAATTTTTTTCTTGCTTGATATAATGATGAACAACATTTTAAGAAATTTTAACAAATTATACCTATCCAGAAATGTTTAGAAAATATAAACAAATGCTAATATTCCTGAAGCTTGAGTATAAAAGCTAAAAGGGACTTACTGGCAGAATTGAACTATTGGGAGTCCACTGCTCATGATCTGAAAAAGCATTTGCATAGGAGCTCTGAGTCACTATTTCTTGTGAATCTTGTTCTGTGTAGAACACTGTTTAAAGGCCATGGAATTTCAACAATACGGCATATGGAGATAAGGCTTGACTAGCTTGGAAATATAGGCTCTGTTTTTCCAGAGAGAAGGAAAAGCAAGTGAAGGACATCCCAGACAGAATAAATGGCATATGCCTTGGCTGGAAAGCAGATGAGAGTGATGAAGTGTGCAGTGATTACAAAACTGATTTTCCTGAAAACTATTGAAAAATAGATGCCAGGATTTAGTCTGTAACTATTCCTAAACAATTTTACCAAGATTTTAAGAAAGCGTGTTTTTCTATTTGAAATGCAAATGACATCCCACATTACTTGTTAAAGCACAACAAGTTTTTTCAAGAATTCAAGTGTGGCAGATATAATGACCTCTGCAGTGGTGAACTCTGAGGTTACCTTATGTTCTTAGCTTCCATCGTCTAGATGGTTATGCTGACTGGATAATCAGACTGAACCTTTCCGTATCTTCATCAGGGAAAATTATGTAGGGCTGGGAGGTAGGGATTAATAGCTTACATTTTGGGGGTTTGAATCTCAACTTTGCCTGTTGTTAGCTCGATGACCTTTAGCAAGTGACTTAAATCCTTTATATTTCTCTTTCCTCATTTGTAAAATGGGATAAAACAGGTAAGAGTAGTCTAGAGCTCCAAGTTGTTGAGGATATTGATTAATGTGTATGGAGTATTTGGCATTGTACCTAGCACATTGAGAGGAGATAGTAAGTTGTATGGCTTTTGCTGTTGGCACACGGTGTATACGTCTCATTCATATATGTTTATAGTAAAAATAAAAAAACTTCAATTTCCAGATTTCTTATTTTTACAAGAAATTCCATGGGCTTTGGGCTGTTTCTACATGACAAAAGTGAAATGGATAGTTTAAAAGTACATATTAATTTGGCAAATGTGGATAATTTAATTAAACTCAAATGGATTCTGAAGGCTTAGCATAACTGATCTAGCCTTGATCAAATTAAAAAGATATTTGCTAAAACTGCACTTGGGTATTCCATCATCGAAGAAGCATCTGTGGTAGGATGGGGCCCATATCTACATTTTTAGTATGTTCCTGCCAGTTATACAAACTGCCTAAAAAGATTTTCCAGTTCGCGGTCATTTTAACCCAGTTTGAATCCAAATATGCTTGTATAACAAAATACTAAGCTTAGTCTGCGACTCCAGCTTTGATCTTCCAGTACATCATTCGTTTGGCTACTTTCATTAAAAGTCTGTTGTTAGCAAATACTTGGCTTAGAATTATATGCTGAAACTGACTCTCCATCCTGTATATCACACTGTAAAAACAGTGTCAAATATTTATGAGAAATTTATTAAGATATTAGCAGATATATTGCAGAATACATTTTGAAATCTGAATTAATACAATGATATTACCGTATATTTAAGTGAATAGCTTTTTATTTAATTTCACACTTACAAATTATGGATTTCGATAATGCTTTTATCATAATTTCTTTAAGAGACTATAGTTCTTGAAATAATAGTTGAAAGCCTAGGACTAGTTCCCATAGTAGGGATAGTATTTGTTTTTCTTCCACTTAAATTAAAAACCAGTCCTGTGTAGTTAATCGCATTTGAAAAATACATTTGGATTTTTTTTTTTTTTTTGTCTTTTCTAGGGCCACTTCTGAGGCATATGGAGGTTCCCAGGCTAGGGGTTTAATCAGAGCTGTAGCTGCTGGCCTACACCACAGCCACAGCAAAGTGGGATCCAAGCTGCATCTGCGACCTACGCCACAGCTCACGGCAATGCCAGATCCTTAAGCCACTGAGCGGGCCAGGGATCAAACCCGCAACCTCATGGTTCCTAGTTGGATTTGTTAACCACGGAGCCATGATGGGAACTCCACATTTGGATTTTTTTTTAAGTTTTATTGATGAATACTTGATTTACAAGGTTGTTATAATTTTTGCCATTCATCAAAGTGATTCAGTCTTACATATACACATATCCATTCTCTTTCAGATTCCTTTCCCACTTAGATTAATAACTACCTGACCATGCAACCATTTGACATATTGGATTTTATTTTCTTGCAGATTTTATCAAGGATTTTCAATAAATCATTAGTACTGCAATTAATAGTCCCTGGTTATTAGTAATATGGGTCATGGGTAAGAGCTCAAGCTTTGAGCTAGTCTCTGGGATTGAAATCCTGGCGTGTTAGCTGTACAACTGGACAGATTCTCAGTCATTATGTTTCTTTGTTGCTTCATCTAAACAATGGAGGGACAATGATCATGCCAATCTCATGGAGCTGCTGTGAGGATTAAATGAGATGAAACATATGAAACCTTAGAATGATGAGAAATTGCTCACTGAGTATTGTGGATATTGCTATTTATTTATTTATTTACTTATTTATTTGTCTTTTTTGTCTTTTTTAGGGCCACACCTGCAGCATATGGAGGTTCCCAGGCTAGGGGCTCAATTGGAGCTTTAGCCACCGGCCTACACCACAGCCACAGCAACGCCTGATCCAAGTCGTGTCTATGACCTGCATCACAGCTCAGGATTAACGCCAGATCCTTAACCCACTGAGCGAGGCCAGGGATTGAACCTGCGTCCTCATGGATCCTAATAGGGTTTGTTAACCGCTGAGCCACGACTGGAACTCCTGTTATTGTTATTCAATTCTACTCTCTTTTTTTTTGATTTTAGTTTCCTTTTAGTTCTATAAAATGTCTTAACACTTTTAACCTTTTTTTTTTAGCGTTTTCCTGATTATTTTATATTTAATAAGCATAGCTACATTATTGTAGGTAACTGTATCACCATATGGGGACTTACAATACAATTTTTAAAAATTAATGGACTCTGGTTGGGTTTTTAATAAGAGTTTAGTCTATTTTTCTTCATCCTATACATTCTTGAGCCTTGTTACTCACTGTGTGGTCTGCATCCTGCAGCTGCAAGGGCATTACTGGGGAGCTTGCTAGAATTCAGGGTTTCAGGTCCCATTCCAGACTCCCCAAGCCAGAGTCTGTACAGTAACACAATCCCAGGAGATTCATATGCAGAGTACAATTTGAGATGTGTCACAGAATTGCACACATCAGCTACCACTGTCCCATACACGGCAGAGGAAGAGCCTCGTTTGCGTCACCCCAGTCTGTCTCAGCTGCTTTATACTTATAATTCTCTGACAGGAGGAGAGAGACAGGAGAGGGAAGAAATGAAAGCGCCAACAGAAATACTAAGCCCTCATGCTTTCTTATTCGTGGTTACTGGTTGTTCTCAACCCAGGCTAAACTCAAGGAAATGAGGGCTATTAGCATTTGCACTGTTTTTGTCCTACTGTAAAGGGTGTTGGAGTGGCTATACAACTGCACAGTAGTAATTACTCTCAGTAAAAATTCCATTTTCTTTTCTCACTCTCATTCTTGCTTGATACCATCATAGATGCAGCTAGGTCACACTTCTCAACTTATCTTCAAATTTAAAAAATGACATTTTAACATCATAGAGAATTTGCAAGATAAATATAAACTTGTCCATAGTCATTTCACCAGTCATAAACATTGCTGACATGTTGATGTAGTTCCATCCTGTTTTTTTCTTATACTTTTTTTTTCCTTTGAGGAATCTTCTAAGAAGGCTTTTGAAACCACATTTTGAGAATCACCAGTGAACCAGTGCCTTTGAAAGAAGTCTGTGGGGATTTTTGGGTACAAATAGTATATATACCCTTTGAAAATAATTGTGCCATGTAAATTCATACAGAAAGATAAAAAAACTCATCGCAATGAAGTTCTTTTGGCCCAGAGATAACACTGTTTAGTTTTTATCAGGTTAAGAAGTTCGATCTGAGGCTTCTGGGATTTTTTTTTTTGTATTTTTTGTATAGTTGTATTTACAATGTTGTATATTTACAACTTGTATAATTGTATGTTACAACTTGTATAGTTGATTTACAATGTTGTGCCAATTTCTGTATAGTTGAAAAATTTTTAGTGATTTATTCAGAAATTGTACATACATATATGCAACTAACACATATATCTCAAACCTACTTGTAACTTTTATATTTATTTTGCTATAAGAGTTATTAGAGTTTGTAAGTGAATTTTTCTCAGTTACATCTTAACTGAAAAAAATGATTGTTTCGTTTCCTTGGGCTTTCAATTTTGCTGACATACTAGGTGTGTAATTTGAGAATTAAAGGTTATAGAAAAGAGTTCTTTATACAATTTTTTCTCAAAGTTATATTTTATAAGATTGTATGATTTTTCAATATCTTTTAAGGTATGCCTTGAATGTGGAGAAGATTATTGTTCAGGATGCTTTGCTAAAATTCACCAGAAGGGGGCACTAAAGCTCCATAGAACAACTCTTCTGCAGGTATGACTTTAAAATGCTTTACTTGTGGTGTATTTATAAAATGTTTCAACACAAAGACATTTAAAATATGTTTAATTATCTAGAATTTAGGATAATTTACAATTAATTTCTAAAATTCTATTATGTACAGTCTTTACATACAACTTAAATTTATTTTACTGAACACTAATAGATTTTATTTTGCTGTACACGTTGTTTTTTAATATAGCTCCTGAAGCACTTAGCTTGATTAGCGTTTTTAGATTATGCATTCTCTCTATGAACTTGACATTTAAAAATTAGACAATATTTTTATCTATTGTGGTTTCAAATGAACACATGATTTGTTTTAAGTATTATTTCTGTCTAGTTTATAAATAGAAATCTCTTGTTTTCTTCTCGTTTATTTTATTATTTATTTATTTATTTATTTTTGTCTTTTTGCCCTTTCTAGGGCCGCTCCTGTGGCATATGGAGGTTCCCAGGCTAGGGGTTGAATCGGAGATGTAGCTGCGGGCCTACACCACAGCCACAGCAACTCAGGATCCGAGCCACATCTGCGACCTACACCACAGCTCAGGGCAATGCCAGATCCTTAACCCACTGAGCAAGGCCAGGGATTGAACCCAAAACCTCATGGTTCCTAGTCGGATTCGTTAACCACTGAGCCACGACGGGAACTCCTGTCTCATGTTTATTTAAATAAAATAGTTTTTTATTTGCTCTCCCCCATTATTGTTTAAATAAGCTTATCTCTCAGGTTTCTACTTTTCCTCCTATATATATATCAAAAGCTTTTATTTATCCTCACACAGTCATTGTTTTTTGAAATGCCTAAACTCAAATCTTGTCAGGTGGCTTTAAAATTCTAATACTTAAACAATAAATATGGCTAAAGTCAGCTATAACATTATACCAGTTATATTTAACGTATTGATTTGTCATAGATTTCATTTATTGTACAGTAATTCATTCAACTCATATATATTGAATGCCTTTTAGGCAGCAGGGTTAATGCTAGGCAGTGACCCTACACAGGTGAATAGGATCCTGCCCTTAAGGACCCGGAGATAAAAGTGAGAACCAAGGGCCTTGTATAATGGGTTAAAGAATTTAATATTATCTCATGGGGTTTAATATTATCTGTATTTAGAAGTGTCACTGGTAGACGTCAATCTTTACATGTTGCTTCAACATATATGTGTTGGTAGCTCTCGTGGATGCCAATGACTGAAGTCATAATAACCACAAAACATAAAATTGACCTCACTTATATCAGTATTTACCAATGTCAGTTACTTTCGAATAGCTACTCAGTGTTTAGCGCCTCCTGGCAAAAGTGATAGAGGGAAAAACAAAAAAACCATCCACCAACTACTCTGCTGCCTCAGAAGGTATTATACAACTGGATGGTCAAGGTCATAGAAAATGAAAATTAATGTATGTAAAAGGGAGTATAATTGTTATTATTATACAAATAATATGGAATATAACCAAAGGCACTCCACTTTAAGGATAAGGAGTATAATTATCCCACTGTGAGGTCACATTAGAATTTTCCATTCAGTGATTTGTTCACATTTCCTGAATTATCTCTCAGTGAATTTAGGCACTGAGCCAGTGTGTGGAAGATAAAGAGAAAAATGAGACATGGCTCCTTTCCTCAACTTCAATATTTGGCCTTCAAGTTTATCTAAGTCTGGTTCTCTGTCTTCCCTTCCTTCCTCTCTCTCTTCTAGCCCTCTGTCCTTTTCTGTCTCCTTCCCTCCCTTCCTCTCTCTGTCACACACACACACACACACACACACACACACACACACACACACACTCAATTTCAAAAGACAAACTTTGCCTTTGTGATATGGTTTATTGTTGTCCAGAGGCAGATATGACATGGGTCAAACCATGCTTACTAAAAGCAGTGAGACATAGCGTATATATACTAGGCATGAGCATTTTTCTATTCCATGTTAGTATCATTAAAACAGAAGTATTCTATATGTTAGCATAAAAGGATATGATCTCTGTCAATTATATTCTTGAAGGTTCTAAATGTGGAATTGATGGGGAAGTAAGAGAATTATTTATTGAGCATAAACTTCATCCCATCCCATATCACATTTTCTAGTTTTGGTTGCAGAAGAGGAAAGGTTGGTAAGCCAGAAATAGTAGAATGGTATTTAAGTTCCTAGTTAATCTCAAATTGTAGACTATGCATTCATTCCTAAAAATTAGCATAAATGAATTTCATAATGTGAATACAAATCAAAGAGCATAGCAAGTAATAATGAATGCTTGAGAGTTTTTTTTTCCAAAATATAGGAGTTCTTTTATGTATATATTTAAAGTTAAACAGTGGTAAATAACTATATATCTTCTATAATCATGTTACTCCTCTGGATTGCTGTCTGGTCTGTAGAAATCAAAGGTACCACTTGGTGCTTATCTTGAGGATAGTACTGGGAAATTCATTGTCTGCTAGGGATGTCAAATTGTGAGGCTAAATCATAGGAAAGAGCAGAGACCACCTGTATTGAGAGCTAAACATACATTGTTGTTGTTCTCCTTAATAGAACATGATTTCACTCACCCAGATTGCTAGGTAATACTTTGAAGGATTGCTAAGTAATTATCTTTTCCAGACAATTCAAGAACATTTGATCATTTTTCAACAAAACTTTAAATTAAAAAAGTTTTTTTAAAGGAAATTATTTCAGGAGTTTCCGTCATGGCTCAGTGGTTAACAAGTCTGACTAGAAACCATGAGGTTGTGTGTTCGATCCCTGGCCGTGCTCAGTGGGTTAAGGATCCAGCGTTGCTGTGAGCTCTGGTGTAGGTTGCAGATGCGGCTCGGATCCTGCATTGCTGTGGCTCTGGCATAGGCCGGTGGCTACAGCTCTGATTCAACCCCTGACCTGGGAACCTCCATATGCCGTGGGAGTGGCCCAAGCAATGGCAAAAAGACAAAAAAAAGAAATTATTTCAAAATCTATAACTTACTCCCTCCCAGCTTTGTAAAGTGTACAGTGAACAGAGTCTTACTGTATATCAGTGACTCCTGCCCATAATATTGATGGTAGCTATTACAACCATTATTAATATGAGGCCTCAGCTACCTGATGTAATATGTATAGCTACACATTCATCCTAAGAGATTTGCTATTCTGGTTATACTCTAATTTGCTTCTCTATCATGGCCTTACCCATTGTCTGCCATCACTTCTTGACTTTAAGCAGTTGTCCCATTAGCTGTAAGCTATTTTCTTACTATTTCTCTAGCTGTTTAGCCCCCCTTTTTTTCTCATCATCTTGCTTTTTTTTCTCTTGTTTCCATCATTCTTTTCTATGCATGAAAGTTCTTGGTACTGTTTTGTCTTGACCTGATGACCATTGTTCAGTAATATGTGGATATCTCTTCCTGTTTGGCCCTAATTTATTTTTATTTTTATTTTTTATTTTTTGCTTTTTAGGGCCACACTTATGGCATATGAAGTTTCCCAGGCTAGGGGTCGAATTGGAGCTACAGCTGCTGGCCTACACCACAGCCGCAGCAACACCAGATCTGAGCCGCATCTGAAACCTACACCACAGCTCACAGCAATGCCGGATCCTTAAACCACTTAGTGAGGCCAGGGATTGAACGTGCATCCTCAAGGAGCCTGGTTGGATTTGTTTCTGCTGCACAACAACAGGAACTCCTGTTTAGCCCTTATTAACCAGTCATAGTCTTTCTAGTTTTCTACTGTTTTGGTAACCTTCAAAGTCATGAGATTTTTTTGTTTACCTGTAGCATATACTATTGTACATCAACTATATTTCAATTTAAAAAAGATACAAATTGTGGAGACAAGGAAAAAAGAAGTCATGAGATTTTTTTTTGTTGACTGCTGCATTCATACCTAATCAGATGTTAGAGCAGGCGTCCTATATCTGTATAATAAGCATTATTATATAAAGAGCAAGCTTTCTAGTTAATGGCTACCATACTTTATATTATTTAATCTATGCTGGGGTTTCTGGTTATTATAAAGAATAGCGTATTTTGAGTGTTGTAAACCATTTTAGCCCCTGGCCTGCAGACCAGTTAGATTTTTGTTTTTTTAAGGCTGCATTATCGGCATGTGAAAGTTCCCAGGCTAGGGGTAGAATGGGAGCTGTAGCTGCCGGCCTACACCACAGCTACAGCAACACCAGATCCAAGACATGTCTGTGACCTATACCTCAGGTCACGGCAATGCCTGATCCTTAACCTAATGAGTGACACCAGAGCTTGAACCTGTGTCCTCATAAATACTAGTCAGATACTGCTGAGCCATGACCGGAACTCCCAGACCAGTTAATCTTTATAAAGTTCACATTCAGTAGGGACCATTTTGTCCTGGCATAATTTGTTTCACTTAAGAGATAAAACCCTAAAAAATTGAAGGCAAAGTGTTACCATTTCCATGTTGACTAACAATTTCAAAGGGCCTTTCTTTTGATTTACAATTGATTTATACTTGAGAGTGATTTCGGCACAAGCTTTTTTTTTTTTTTCTTTTTTCTTTTTTTACCTTCTGTAACCTCTGTTAATAATTATCTGTAAGATAATGTGTAAAAGCATGAGGGGAATTACTGAGGATAAAAATTCTACTTCTATATTTGGAATGATTTTCATCACTAAGGTTTGAAACAAAAGATTTTTCACTGGCTAAACCTCACATTGATGAAAAAGAAGGCTTTACTATATCAGGCATTCCTATTTCCTTTTTAACAACAAAAGATCAAACAGAAGAGACAAGGTTAATCAGAGATAATGGAATATAGGGGGAAAAACAAACAAAAGGCATTCCATTGTGAAGTATGACATGCACAGAGGGAGGTTGGATTAAGTAAATCATTAATAGATTCTGGTATGTATATTTTCTTAATTGGAATGGAGATTTTCTTAACTGGAAAGGTGAGACCTTGGGAAAGGAGTGGTTAGTAATGCGAGAAGAGATAATTGAGGTAGAATTTCCATGTTTTCTCATATGAGCCATTTATATGCAGCCTCTTTACTTTTTTATTTACAAAGAAAGGTATCCCTATATAAATATGGGTTATAATTGGGGATATTTGTTTGATTGAACATACTTACAGGAAAATAACTACCAGGCAGAACCTCAGTTGTCATCAGAATACTACTATTTATGCTATCTGACTTTAGGGTAGATTTTTTTTCTTTCATTTGACAATGACCAGTACCAGCTTTTAGGTTCACTCTATCATTTTTCTGTTAATGTTCAGAAGAATATAGTATTTTTAGGCCATAGCTAGTCATTTGTGTAATATCATGGTTACTTCCTTGGATGATCTTAACATACTTGTTTTAAATGCTCTGTACACACGTGTTATAGATGCAATGTTGTGTCACCCAGAACTTCCTCCTTAGAACCGAGACACTTGCTTCCCTAGCTGCCTGGCGTGTTGCCTGCAGATAGATCAGAGTTGAGTCCCTCCCCCCAGAAATGCCCTTCCCCAAAGAGAACTGCCACTTCTGAGCCTACACTCAATCCCTGGAGGCAGCCCATCACTGGCCCAATATGTGGCTATGCTAGAGTACAAATTCCCTCAAGCCCTTGCCTCGGTTGGGGACAACTCTGATGGACCATCACAGCTCCTCCCTTGGGATGAGCAATTACATCAAATTCAGTTTTCCTCTGCACCCAGTTCTGCATCCTTCACTTCCCCAAAAGTGTTCCTCTCAGAGCACTCCCCAGTAAAACTCAGCCAGGCAAATCTTAGAATTTGTCTACTGGCAAACCTGACCTGTGACAATATGTAATTCAGACTCCAATTACTTGCAATTATTTGCCTTATTTTAGAGTGTACTGCAATTTTTCAAGGTCACTACAAAACCTTTCTTTCTTCACTTTCCAGATTCTGAACCAATTGAGAAACAGATATTAGAGTCAGAAGGTAGAAATCAAAATATCAATTGTATTATTGATGCAATCAGAATTGGAGGCTGTTTCACGAGTGTTCAGACAAATCCAGCTTCCTCATACTTCCTAGAATTGATTTTTTGTCACTCTCCCTCCCCCCACCAGCAACTACCATATTGTGGACAGGACCTACCCAGAAAAACTCCTTAATGGATGTCTAGATTAGGATGCATCCTCTGGGAAGGCTGCCCTTAGAGAACCCTGAAGGGCAGAGATAAGCATGTGCACTTTCTTTTCCCAAAGTCTCACAGACAAGATGGAAATATAGAGATGGGGAGTAGATGTTCTTTCAAAAAAGGAAGTACTATAAATTCACATGATTTTAGAGTCTAGGTCATGTCAGTATGTGGTATGACATGGTATGTTACATCCTAACACATATAAATTTGCTATTTATAAATATTAGTACACATAAGGAAAAATAAAATATTTAAATATATATATAAACAACTGAGTATTGACATGTTTTTCTTCTTTCTTAAATATGCATAATGCTATTAATGAGTATTCCTTGTACTACAAGTCTGTGTTCATTGTGACTCAATATGATTATCACTTTGTACTTCCTCTGTCAAAGGAATTTTTTAAACTATATTGTTGTTATCTAGTCATTCTTTTATAAAAGCTTCAAATTTCAAATAAATTTCAAATCCTGTGAGGAGAGGAACTATTTCTGTCTTGTACATCACTGTATTCGTGGAGCTTAACATTGTACCTGGTATGTTAAAAATCACTTTTTTTTTCTGTGGCCACAGCCACAGTCACAGCCACAGCAACACCAGATCCAAGCTGCGTCTATGACTTATACCACAGCTCACAGCAACACTGGATTCTTAACCCACAGAGTGAGGCTTGGGATCGAACCCACATCCTCATGGTTTCTAGTCGGGTTCATTACTGCTGAGCCATGACAGGAACTCCAAAATTGCATTTTTGAATGAATGAAAACATGAATTGAATCCTGAATGATATGATCAAGCTCATGAGATAACTTAAAACTACATTTTAAGTAGTAGAGTTTATTTTTCTCTGAACTTTGAAAGCCAAAGATTGGATTATTAAAAGAGTGTGTGGTATGTTAATATGTTGGTGAAGGATTAACAAAACTCTTTCCCTTTGTGTCTGAGAATTTGACCTTTAGTTAACTTTCTAGCTCTTTTCCTAGGAAACAGATAAAGCACCTAATATCATCTCTGTTCCTAGACAACTTACTCATGGTAAATGACTTCTGATTGGCAAATGGCATCTGATAGAAGGGCTGTAAATACCTGAGGAAGCCTCAGCTCCCTGAGCACTTTGTAACTGGTGAGCTTTGTAACTGGCACATGGGCTGTGGGGCTCTGGAAACAACTTACTCATGGTAAATGACTTCTGATTGGCAAATGGCATCTGATAGAAGGACTATAAATACCTGAGGAAGCCTCAGCTCCCTGAGCACTTTATAACTGGTGAGCTTTGTAACTGGCACATGGGCTGTGGGACAGATGGGGATTGACCCTGGTCATTTTCCCATTGGCTCTGTGAAATAAGGCTTCTAAATGAGGTATATCCCTCACCTAGCTGAACGGTACTTCTGTGTGAACTATTGCAAGACTCTCAGCAGAGAACAACTGATGCCTTCCCACTGGCAAACTGTTGTTCCTGTTCTTATCTTTCTGAGCATACTGTTGCCATGAGTAGTTTGATGACAGCCTAGTGAGTCTAAAAGTTTAGTTTACCCAGGCAGACTCTTTGGAAGACATTACAGTTAAATCTTTGATTAACCAAAATTTCCAAAACCAGAATGATGGGAAACCCAAAAGATAGATGAGGAACACTTATAGAGCCATCATTGACAAGAATTTTTAAAAAACAGTTTTATCAATATATATTACATACTGTACAACTCATCCATTTAAAGTTTACAATTCAATGGATTTTAGTATATTCACGGATATGTGCAACTACCACCACAGTTAATTGTAGAACATTTTAATCACTTCAAAAAGTAACCCTGTAGCATTTTGCTACTTCTTTCATCCTCCTCTGCCACTCCTCCCAACATCCCCCTGGCTACCACTGATCTACTTTCTGTCTGTATGCATTAACCCATAGATTAATCCATATATGTACTGTGTATTGCATCACACAATATGAGATCTTTTATGACTAACTGCTTTTACTTAGTATAATGTTTTCAAAGTTTGCCCATGCTGTGACATGTATCAGTGCTTCATTTATTTATGGCCAAACAGCATTCCATTGTATGGATATATACCATACATTTTTTATCCATTCACTGTTTGATGGACATTTGGCTGTTTCCACATTTTGGCTTTTATGAATAATGCTGCTGTGAACATTTATGTACAGGTTTTTATGGGGATACGTTTTAACTTCTCTTTGCTGTATCTCTAGTAGTGGAATTGCTAGGTCATATGGAAACTCTAATCCTTAATTGTTTGAGGAACTTCCAGAGTGTTTCCCAAAGTGGCTGATCCATTTCACACTATCAGCAGAGTATGAGACTTCTGATTTCTCTGCGTCTCAGCCAACCTCATTATCTCACTTTTCGATTCCAGTATCCTAGTCAGCATAAAGTAGTATCACATTGTGGTTTTGATTTGCATTTCCTTGATTACTAGTTGTGTTGAACATCTTTTCATGTGTTTATTGGCCAACTTATATATTCTTTGGAGAAATGTTTGTAAGGATTTTTGAGAAGGCAATTTCAATATATGGAACATTTTAAATATGGGACATTTTAAAGCCTGCCCTTCAGTGAAACCACACCTATGATGATGATATTTTTAGATGCCGGTACAAAGAGAAGCTAAGGAAAGGGAAAAGACTACATTTGAAAGGGTGTGGAAAAGGAAAGGTAGGATATCTGATACTACTAGTGAAGACTTGAGAGAACATTCGTGGTTTAATGAGTATATTACAGAATCAAGTGAAAGAGTAGCAGATACAGTGAGAAGGAAGACACAGTACATAGATTTAATGCAGAGATGGCCTGAACTCTTCTCAAAGGGAAAAGAGGGTGTTTCTGTAATATTTATGCAAAGGGAATCTAAGATAAAACTCATATATATGCAAGCTCAGAAACTTTCAGAGATGGTGTGAGGGTCAGATTAAATGACAACAAATGTAAAAGAATTCTTCTCGCAGCAGGTGCTCCATACATTAGGTTTTATTAGTAAGGATATGGTATTTGTGGAAATTCAATGCAATTCCTATACCATCTAAATTTAGAACTTAGAAAACAAAGTACATTGATTATAATGGGTTTAAAGAATTAATGAAATATTTACTTTTGATTTTAGGGATGTTGTCAAAAGTATTCTAATAATAATATATTTTGGAAGACTTTTGTGAAAATAAAGTAAGATAGATTTTTAGAGAAGTACAGATTTCTTTATTATCCAAATAAATAATAAGAGAATCCACATATTAGAGGGGACTATAAAGAGCATTAGTCTAAGAACCTGTGAATTGCTTCTAGCCAATAGACTATGACAAAATGAAGGGGTTTTGTAGATGCAATTATGGTGCCAAATCGGTTGATTGTGAGTAATTGAAAGGGAGCTTGCTTAATCAGATGAAAGCTCTTAAAAGGGAGAGTGAGGCCCTCCCCGAGGTCAGGGAGATCCTCTTGTTGGCCTTGAAGAAGTAATTTGCCCTGTAGTGAGAGGGCCTGGGAAAGGGCCACGGACAAGAAAGTGTGGGCAGCCTCTAGAGCTGAGAACAGCTTCAGGCTGGGAGCCAGCCTGAAAACCGGAACCTCAGACCTGCTGAATTCTGCCAACAACCTTATGAACTCAGAAGGGAACCTCTAAAGGAATACAGTAAGGCCCACATCTTGATTCCTTCCTAGAAAGGAATACAGTAAGGCCCACATCTTGATTCCTGGCTTCTGAGACCTGAGCAGGGCATCCAGTTAAGTTGGACTTAGACTCTGACCCATGGAAACCATAAGGTAATAAATGTATGTTGCTAAAAAAAAAACATTGGTCTAATCACATGTATGACCCTTGATGAATCAGTCACAGTGATGCTGGTTATTTGAGGAGTCTTTATAATTTGCAGGTGCTATTCATATTATCATTTTTTTCATGGAATCTGACAAATTTTACAGGGGTTTTCTTAGTATATTTTATGTTCATTGGTCTTTATGGGATTAAAATTGTCCAATTATAATGTAACAGCATTATTATATATAAAAACATGGAAAATTATTGATTGTTATTTATTAGTGAATTTATTCTACTATGCCTAAAAATCTGTTATTTAAAGCATTGAGTATTAAATCATTTGTTCTTCATGCAGCTAAAATATGCATAATTGCTGAAAGCAGCTAACTCATCTGGATGCATTATACATGTAATATTAGTTGAAAACAATAGTAAGTACTTGCTAAGATAATTAATATAGTGCATAATTATATGGCATCAAAACTGCAAATAGAAAGCAGATTGCAGGTGTGAATTTCTTATGTTGTTTTCTTGTTGCTATTCTGGCTCACTTTTAAGACTGCTCTCTAAATAGAATGTTTAATGTTGTAATACAACTTGAAAGGCAAAATTATTTAGAACGAGATCACATTTTGTTATTTTTCTTAATACCAAGGGATTTAAAACTTTGACAGTATATTACCATTTGAACTGTTACATTTATATGCAATATTGTCTTATTTTTAAATAGTTTAACTACATCAAGTGTGTGTTATTTCATTATTCTCACCTGTTACTTTATGACAGTACTAAATATTGAGTCCAGATTAGTTTTATTTGACACTTACTGTCTACTGAATTGTAAATTGCATTTATAATCAGAGGTATGTGTCCAGGTCCTTGCTTATTTTTATTATCTCTTTAAGTGTCAAGAAGAAATAATAATACATAAATCTTTGATTAATAAAACCTGCGCCATTAGACCTTTAGAGGAAAGGTAAATCTAAGGGTGTGAAATAATGCTGGAATAAGCAGTGAACTTGAGTCACATGAATTTCACACTTCCAGGATTTGATTTCCAGGACTAATTTGCAATAAGTAAGTTTTTGTGCCATTGACATTTTTGTACTACTTATGCAAATTCCATATCTGTTTTTAGAAATATGATGAGCAGAACTGGATTTAGAACATGATTCTCTTGTGAGTTCCTCTGTTGCAGCTTTCTTTCACCCTATAAATATTTAGTTTTCTTCTGTTTCTTCATATATTTATATGGGGACTTTTACTCACACTCTATTTTTCTTTCTGGTGTCTGCTATATGGAAATTTCTGAGCAATGTTTTTCGACTTTTCAGCTGACCTGAAGTTAACTTTTTCTTTCTTTTGTTCCTAACAGTAGACGAGATCTTTGGTCAAGTCATTCATGTATATCTTTTACTTCAAGTTTCATAGAGAATTCAGAGATGACCCTATGGTAAAGCCTGTTCTTAAGGAATAAATTTGTGCTAAGACTCTCTGTAAAGATGGTGTCATCAGAAAAGCAAAATTACAGCTTGCTCTAAGAATAGAGGATAATGTGAAAAAATTGTGAGATTAAAGCTCATCTTTTTCATTTAATGGGTTAGGATGTTTAAAATTATCTATTTTTATAAATAAATTATTTTTTACTTTGCAAATATATGTTTCCTAGGTGGAAATTTAATGAGCTTATTGTGTCTTATCATAGATTTATGATAATTTTAGAAATTTATCTGCTTGGTGTGTTAGTATTCCTTCTTTTCTATGTAGCTCCCAACTCAGATTAAGTCTGGTTTATAATTATTGCTTTTAGGTAAAAGGATCTTTATACTATTATCATGCACTCTGTTTAATGCAAAGTATAAACAGAAATATGCTAGCAAGATAATCTGTGGAAGTTTCTTTGGATAAATAAATCCTGAGCAAGTGTTTTGATGATTTTTTAATTAAAAAGTTAATTTTATTAGAAATTAAAGCATAATTCTTCAGTGTACATGTATTAGCACCTTAACACAATATATGATTTCTGAAAAACTTCCCATTCTGGGCAGTCCCCTACCTAACTAACAGGGATTCAGAAAAATTAGGATTAGGGGAAGGCCAATCAAATCCTATGGCACTTTGTGATCAGAGCCCTAACAAAAACAGTTGGCCATCCTTGTAAAACCCCTGGTACATGTACCTTGAGGACTTGTGCTACCTTCTCTGTATTTGGTCCTGGTAGCAAATAATTTCTAATGACATCATATTTGTCAAAATGAAAACTCTGAATCAAACTGTTGCCTCCTTTATTAATCCATTATTTTAAATCAGAAAGAGAAGCTTTATAACTTACTTATTTACACTCACATTTTTTTCCCAGATAGCTTAACTGGAAAGCTAAAGCCATTAAAATAATCTGTTCTTGCACTGTGGGAAGGCATTTTTATAGATTTTCAACTTTTTACCTAAGGTCTTTATATATTACTAAGATTTTGGCTTTAATTGTGAGACAGCTTGTCCCCAATTGCCTCGAAACAGTAATGTGCTGGAAGAGAAAAACTTAAGAATCAATAAAACTCCGCAGTTGTACTGACATCATTCCCCTATTTACCAATTGCATATGAGGTAATTCACATCAAAGAAACCAGAGAAAACTGTACTTGGGAAAATATTCTCAATAAGAGAGGGAAGTGTTTCCTCCAAAGTAAGGCATATATATATATATATATACATATATATATATATATATATATTTTTAAATTCCATTAGTGCATAATTTGATCTTTCTGCAATGATTTTTTTTTAATAGTTAAAAGCTATGCAAGTTCCAACTGTGTCCAGCAATAACTCTAACCAATCATAATGTTTCTCGGGTTCTATGTATGTGTAAGACAGTTTTTCTTTTTTTTTTTTCTGTGTATGTGTATATGTGTGTACCTCTATCTCTGTTACCTATTTGCCTAGCAAGTACAAATGAAATAACAGAACTCTTCTACAGAAACTAGTTTTCAGTTTTTAATACAAGACTGTGGTTACAGTAAATCTATTCAAAAATTTTGCAGCTGGAAAATCAATGAATGTTAGCACCATAAAAAGAGACATTTCAGCATTATTATTTTTTTTTTTCGAACTTAGGAAGTCGCATAGGTCTAAATTATGTGTGAAGGTCTTTGAGCTGGAACTTCTGGATCATATGAGGAGGCATGGCTATGTCAACATGATCATTAATATTTATTGCTGGATAGCCAGGGTTTGGGATGATGATGGTAGTTAGAGTTTTGAAGCACTGACACTGCCATAAAGTATATCATTTTTCTAACTGAACTAAAACTTTTTACTCTTGGACCTTAACTTCTATAAGGTGCCATCCATTCCAAAATGCTATAAAATATCAACCCTCTTTACTTTGATTAACGATACATTGTCAGAGTGATGAATTCTTCTAGAGTGTAATTTGAAAGATAATATCATTCTAGGGAAAAAAAATGTTCAGGTGAGAATTTAGAACAGTTACAAGATGAAATCCTACCATCATGCAGTGTAGTGAAGGATGTCGAGGAATCTGGAAATGCTGGCAGTAAATCACATTCTTTGGCTTTAGTTTAAGCTTCTATCCTACAGTAAGATATATGATTTCCTATGTGCCCTGAACACTGCTTTGGTTTGATTTTTGAACATTTTGAGCACGTAGAGAGGTTGCACAGATAATTTTATGCAATTATGATACTTAATATTCATGGTTATCTATTTTAAATATTTTATAAAATAACCATTACATTTTAGTTCATTGGTTACTTAAGACTTAAAATGATAGTTGTTATATTATTAAGTGAAAGATAATGTGTTTTGTGTTTCAGATCCTTCCAAGCAGAGATAAAAGATTGACAGCATATATACCAAACTGTTACTAGTAGACACCCCTGTGAAGTACCTCTTTTTCTTACTTTTTAGTATGGTGGCATTATGATTTTTTTTTTACTGGGTTTCTGTAACTTAAGAAAGTGGTGATAATGCAGGACTAAGTCAGTGTTACTATTTCTCATTGGGAATCTCTTGAGTGTGTTGGGCAGGAACTTTTCTCACAGTGTACCATTCCTCACATTGCAGAATATATATTAAACCTGGTTATCACCCAATAAATGTCAGTAATGCTCTCCAGTAATTGTGAAAACCTAAGATGCATCCCCACACTTTCAAATCTCTTTGTCAAAGTTGGGAAGCACTGATTCTTACACTATTAGCCTTAGCAAAAGAATTTATCTTATTATTAAAGATTTCATGGAGGTCTCATTATATGGGAGTAGGGAGGATGTAGTGAAGTCATGGTAGGAACCAGGACTGGAGGTGGAAAGTTGTTGAGAGCCCATGCAGACTCTTTCTTCCACTTTTATTATTTTTTCCAAGGTGTCTACTTTGTATTTTTCTTATAATTAACAAATTATGAAAATACACAATAGGAGATCAGTGTCAGAGAGACCAAATGTTGCTTTTTTGATTCCAAATCTAACTAAATCCCCATGAGCTCAGCCTGGACCAGGTACTCACTTTTGTTCGATGAACCATGGCCCAGAGAGCAGAAGTATGTTCAGTAATTGTATCTTTCACATGGGGCTGGTGAGGATGAGCACTTCTGTGGGTCAGGGAGAATTTATGGTAGAACAGAAAAATAAGAAACTGAGCATTCACCATGATACAAGTCTCTGCTATGGTCAGACTAGCAATGCAGGAAGCTACTTGTCTATTGATTTATTTTCTAGTCAAAATTCCTTTTATTGAGGTTTAATTTATATACTATAAAATTCACATCATAACTGTACAATTCAGTGATTTTTTTTTAAAGTAAATACAAACCTGTGCAACAGTCACCGCAAATTGAGTTTTAGAACATTTTCCCGTCACACCGAAAATTTCCTGGTGCTTTTATTTATTTATTTATTTATTTATTTATTTATTTATTCTGTCTTTTTGTCTTTTAGGGCCACAGTTGCGGCATATGGAGATTCCCAGGCTAGAGGTCCAGTCAGAGCTGTAGCCGCCAGCCTATGCCACAGCCACAGCAATGCTGGATCCAAGCTGTATCTGTGACCTACACCACAGCTCATGGCAACGCTGGATCCTTAACCCATTGAACGAGGCCAGTGATCAAACCCATGTCCTCATGGATGCTAGTTGGGTTTGCTAACTGCTGAGTCATGACGGGAACTCCTCTTGGTGCTTTTGTGCACTCAATCCTTGCTTCCACTTCTAGCCTCGGGCAACCACTGTCTGTGAGCTGTTGCTATAGATTTGTATTTTCCAGAAATTTCACATAAATGGAATCATTCCTATGAAATATTTTGTGTCTGAATTTTTTCACTTAGCGTAAGATGCCTGAGATTCTCCCACAACATTGCATGGATATATTATATCCATACAATATCCCATTGTATGGATATATCATATTTTGTTTATCAAGTCGTCAATTGATGGACATATAGATTTTTTTTTAGAATTTTGGCTGTTAGAATAATGATACTATGATTATTTGCATAAGGTATTCATAGACATATTTTTATTTCTCTTGTGTAGCTACCTGGAAGTGGAATTGTTGAGTCCCATGGTTAGTATTGTTAAGTTTTCAAGAAACTTCCAAACTGTTTTCCAGTATATCTATACCATTTTATATTACTTACGAACAATGTATGAGGGTTTATAAATATAAAATTATATGTATATACACACATACACACACACACAATTATTAGCACTGTCCTAATCAGTGTGAGATGATATCTCGTCGTGTCCATATATGTAATAGGATAAGCTTGTCAGTTGCTGCAAAGAAAAATTCTCATGGGATTTTGATAAAGATTTTCATGGAGTCCATAGATCAATTTGGGAAAAATTGCCATCCTAACAGTGTTGTCTTTCAGTCTATGAACCTGATTTTGTTCCATTTAGATCTTTTTAAATTTCTTTGTTAATGTTTTCTAGTTTTTAGTCTTCAGTTCTTGTGCTTTTTTGTTAAATATTTTCCCAAGCATTTTATGATAAACTCACATATTATAGTATCTATTTTTTTAAGGTACCTTAGGGTTTTCTACATATATGATTGTATCCTCTACAAATAAAATAGTCTTACTTTTTCCTTTCCAACCTAAGTGCCTTTTATTTCTTTTTCTAATCTTATTGTGTTAACCAAAGGCACCAGTAGATGTTAAACAGAAGTAGGAAGTGTTTACTTTCTGGCCTTGTTCCTGGTTAAGGGCAAAGCATATAATCTTTCGCTATTAATTGTGATGTTAGTTATAGTGTTTTTGTAGATGCTCTCATCAGTTTGAGGAAGGCCCTTTGTATTCCCTGTTTATTGTGTATATTTCCTGCTCTTATTGAAATGATCATACTCTTTGTCCTTTATTAATATGGCTTATTACAATACATGATTTTCAGATGTGCAGTTAAGATTACAGTATTGGGATATAATTTCACTTGGTCATGGTGCATAATTTGCATGTTGGTGGATTGAATTTGTCAAATGTTTTGTGAAGGAATTTGCATCTATGTTGATGTGGAATATTCGCCTGTAGATTTATTTTTCTGGAATGTAGTTATCTACTTTGATATCAGGGTTGTATTGGCCTTATAAAAGTAGTTTAGGAGTATTTCCTCCTTTATTATGTGTTTGTATTGGATTGGTTTAATTTCTTAAATTTTGGATAGAATTTACTAGTGAAGCAGTCAGTTTGGGATTTTTTTCTATAGGAAGATTTTGAATTACTAATTCAGTTTCTTTAGTGCTCTATTCTACTTTTCTATTTTTTTTTTGTATTAGTTTTGATAATTTGTGGGATTTTTTGTTTGTTTTTGTCTTTTTGTCTTTTCTAGGGCCACATCTGTGGCATATGGAGGTTCCCAAGCTAGGGGTCTAATCAGAGCTATAGCCTCTGGCCTACACCAGAGCCACAGCAACATGGGATCCAAGCCATGTCTGCAACCTACACCACAGCTCACGGCAATGCTGGATCCTTAACCCACTGAATGAGACCAGGTATCAAACCCACAACCTTATGGTTCCTAGTCAGATTCGTTAACCACTGAGCCATGACGGGAACTCCAGTAATTAGTGTTTTTCATTGAATTTGTCCTTCGATCTATGTTGTCTGTTGGCATAACTTTTCCAAATTCTTTTATAATTCAGAAATTATTGTAGGTCTATAGCAATGTTCCTTATTTCATTATTGATTTTGTTAATTTATATTTTACTTTTTTCTTGGTCAGTCAGTTTAGCTAAAAGTTTATAAATTTTTAAGTCTTTCCAATTTTAGTTGAATTGATTTTTTTCAATTGTTTCCATTTCATTGATTCTACTCTGATCCTTATTTTCTGAATTCTACCTACTTTTTGGACTTTTTTCTCCCCTTTTTATACTGTGTTGAAAAGAAGCTTAGATTATTGATTTTAGCTCTTTCTTCCTTTCCAAAATAGCACTTAAAGTTATCTAACCACTGCTTTTACTGCATACCATACATTTTGATACATTGTATTTTCATTTCCAGTCAATTTTCTGACGTTTGTTGTGATTTATTTTTCATCCAAAGGTTATTCAGAAATGTGTTGTTCAACTTCTAAATATTTTATGGTTTCCCAAAATTATGTGTTGCTGATTTCTATTTTTTTGTTGTTGTTGTTGAGGTCAGAAAACGTACTTTCTATGAATTCAATTCTCATGAATTTACTAATACTTATTTTATGTGGAGCATATATTTGTTTTAGTTTCATATGAACTTGAAAAGAATTCTTAATTTAATATTGTGAGTTTGAGGATTCTTTAAATGTTCCTTAGGTCAAGATAACTTGGTGTTGTTAAGTTTTCTATGTCCTTACTGATTTTCTGCCTATCTCTTTGATTAATTTCTAAGAAAGGGATATTGAAATTTCTAATGACACAGTTAGGTAGAAAATCAGTAAGGACAGTCTAATGATTGTCTGTATATATATATAAATTTATAATTATATAAATTCTATTCTATAAAATTTATATATATTATTTATAATTATATATAATATCTTTAGTTTTATATTTATGTTTCTGGGTCTGTCTTTCCTCTGGTGAATTTAATACATTTAAGCCTTAAAACCTTTCTGTAGTAGTATGGCTGGTATAATAGAATGAATGAGCTCTTTATCTATTTGGGAATGTCTTTATTTTTGCTTTCACTTTTGAAGGACAGTTTGGTGAATATAAAATTATATTTGGCATCTCTTTCCTTTGAGCACTTTGTGTCATTACACTACCTTTTGGGTCTCCACTTTTTCAGATATGAAATCAGCTTATTATTCACACTGATGTACCCTTCTATGAGATGAGTCATTTTTCTCTTGTGTCTTTCCAGTTTTTTTGTGTGTCTTTGGCTTTCAGTAGTTTGATTATGATATGTCTTGGTCTGGATCTCCTTATGTTTATCTTTCTTGGGGCTTATTGAGATTCTTGGATTTTTGAAGTAATAATTTTCATCAAATATGACAAGTTTGTGGGCCATGAGTTCTTCATATTTTTTATGCTCATTTCTCACCCTCTGATACTCCTATTGAATGTATGTTGGATGCTTAATGCTATCCCATAAGTTCTCAGCTGTGTTCATTTGATTTTTTTAATCTTAAATAAAATACATAATTTTTATTTTTATTTTTGGATCACTCCTTTTTATTTAAAATTTTTTTAGTGAAGTATAGTTGATTTATAATGTTCCTTCCAGTTTCTGCTATATAGCAAAATGACCCAGTCATACATATATGTACATTCTTTTTTTAAAATACTATCTTCCATCATGTTCTAACCCAAGAGATTGGTAATCTTTTACATTTTGTTTTTCATATTAAATTAGATGATTTACCTTGGTCTGCCTTCAAATTCATTGAACTGTCTTTCATTTCAAAACTGTTGTTAGCATACATAAGTCATGCTCAAGAATTTTCATTTGGGGTTTTTTTTTGTGATTTCTATTTTTTAATCTATCCTTATATAGCTCTCACTTTTGGTTTCACCCCAGTAAGTGTTTGTGTGGCCCACTGCTCATCCCAGTTGGGACTAAAACCTCAGGCTGTCAGAGCTATAGCTTTTTCCATTCATTAATGACCAAATTTTCTAGCTCATGCAACTTCAAGATTTTTCTCTCCACTGGAAATCAAGCATACCCCCTGTCCAGCAAGGCCAGTTGCTTTTGTGACAGTAATCCGCAAACTTGGGAAGGGACATTTAAAATAGGAGCAGCCCCACACTAGGAAGCCATACATTCTTGATGTTCTTCACTAATTTCAGCATAGTTCTTGAATAAATGTTTCTTAACTTGTTTGCTTTTGGTTAATTTCCAGAGTTCTGAAATAGTTTTAAACAAATTTATCCAGTTTAACATTTGTTTTATGGGTATAGAATTATTTACTGAACTTTTCATTTCACTGTAGTCAGAAATCTGTTGAAATTGGCAAGACTTCTATTTTCTGGGTATTTAAGCTATTTGTTTTATTTGAAGAGAAATAGTATACTATTGTGATCTATATAAAATGACAACACTCATTTGAATGCTCTGCTTTATGTCGTCAGTCTGCTAGGTGTTTTTCATATGAAATATGTATTCTTCATAACAGCTCTGCATGATAGATATTGTTTTCATTTTACAGGTGCAAACATTTAGGCTAAGAAAGGTAAATGATTTGCCCCTTTGTGCTGTATTTAATAGTACCATTGATTTTTCCTGTGTTGACATTGACTCAGGTAGCCTGGGTATAAGGAACAAATGTTCACATGGAATTTTTAGTCACTTTTATCTCAGTAAGTCAGTTAGATTCAACCAACATTTCTCAAGTACTTATCAACACCAAACAATGTTCTAGTTGCAAAATGTGAAGGACAGGGCTTTAGGGAGGAGAATTGAGAGAGGAATATGTGTGTGTGTGTGTATATATATATGTGTGTGTGTGTGTATACACAGACCCATACACACACACACACATATATGGCACACACACATGTAATTGGTATAGAAGACAGAATAGACATGGTCTCCTATCTCAAAGAATCAAGGGATTCATCCTCACAAAGAAGACAGATGTATTCAAACACCTGTAACACAACTGATGAATAAGCATTCTGACAAATGATACTCAAACCTTAATGTACATTCAAATTCCATATCAAACAGCAGATTTTGATTTAGTGAGTTTAAATGGGACCTGAGATTTCATATTCTTAGCAAGTTTTCAGGTGATGACTGATATATGGATCACACATTGAAGAGAAAAGCTCTAGCATAGATGTAAGCTGAGAGTTATAAGAGCACACAGAAGATATGAATTTTTTTTGTTTTGTTTTTGTGTGTTTTTTTTTTTGGCTGTAGTTAGTTGAGGAAGAAAACTTCATCTCAGAATGATTAATCAATTTCTCTTAGACTAACGTCAGCATCCTGGGAGCATAAGATGTCTCTCTCCTTCAATCAACAGCTAATAAAACATCCATAATTCAAAAAAGCTTCCTCTGCCCAACATATCAGGATGCCAGAAAACTCCACACATCTGAGTGGACTGGAACATAAAGAAGAGGTGAAACTGATGAAACAGCAGAGGTGGTGCTCATGATCCCAGACCCCTGCCCATGGCGGGTAAGCCCACAGCCCTAGAGAACTCAGTAGCAACAGGAGAGATGGAGCATACAACTCCAGGATCTCAACTGCAGTGGTGCCCATGGCTACAGGGAACCAGGCAGAAATGGTGGCAAGGACCTACCACCCTGGTCCCTCCAGTCATGGTGGGTGCCTGTGATTCTGGCATCCCCTTAACCTTTGGTAGTGGTACCCTTGGACCACAGATGCTTCAAGGGTGCTCATTACCTCTGCTCCTCCCCACATCATGGTGGCAGTGCCTGCAATTCAGGTGGCCTTGGATGTGGTGCAGGGGCCTACTATCATGTTGGCAGTGCTGGTGACAGCAGTAACACTGGCAGAAGCAAAGTACCAGCAACCCTGGAAGCATAAGCAGTGACAACTTGGACACCAGTGACAGCTCTGACAAAGGCAGTGGTGGATGGAAAGTCCTCATTCTCAAATATAGGCAGAAGCAACTCAGGTAAGAGAAACCAAAAAGTTGTGCTATAGTGCCACTTACTGAAAAGCAAGAGAAAGTTCTTTAATACTAACTTGTTTAATTGTTAGAATCAAAGTTAAAGAGCTTTTATCTAAATAAGAAAGGTGTTTGCTACTTCAAATGTACTGGCCGAGGAACAACTCATCAAACACTGTGAAAAATCATGATAACATATTATCACAAAAGAAAATGATAATTCTCTAGAAATCAAACCTAAAGTCATAGAATAATGCAGCCTAACTGATAGAGAATTCAAAATAGCTGTCGTAAGGAAACTCAGTGAGCTACAGGAAAACTCAGAAAGGCTGTTCAATAACCTCAGGAATAAAATTAATGAACATAGGGAATGCTTTAGCAAAACTGAAACTAAAAAACAAATTCTAGAGCTCAAGAACTCTACAAATGAGATGAAGACTGCAGTAGAAAACACTGGAAATAGAGACCATAGGGAAGAGAGAATTAGTGAGCTCAAAGATATAAAAATAGAAATGATTCAAGTAGAAGAGGTGAGAGAACTAAGATTTTTTTTTAAATGAAGAAATTCTATGAGAACTATCCAACTCCATTAGGAAAGGTAACATAGAGATAATGGGTATTCCAGAAGGAGGGAAGAGGAGGAAAGGAGCAGAAAGTTTATTTAAAGAAATAATGCTGAGAACTTTCCAAATCTGCAGAAGTTTTGCTCCTCCCCACATTATGATGGCAGTGCCCACAATTCAGGTGACCATGGATGTGGTGGAGATGCCCATTACTCTGGTGGCAATGCTAGCGACAGCATCGATAGCAGTAACAAGTCTGGAGATACAAGTCCATGAAGCTATGAGAACACTTAAATATTTCAGTGCAAAAAGACCTCCAAGACACATTATATTAGAACTGTCAAAAGTTAGTGATAAAGGTAGAATTTTTAAGGCAACCAGAAGAAAAAAAAAATGTAGTAACCGATAAAGTAACTCCATCAGGCTCTCAGCAGATTTCTCAGGAGAGACTCTACAGGTCAGAAGACAGTGGAATAGCATGGAGAAGTAAAGTCTTTCCAAGACAAAAACAGAGGAAGTTTATTACCATTCCCTTCCAAAATGTTGAAAGGGCTCTTCTGTTTGAAATGAGAAAGCAAAAGTACACATGGATTTGAGTAATTTGAGAAATAGAATCAGCAAATTATAACTCTATTTCAGAATATGTTAAAAATTATAGAATAGAGATTAAAGGGGGAAAAGTAGTAAAAATAACTATAAATACTTATTTTAGTTACAAACTCACAATATAAAAATAGATAACTTTTTAGCCAACAAAAGCATAAAGGGAAGAGGAAAAGAATGGAACTAAAATAGGCAAATGAAGATAATATGCTGTCAGTAGAAAAAGGACTATTTATCTACAATACTTTTATATGAACTTCATACTAACCACAAAACATAAATCTAGAGCAGAGACTTAAAATATAAGGCAAGAGGAAATTGAAAAACATCATAGAAAACTGCCAAAGTAAATGGCAATCATAGACATAAGGAAAAAGAAACAATGGAGATATAGAGCAACTAGTAAACAAAGGATAAAACAGCAGTACTAAGTCCTCATCTGTCAATATTCACCCTCAATGTAAATGGATTGAATTCACCAAAAACACGGAGTGGCCAAATGGATTAGAAAACAAGAACCAACTGTATGCTACCTCCTGGATACTCATTTCAGCTCTAAAGTGAAGGATTAGAAGATGATACTGCAAACAAATGGCAGCCAAAAGAAAGTGCTTGCAAACAGATTCTTATCAGAAAAGATAGACTTCAAGCTAAAAAAAAGTAGCAAGAGACCAATATGAACATTATATAATGATAAAGGGGACAATTCATTCAGAAGATATAACATTCATTAATATATATGCACCTAACATAGGAGCACCACAATAGATAAAGTGATTATTAACAGACCTAAAGGGAGAAATTGACAGCAACAGAACAATTGTTAATAGCAAGAAACTTTAACACCCCACTTGTATCAATGGATAGATCATCCAGACAGTTCACAAGGAAACAGCAGCCTTAAATGGAACATTAGACCAGTCAAATTTGACAGATTTGTATAGAACATTTCATCCAAATGCAGCAGAATACACATTCTTTTCAAATGCACATGGAACTTTCTCAAGGATATGTTTGGGAACAAAATAAGTCTTCATAAATTTAAGAAGTTTGATCTCATATAAAGCACCTTTTGTGGTGACAGTGGTATGAAATTAGAAATCAACCACAAGAAGAAAGCTGGAAAAATCACGAATATGTGGAAACTAAACAACTTTCTATTGAACAACTCTTGGTCAATGAAGAAATCAAAAGAAAATTTAAGAAATACCTGACGACCAAGAAAAATGAAAATATGACCTACCAAAATCTTGGGATGTAGCAAGAAGTTTGTAGGATTACAGGCCTATCTCAAAAAACAACAAAAATTCTCAAATAGACTTTGCAGTATCATCTTCTAAACTTACATCTACCGGAACCAGAAAAAGAAGAGTAAATGAAGCTCAAAGTCAGTAGGAGAAAAGAAATAGTAAAAATTAGAGAAGAGATCAATGAAATGTCAAGCTTGTTCTTTGAAAAGATTAAAAATTGGCCCACTTTTAGCTAGATTCACTAAGAAAAAAGAATACTTAGATAAATAAAATCAGAAACAAAAGATTAGAAATTACTGTGGATGTACAGAAATACAAAGGATTATAAGAGAATACTATGAATAGATACCCAACAACAACAATAGGACAACCTAGAAGAAATGGACAAATTCTTAAAATCAAATGACCTTCCAAAACTGAATCATGAAGAAATAGAAAATCTGAATAGACACCAATCACTAGTAAGGAGATTGAAACAGTAATCAAAAACCTTCCAAAAAAACAAAAGTCCAGGCCTGGATTGCTTGACAAGTGAATTCTTCCAAACATTCAATGAAGATTTAATACTTAGCCTTCTCAGACTCTTTAAAAAAATTGAAGAGGAGGGAGTGGTTATTTTACAAGGCCAGCATCACCTTGACAAAACCAGACAAGGACAACACAAGAAAATACAATTACATGCCAACATCTCTGATGAATGTAGATGCTAAAATTTTCAACAAAATATTAGCAAATCAAATACAACAATACATTAAAAGGGTCATATGTAATGATCAAGTGGGATTTTTTCTAGGGATGCAAAAATGATTCAATATCTATAAATCAATCAACACGACAAACCATATTAACAAAGTGAAAAAAATGATGATTTGGTACCAATTTACAGTAACAACTCTCAATAAAACAGATATACAAGTAATATAATCAGCATGATAAAATCCTTATATGCCAAACCCACAGCTAATATCCTACTCAGTGATGAAAACCTGAAAGTTATCCTTCTAAGATCAGGAATAAGACAAGGATGCCCTTTCTTACAGCTCTCATTTAATAGTATTGAAGGTCCTAGCCAGAGCAATTAGATGAAGATAAGAAATAAATAACATCTCAATTGGAAAGAAAGATGTAAAACTGTCATTATTTGTGGATGATATGATTTTACTTATAGAAAACACTGAAGACTTCATTGAAGAACTATGAGAAATAATAAATACTGTAAGTTTACAGTAAATTTTCAGTGAATATAAAAAAGGTTGCATTTCTGTAATTTAGCAATGAACTAGAAGAAAAATAAATTAAGGAAACAATTTATTTAAAATCACAGCAAAAAGAATAAAATACCTGGGAATAAATTTGATCAAGAGGGGAAAGAGACTTATACATTGAAAACTGTTAAAATATTGTTGAAACCAATTGAGGAAGACACAAAGAAATGGGAATATATTCCATACTCATTGGAAGAATCAACATTGTTAAAAATAACATGTGTGATATATTTTTTCACATATCTAGGAACTTTTAGGTATCATAGCCTGCTATTGTGAATTTCTAATCTCTATGATTGTTACATTTTATACCTCTTAGTTAAGAGGTAGATGGTTTAGGTTTGCTCTATAATTATCTTCTTATAGGATACTTTTAACTTTGGTGCTCAAAAGTTTTATTTTTTCAAAGTTCAAGTTGCCCTCCAAGTCCCCTCTCCCTTGCTATATGGCAGTGAGATGAAAGCAGAATCTCACCTCCTCCCTTTAATTAATTGCTTGTACCTGGTCAAACATGAAAATAAATAAGAAAATTAATTAAAAATAAAAACTCAACAATCTAATCTCTGCACAAGCAATTACATATATAAATAACACTGTTGTATGTTTTATATGAATATTGTTAGGAGAGGAAATTCTGAGTTCTTATCACATGGAAAAACTTTTTTTTCTCTTTAATTCTGTATTTATTTGAGATGATGGATAATTGCTAAGCTTATTGTGGTAATCATTTCATGATTAATGGAAGACTAATGTTCATATCTATCAGATAAAATGTAATAAATTTTAAGTTTTAGGAATCAAAAGTAAAACATATTTTCTGTGTTTACATAATTCAGTAGAGAAAAGGGATTAAGATGATAAAAAGAAGGTCTTAATTCTAACTCAAGCTCCAACATTTTGTATCCATTTGGCTTTGCTCTAAGCTTTATGAGCTTGGGTTTTCTTATCTAAAAAATGGTGATCCTAATATCTGTTCCCTTTCCCCGCATGCTTATTTTAAGAATGAGAAAAATAAAGTATACATACTTAGTCTGATAACTAAGAAAAGTAATATTTAAAAGTAAATTGTTGCAGGAAAGAAAATTCGTACTTATTGGCATTTCATTTATATTGAATTGAAAGACTTTTCAGACATTTAGATATAGGATTTCAACTTATCAGCTATTCATCAGTTATTTATCAGTTATTCATCTTATTTTCTAGTGGTAAACTTAATTTATGAATAAAGTCATTTTGGGGGACATTCCAGAGTCTCTTAGTATGCTACCAAAATAAAATCATTTTGGGGGACATTCCAGAGTCTCTTAGTATGCTACCTAAAAAAAAAATTATTGAAACATTGATAGCAAGATTCATCTTAGGACAGGAATAATTATTGTTTTTGTTATGTAAATATATATTTGAATAATAATTCTATCTTGATAATTTATATAAAATTAATACTATTGTTTTTTGATATTTTTTAAAATACAAAATGTAAGCTAGAAATTTTAACCACCTTTGAAATCAACAGTCCTTTATTCTAGGGAATTGAAAATAAAGTTTAGATTGAATTACTTGAATTAAGAATATTTGTTCAAATGCAGGTATTTCTGGAAAAATGAAGTATTACCATTGGCTTAATTTCTTTTTTTTTTTTCTTCCTTTTTTTAGGGCCACACCTGCAACATATAGAATTTCCTAGGCTAGGGGTTGAATCGGAGCTGCAGTTGCCAGCCTATGCCACAGCCACTGCAACACCAGATCTGAGCTGCATCTGTGACCTATGCTGCAGCTTGTGGCAACATCAGATCCTTCACCTACTGAGCAAGGCCTGGGATCAAACTTGCACCCTCATGGATACTAGTCAGGTTCTTAACCTGCTGAGTCACAACAGGAAACCCTTTTTCTCTATAAATCAATTTCATTCAGGTTTAATTTATGAACAATAAAATGCATCCATTATTTTTGTGTTCGCATTATTTAAAAATTGTGGTAAAATACAAATAATGTAAATATTACTGTCTTAATCATTTTTAAGTGTACAGTTCAGCAACATGTTCACGTTGTTATGTAAAATGCACCCCTTTGAAGTGTGCAGTTTGATTAGTTCTGACAATACATTTGTCAGTGCACTTGTGTAACCCACCAGTTACACAGTATTTCTGTCATTCTCAAAATGTTCTTCTGTGCCTCTTTATAATCTCCACTAACCCCAAACTAATTAATATCATCAAGTAGACAGTAAGTGCCAGCAAGGATATGGTGGAAAGGGACCTTTGTACACTGTTGGTGGGAATGTAAATTAGTCCAATTTCTATGAAAAATAATGTGGTATCTCCTCAAAAAATAAGATTCAGCCATTCCACTTCTGGATGTATATCCAAAGGAAATTAAAACAGGATTTTGAAGAGATAGAAGCACTCGTATATTTATTGCAACATCATTCCCAGTATCTAAGATATGGAAACCTATATGTCCATCAGTGGGTGAATGGATAAAAAAGATGTGGTATATCTACACACAATGAAATATTATTCAGACATGAGGAAGGAGGATATCCTTTTGCCATTTGTGACACCATGGATGGACCTTGAACACATTATGCTAAGTGAGATAAGTCAGACAGAGAAAGGCAAATACTGAACAATTACATTTATGTGGAATCCAAAGTCAAACTTGTAAAAAAAGAGAGTAAAATGGTATTTACCAGGGGATGGGTGGTGGGGTGGAGGATAAGATTGAAGTTAGGCAGTAAATAAGCCAGGGAGGTCTAACGCACAGTATAATGAATATAGACAATAATGTCATATTATAAATGTGAATTTCTTTAAAAAAATAAGGACTACTTTGGTCTGTAAAGGTTTTTTAAAGATTCTTGGGAAAATTTTGAGCAGATACCATAGGTTTGTATATGGATAGCAATAATGTGCATAGATCACATTAGACACTTTTCATAGATAAATTTATTAATTCAGTGTGAAATAACGCTAGTTAATTTGATGTTCACTGATTTATTCCAGAATCAGATTGCAGTGAATCTGAACGGATTTATAGAAGGTCATAACTGAAAGTTTCAGTGTAATCTCAGCTATTTAAACAAAGTAGATGAAAATTTAAACATAGGAATATTTACATGGGAGAGTATAAATACTTATTTCTGATCCCTGTTGAAGTTTTCTTCTGTCTTGACATTTGCTAAGGAGTAAGACCTATTTATTTATTTTTATTTATTTATTTTGCTTTTTTAGGGCCGTACCTGCAGCATATGGAGGTTCCCAGGCTGGGGGTCCAATCGGAGCTATAGCTGCCAGCCTTTGTCACAATGTCAGATCTGAGCCATGTCTGCAATATACACCACAGCTCATGGCAACACCAGATCCTTAACCCACTGAGCAAGGACAGGGATCGAACCCACAACCTCATAGTTCCTAGCTGGATTCATTTCCGCTGCACCACAATGGGAACTGCGAGACCTATTTATTCCATTATGTTCATAAAGCCGGGTTTTCAGAGAGGACTCTGAAGGGCCTGCATCTTCCCTCTGGAGTTTGTTTGGTTCAAGCTTAGATGGGATCTGAATCCTGAAGGGTCCTTGGGAAGACCAGGGTTATTGCTGATAGGAGACCCCTTAGTGAACAGGGGTGTCCTGAGATGCACCTGCTCATCTAAAGGCATTTGACAAGGGGTTTTTGTTTGTTTGTTTGTTTGTTTTTTGTCTTTTTAGGGCTGCACCTGTGGCATATGGAGCTTCCCAGGCTAGGGGATGAATCAGAGCTGTAGCTGCCTGCCTGCGTCATAGCCACAGCAATGCAGGATCTAAGCCGTGTCTTCAACCTACACCACAGTGCACGGCAACACTGGATCCTTAACCCACTGCCCACTGAACAAGGCCAGGGATCCAACCTTCAACCTCATAGTTACTAGCTGGGTTTGTTAACCACTGAGCCACGACAGGCACTCCTAACAAGAGTTCTTGAATTCTCTTTTTCAATTATTTATTTTAATCCTGAAGTTCTTCCTCTCCTCTCCCCAGCACCTTATTTTGATGTTACTTTGCCATATGCTATTTACTAGGCACTGGGGTAGCCATCCAAGGATTTGAGAGGATGTGATTTTTTTTTTCTTTTGGGAGTTTTTGGTATGATAGAATAGATAGACATCAAAAGATGATTTTACACCAATATTGTGTGGCCTGGCAGAGAACTCCTCGGGTAGGAAGAGGGTAGAGAGAATGGGTAACTTATGCAGCTGGGGGAGGAGGGCAGGGAAAGCTTCCTGGACATGGGGGGGTAATTCAGGGTGATTCTAGCATAAGAGTCACAAATCTGCCAGGAAAAGAGGGTAATAAAGGAGGGAGGGCCTTTCTGGTAAGTGAAACTCCTAAGCAAAGGCATGACAAGAGACACAGCTTGGAGTTTGCTAGGGAACCACAGGCAGAGGCACTTTCCAATGTGCACTTTTTGTATAGTTAATACATTCTAAAAATATTTTATCGCCAAGAAAATACTCATTACTGCTTGTTCAGTCTTCCACAAGATGAGCTATATTTAGTTCTTTAGCTGTGATGTGCACAAATTAGCACATTATCTTTTTGAGGTCGACATAGTAGAAAGGCTGTGAGTCATTAGAATTACACACACTTCCTAGCTCTGGTCACTTCCACACTCATCATGTGACCAAGGGCAAGTCATTTAATCCCTCCAAACTTCTTTTTCTTTATCCTGAAAACAGAGGAAAAAGAAAAGTTATATTGTAGTATTGACTTAAGGATTAAATGATATGTTTTTAAGGTACTTAGCATAGTATGAGCTCAAACTAGCCCTTCAGCAGATGGCAGCTCTCGCTATTATGTGGTTGATATAAATGACAACTTGTACTTTTCAATGATAAATAAAATACATGGAATTTTATTCATCACAGACTAATGAGAACATTATTTAATATAGCTAACTTATTTAGGCTGACATATCAGGCTTTTTATTCATTTTTTTTAATAGGCAAAATCTCAAATATTATCCAATGTGTTGGATGTTGCCCATCGGTTTATAAAAGAAGTTAATCCAGATGAACTCAAAGGGGAGAATCATTCTGCAAAAGAGATGAGTAAAAGTCAGCATACACCCAAATCTCTTCTTCTTCAGGGGAACAGCTCTGAGGTAAGCCGAGAAAAATATAGTAGACATTTTCCATCATACATGATCACAGAGACGGTCATTCATATAGTCAACTAGAGCTATAGAGTTTTGAAGATCGTTTGATCACTTTGTCATTTAATACGAATTTGTTTTTTTATTAATCAAAAACATTTTTATTGGGAAAATCCTTTCAAAGAGATTTGCTTTTGTTTCACTGGCTATTGTTTGTTTGTTTTTAATTGTTATATTCCCAATACGATTTTTTTTCTACTGCACAGCATGGTGACCCAGTTACACATACATGCACAAATTCTTTTTTTTTTTTTTCTTTTCGTCTTTTCTAGGGCTGCATTCATGGTGCATGGAGGTTCCCAGGCTAGGGGTCCAATCAGAGCTGCTGGCCTATGCCAGAGCCACAGCAACACGAGATCCAAGCCGTGTCTGTGACCTGCACCACAGATCAGCGCAATGCCAGATCCTCAACCCACTGAGTGAGGCCAGGGATCAAACCCACAATCCCATGCTTCCTAGTTGGATTTGTTAACCACTGCGCCACAACGGGAACTCCTACACATTCTGTTTTCTCACATTATCATGCTCCATCATAAGTGACTGGACTTAGTTCCCAGTGCTACACAGCAGGATCCCTTTGCTGATCCATTCCAAAGGCAATAGTTTGCATCTATTAACCTAAGCTCCCAATCCACCCCACTCCCTCCCCCTCCCCCTTGGCAACAAGAAGTCTATTTTCTAAGTCCACGGTTTTCTTTACTTTGGAAAGGTTCATTTGTGCTGTATATTAGATTCCAGATATAGATGATATCATATGGTATTTGTCTTTCACTTTCTGACTTACTTCACTCAGTAGGAGAGTCTCTAGTTCCATCCACGTTGCTGCAAATGGCATTATTTTGTTCTTTTTTATGGCTGAGTAGTATCCCATTGTGTATATATACCACATCTTCCTAAACCAACCATCTATTGATGGACATTTGGGTTGTTTCCATGTCTTGGCTATTGTGAATAGTGCTGCAATGGACCTGTGGGTGCATGTGTCTTTATTAAGAAAAGTTTTGTCTGGATATATGCCCAAGAGTGGGATTGTTGGGTCGTATGGTAGTTCTATGTATAGATTTCTAAGGTGCCTTCTTACTGTTCTCCACAGTGGTTGTACCAGCTTACATTCCCACCACCAGTGCAGGAGGGTTCCCTTTTCTCCATATCCTCTCCAGCATTTGTTATTTGTGAACTTATTAGTGATGGCCATCCTGACCAGTGTGAGGTGGTATCTCATGGTAGTTTTGATTTGCATTTCTCTAAAAATCAGTGATGTTGAGTATTGTTTCAAGTGCTTGTCGGCCATCTGTATATCCTCCTTGGAGAAATGTCTATTCAGGTCCTTTGCCCATCTTTTAATTGGATTGTTGGCTCTTTTGCTGTTGAGTTGTATAAATTGCTTGTATATTTTAGAGATTAGAAGCCCTTGTCAGTTGCATCATTTGAAACTGTTTTCTCCCATTCTGTAAGCTGTCTTTTTGTTTTCTTTTTGGGTTCCTTTGCTGTGCAAAAGCTTGTCAGTCTGATTAGGTCCCATTGGTTTATTTTTGCTTTTATTTCTGTTGCCTTAGAAGACTGACCTGAGGAAACATTTGTAAGGTTGATGTCAGAGGATGTTTTGCCTATGTTCCCTCCCAGGAGTTGGATGGTGTCTTGTCTTATGTGTAAGTCTTTAGCCATTTTGAGTTTATTTTTGTGCATGGTGTGAGGGTGTGTTCTAGTTCCATTGATTTGCATGCAGCTGTCCAGGTTCCCCAGCAATACTTGCTGAAAAGACTGTCTTTCTCCCATTTTATGTTCTTGCCTCCTTTGTCAAAGATTAATTGACCGAATGTGTCTGGGTTTATTTCTGGGTTCTCTGTTCTGTTCAATTGGCCTGTATGTCTGCTTTGGTACCAGTACCACACTGTCTTGATGACTGCGGCTTTGTAACATTGCCTGAAGCCTGGGAGAGTTATGCCTCCTGCTTGGTTTTTGTTCCTCAGAATTGCTTTGGCAATTCTGGGTCTTTTGTGGTTTTTTTGATGAATGATCCTTTGACTGTATTGCTTTCTGTGCATTTTCACCCCATCAAGAAATGAATATGTGGGAGAAACACACAAAAAAAATAACACAATGCAATATAGCAATTTTATATTCATCAGGATCTCAGGCTAAAAATATAAAACTATGCCAGTTATTTTAGGTGACAGGCAGTTTCACAGTTATTTAAAATCAGATTTATGCCAGATAACCTTTTATCAGCTCATGTCTATATATTTTAATAATATTGTTATATTGATTCTTTAGCAAGATACAGACTTCCTCAAATGTTGATCCTTGTAATAATCCTCACTTTTTTAAATGCCACATCATTTTTTCATTGTAGTTCAGAAATAGTAACTTGGCCAGAGTTACAGGGCTTGTTACTTTGTGACAGAATGAGATTTGAATTTCAGTCTAAGTTCCAAATCCTTGTTCAGAGAATATAAACCATGCTGTATGTTAGTAAGGCCTCTTTACAGCATAGAAACTGAACTTGAATTGTCCAGGAAGATTAGCATTTTGGCATGAATTTCACTAATAGAACTGCCAAGGGTGTTTGTGAAGAATCGCTGAATGAGTTACAGCCTTATTATGGGAATAACAATGTACTGAGGACTGATAGTGTGTCAGACACCATCCTATATATTTTATGTTTATTATTTCTTTTTATCCTTTTAAAATTATTTCTTTTTTTCAGAGAAAATAGTGGCAAATTGCAGTTTTTTATATTGCCCAAGATATCATTGATAGAGGGAACTTTGATTTGAACCCAGACCTCATGACTCCAAATTACCTACTTTTAACCATTCCCCAGAGGCTGTGGTTTTAAGGATTTCTCCTTTGTGCCTGCCATCTTACCCATTTGTCCCATCAATAAAAATAGTGATGCATCAATAGTTAACATATATTAAACACCTTATGCTAGGCATTGTGCTCAACGCTTTAATTGCTTTCTCTTATCCAATAATCACAATAACCATATAAGTCTTGAATTATAATTACCTCATTTAACAGATGAGAAAGAGAGGGTTTAAGTAATTCACTCTGCTAGAGAACTATAGAGCTTACTCCTTTGCCTGTGCTTTTAATCTCTAAAAGGAATGCTGCTTCTTACCCCCATGGGTAATTGTGTATGCTTATAGACACTCTACCTTAACTTAAAAACCATTAATTCAGTGGTTTCATCCAAGAGTGCACATTAGAATCAACTGGAGAAATGTTAGAGAAACATGTAACTAAGTTTGGCATCTCTGTGGATGGGTCCAGACCTGTGTGGTTTTAACAATAGCTCAGTCATTCTGGTGGACATCATTGCTCTCAACCCTCAGGTGTTCACCTGTACGTAGTGCACATACTAAAGAAATGCCCTCTCATATGTTCGGTCCTCCTCTGTGCTAGAGAGCAGAGGTTCTCCAACTGCAGTAACCATCAGAAGCACTTGGTAAGTTTGTTTAAAATGTATATTCCTGGTTTGCTACGCAAATTTTGATGTTTTATGTCTGTTGGGTCCAGGAATCTGATTTTTAATTGGCTTACTAAGCATTTTGAATGCTGAGAAGAGTCAAAATGGTATTAAAGCCTGATATCTGTTTCAGGGCTTTTCTTATGGATTCAAGCCGGTGGATGTCCTTAGAAAGGGGTCCAGTTCATTAAAGAGCTTTCCTCTTACAGATGGAAACCTGAATTTGAAATCCTGACTCAGATTTTCCTATAGCTTTGTAACATTGGGCAATTTACTTACCTTTTGATCCCCTGTTTCCTTTTCGGGGGAAAGTGGGGATAGTAAAACATATTTTGCTGGGGTATCATGTAGCCTAGAGAGGTAATGAATGTACAGCAATGGATACCAAGTGCTCCTTCAAATTTCCGAGCCTCCGAGAATTGGGCAGGGTCCTAATGGGCTCTGAGTGGAAGTGACATATGACAGTTTTGGGCTGAAATATTTAAGAGCCAATGTACAATCTTTTGCCTTTTTCCTATCCTGTCACCACACTGTGGAAGCCAGGTATTCCATAGGCATAGCTGTAGAATGTAAATGTCTTTTATCTCTGATTGATTGCTTGGATGGGAGCTGCCCTGGAGAGCTGCTGGAATCACCAGAATACTTAACCCATTTTGTATTAAGCACTGTTTTCAGTGCTTTTTCATTAGTACAGCATTCATATGTATACACACACACACACTCACATATTGTTTACTGAATACCTCCCCATGTACTTCTAAGGCTTAGTATTTCCACACTAAATTCGTTACCTCTTCTCCAAAATCTATAGATGTTTCTATGGGTGGCAGCCTCTCTCCTAGCTTTCTGAGCCAACAAGAACAGTTATTTTCTATAGTCATTTCTCTTCCTCCTTTGCACATCCAACCCATTACCATGTTTCATTTTATTTTTATTTATTTATTTAATTTAATTTTGTCTTTTGCCTTCATTTTACTTTATATTTATTTATTTATTTATTTTTTATTTTTGTCTTTTTGCCTTTTCTAGGACCGCACCTGCAGCACATGGAGGTTCCCAGGCTAGGGGTCTAATCTGAGTTATAGCCACTGACCTACGCCAAAGCCACAGCAACGAGGGATCCAAGCTGTGTCTGCAACCTACACCACAGCTCACGGCAATGCCGGATCCTTAACCTACTGAGTGAGGCCAGGGATCGAGCCCCCAACCTCATGGTTCCTAGTCGGATTTGTTAATCACTAAGCCATGATGTAAACTCCCACCATGTCTCATTTTAAAACCATCTGAAAACTCTTGAATATTTGGTCACTTCTAGTCTTATTGCTATTCCAAATACTGAAATTAGTTTTTTTTTCTTAAAATGAAAATGGATATTAAAGTGAAAAGTGCATATAATTCTCTCCCCTTATAGCAGTTAATCATAATTCCAATTTGGTATGTATGTATTTCTTAACACAGTTATTTGTTGCATACTGCTCTGCATAGTGCTTTTTATAGTCAGCATAGTTCTGTACTTCATATAGCATACTCCACAGCCTTCTCATTCTATGCAGTGGTTGTAAGATACTATATAGATATTATAAGATACTATGTAAGATACTTTACTATATATTGGTTATGAAATAACTTTTCTGCTGTTTCAGTCTTATGCTGGTTCAAAGTATGGTATAAAGAGTAGTTTCGATGAGGACACAGAAAGAAGAAAGAAAAAATAATTTTGAAAAATATTGTTTTGCATATGTATATATATGTATATATAGATAAAATCCTAAAATTCCTAGGTGAAGAGGGTTATGCACTTGTGACATTGATAGATATTAACAAATGGATGTAAATTTTAATTGGTTTCCTTGTATGTGAACTTATTATTCTCCAGTTTTTTTCTCTCCCACACTGCTGTGTGAGGCTCTTCAGTAGCTTTGCATTTCCAGTATGTTTAAGTGTTAATTTCCTCTGGATGGTAGCAGAATCCTTCACAATCTGACCCTGCTTGTCTTCCCATGCTTTATATTTTCTCATATCCTGTTTGTTTGTTTGTGGGTTTTTTTTCTTTTTCTTTTTGCTATAGCAGCACAGTTCTCACCACAGGAACTGTATACAGTTCCATACCACTGTGCTCTTTCACTCCATGCCATATGTATATATATATATATACACACACACCGTTCTTCTGTTCTGGAATACTGCCCCTGCTTCTTTTTGCCCATAGGATTCTTATTTACCTGCTTTTTGCTTCTGTTTCTATTGGGGGCTTATTAACATGGATTTCTGTGTCAATGGCTAGTATAGTGTCTATAGATTCCAGATGCTTTTTGTTTATTCTATGCAGGCATATACAATCTTCTCTTAATTGTTCTCTAATAGTCTGCCTGTTTATTGTGCAATTAAGGGCTGAACATAGAGGATTTACTCTTGTATCTAGAAGATAATGCACTGGAGATTTCACAGTTTGATCAGTGTAGGTAATCCACATTTGATAATTCAGCATTGGTGTGGAATTTCTTTTGCTTTAGTTCCCTAATTAAGCTTTTTTCTCTGATTCACTGGATAACTGTCAAATCCTACCTTTATTTTCTTCTGTGTGTTCACCATGGAACTGCATTTTGTTCTGAATTCATCCTTTCCCCCATCATTATACTGAGAAGCAGGCAGTGTTTCATATTTATTAATTTTTCCATTCATTCAACTAACTTTTAATGAACACCTACTTTGGGTCGGACGCTTACTTACTTACTCTTGGCAGTGAGGGAACAGAAGGAATTCCTGATCTCATTACATTCTGTTGGGAGGGACAGATGATAAGTAAGCATGTAAATTCAGGATATGTTATTAGGAGAAAAATACTTAAAAAAAAAACAAATTTTAAGGATAGGAGGTTGGAAAATGGGGTAGAAAGAGGCTGTATTCTTAGGGTCATTGTTATGGTCCTCATGCACTCTCTAAGTACGTGACGTTTGAACTGAGACTGAATGAAAGGAGTTTCTGGCTGTGTGAAGATATAGAGAAGGTTCATTCTCTGAGCTCATGAAAGACCCTCAAGTGGAGTGTACTTGATGGGTTCTCAAAACTGCAAGAGTATAAGTTTGGCTGAAGCAGGGTGAATGAAGAGGGGGAAAATTGAAGAAACTGAAGGAAAAGGCAGGCGAGTACAAAGTTATGTAGGGTCTTGTATGTTCTAGTAGGAATTGAGGGCTTCATGGAGAGTCCATGGAGGGTTTTGGGCAGAGGAGTGATTTACCTGTTAAGAAACTGCTCTTTCTGCTGTAGGGAGGTTACAGGGAGTGGGAGATTGAAGAAGTCAGAAGATTGGATACCAGGCTATCACTGCTCTCTAGGGAAAACACTGGTGAATAACATAATTATAAATCCTTAGTCCTGAAGTCTATATTTTTATTACTTTCTGAAGAGACCATTTATAACTGCTTATAAAGTTTTAAAGTAATCAGTAAAGCATATATATAAGTACAACTTAAAAGCATTTTTACTCAAAGTTAAAAAATAATGTGTGACTCACAATGTTCAAAATTAATGCTACCTGCATTTTAATATACAGAGCACTTAGTAAAACATACTTAAGATACATTGTTATTGGTTTAGGTAGAAGTTTCAACAACAAAAAAAGAAGACTGTGCAAATCCACGAGATAGGCTTTTGTGTGAAGGGCCATTGGATGAAGAAACTTCTGCCCAATCCTTTCATGAAGTTTTAAATCAGTGGAGAACTGGGCATCGTGATGACGAGAAATGGAATGTACATGCAGCAAAACCAGGTACAGCTTTTTTTTTTTTTTTTAATAAAATGAATGCTTTAAAATAAAACTGAAAGTATTTTCTCTCCATTCTCTGTGAATATAAATGCAGTGTTCAGAAACTATTAATATTGAGATAGCAATTTGATATAACTCTTCAAAGAAGTAGTCACTGTATGACCATTGGTTACTGGTTTAATATTTATAGGACCCTGAATTGGGTGTTGGGGATATATTTGCCTTTGTATCCTATGTAAATTCAGGCTGTCAGATGAATAGAGAAATGGCTCTTTCAGCTCCTCTACTCTCAGCAGACAGTTTTTGTTAGAACAACTATTCCTTTATTGAACTGTAATTACAATACATAAAACAGGAGGATGTGTGAGAGAGAGAAGTAAAAAATTTTTTTAATGTGTCTGGAGAAATATATTTCAAGAACTGCTGTGAAGTTCAGGGGGATAATTAATTTTTTTGTTTTTTCTTTCTTTTTGAAGAAATATTTCTTGTTTTTATTTTTCCTTGGTGATTTTCACACCCATATTCTAGACAGTGAAGATCTAGATGACTGAAGTGTGCTGTGTTTCCCAGTATCTATTAAGGGAAATCACACTTTTAAAAGTACTCAATTTATTAATTTTATTACCCAGAATCTTGAGACATCCAATTGCTTTTCATTAAAATAAAATGTTAGTAATACATTTAAATCATGTAACTTAGTTGATAACATCCAATTTTATGATTTTTATTTTATTTTTTTTCCAATGGAGGAAGTCCCTTGATTATTCTTCTTTTGTAACATAGTTAATTCCTACTGTCAAGATATCACTTGACTTCTTCCCAATTAGAATTTGATTTTTTACTAAGTAATGTTTTCTCCTTCAAATATTTTTCCTATATTTGTTAATGATGCATCAATTTTGTTAATATTTCTGAATTTATTTTTGTATCCTTTTTTATTATGTACCTCAGTATAACTCTCATTGACTGTGTTGTTTTATGTGCTCTTTTATTTGTGCTTTTACTTTTTTTTTTTTTTTGTCTTTTGTCTTTTTTTTGAGGGCCACACCCATGACATATGGAGGTTCGCAGGCTAGGGGTCTAATCAGAGCTGTTGTCACCGGCTTACACCAGAGTCACAGCAACGTGGGATCTGAGCTGTGTCTGCGACCTACACCACAGCTCATTGCAATGCCAGATCCTTAACTCACTGAGCGAGGCCAGGGATGGAACTCTCAACCTCATGCTTCCTAGTCAGATTTGCTTCCACTGCGTCATGACAGGAACTCCTGTCCTTTTACATTTTGATGTTTATTTTCCTTTTCTACTTTGAAAGGGACTAAGTCTTCTATAGAAATCCACCTGGAAGACATAGTATTTAAAAATAATAGGAGAACTGATGTGTTGTAGCTGAAGGCTGAAGATGATTGTGGATGGAGATGCTTAAATGGAATTGAACTGCCTGATTTCAGAGGAATCATGGCAGCCTGGAATGGTATAAGCCAGATTTTGGCATATAATCATCAAAGTTGTAGTGGAAAAATTACCAAAATAAAGGATAAGAAAGACTAGTGATTGGAAAGTTTCAGTTCACAGAGATCTATAATACTAATTGGAATATGTAAGAATTAAGGAGTTGTACAGTCTCCTATTTTTTCTTTCTGAGGAGAAAATATTTACACTTGATGCACAGAGACCCAACTTGAGCTACTATGTTGGGGGTTCAGGGTTTTTATGAGGTTCTTGTCCCTAAGCCACACCACAGATCTGGAGTCCCTTAATTTAGATAGAAGCTGGGTCCTTCTGCAGGATTTTGTAGTGTGGCCACAAGGGTATACTATGTATCTTCCTCTTAGCCTTCACTACAAAATTTTAACTATTTACTAGGATAAACATGCAATGAGGAAATGCAATGCCAAGACCTGCAGGGGGATATTAGATTCTGGGCCTAAACTGACATTATCCCTGGTGATCCTAATTACCACTGTAGTCCATCAGCTAGTCTCAGAAATTTAAGGAAGTAAGGTGATGAGTGGAATCTTTATTCTGTCTCATAGTGCATTGGGACTGTGGGGCCATTTTGTGGTTATTTTCTCAGCCCTGATTACATATTGGGGATGAATATACTTAGTAACAGATAAAATCTTTCTATTGAAAGTCTGACCTGTTGCGTGAAGGTTGTTACAGTGGTACCTAAGTATAAGATCCTAGAACTGTCCCTCCACCCCACCATCTTTGCCAATGCTCATGATAAAATACCATGCCAAAAGGCATTGCAATTTCTGCAGATTGCAGAGATTAATGCCAACATCAAAGACTTGAAAGATGCAGGAATACTGCTTTTTATCATATTTCCATTTAACTTACCTATTTAGTGCAAAAGCCAATGACTTTGAAAAATGACTATAGGTTAGAGTGAACTTGGTCAGATGATGATGATACAGGTCACTGTTGCTTTGCTAGATGTAGTGTCTTTACTGGAGAAAACCAACACATTCTCTTTGGGGAAGACAGACAGCTATTGACCTAGTTGAGAGGTTTATTTTTCTGAAAAGTGACAGATTGTAAATATTTTAAGCTTTAAGGGCCTTTCAGAAGTACTCTGCCTTTCAATCATGAAAGCAGACATAGATAATGTACAAACAATTGAGTGTGACTATTTCCCAATAAAACCTTGTTTATGGACCCAAATTTGAATTTTTATGTAATCTTCATATGTCACAGTGTATTATCCTTCTTTTGATTTTTAAGCCATTAAAATATGTAGAAACCACTCTTAGATTGAATGCTCTGCAAAAATAGTTAGTGGGCCAGATTTTGCTACTCCTTGACATATCAAATATATTATTTTCTATTTATATCAATAAATATAATCTGAAATATTTTGATATTATATGGCAAAGGTAACAGTATACCCTCACAATCTTGCTCCAGACTTACATTAGCTCTCCAGCTCTCTAGCATTATGTAAGTCCCAAAGGACCTTGATTGTCTTGCTATTGCACAGAAGATAATGCTGGCCCATTAGACTGATGGCACGATGCTAAGTGGATTTGGTGAACAGGGAGTATCTGTTACAGAATGATTGTATTGTATCCTTTCCATCATGGATGGGGCAGTAATTAGTCCTCATGGGAAAGACTGGATATTTCAGAAAAGGATTTGCTTTCTCTCCCTGTAGTGTATCTGCCAACAGAAGTTTTGTCATCATGGTATCTCACACAACATTGTCTTAGAGAAAAACACTCGTTTTATTATGAAAGAGATACAGGAATAGACTAATTTCTGTGGAATTCAATCATGTTACTATGGGCAGCAGTATTCAGAGGGCTTAATAGTTTTGTGGACTGACCTTGCTAAAGGTTCAATGTGGGTTCCAGCTGAGAAACAGCGTCTTTTAAGTTTGGGGTGCTTTTCCTACAGGGTGCTCTGTATTATAAGAAACTCCAGCAAAACTTTCATTATAAAAGAAAGCTGAAACTACCCACTGCCATTTGGGGGCTCATCAGCACTGAATTAATAGTCAGAAGGGGCCACTGTACTGCTGGCCATTGTATTTGAACACAATTACAAAGGAACAATTGGATTGTCATGACAGAAAGAAGATAAACTTCATCTGCAAGCTGTTCAACAGCATACTTAACTTTTCTTTGTTTAGTAATATTGTTCATTGGAAAAATGTGGCAACCCAATGAAAAGAGGGCTTCTGTGGTCTTGAATCCTTTGGAATGAAACTTTAAGTCACTCCACCAGGTAAGAAGATCTTGGCAGAGAGTAGCATAGAATGGTCGGTGAGAGAAGGGTACTGTGGTAATCAAGTCAAGGTAGGCTTCCAAACCAGCTACAAAATGGAGAACCCCGGCAGCTATGTTTTATATTGAATGATTGTTTTTTTTCCTGTCTCTTTTACGTGATACCTAATATGACCTGTATTACTGGTATCTAACATTTAAATTTAGGTTCCAGTTGAGAGTGTCACTAAACTGATCTCCCTATGATACACGATGGCCATAGAACTTTGTGTTAGGCCAGCAAAGAAGACAAAGAATGGCATAGGTATTGGAGGAAAGTTGGTAGAATCCGTGTGGTCAACAGTGTGCTTTCTATGGAGAAATCATAAAGATAAGGACTTCTACTAATATGATTTTTTTCTTGCCCCAGAGTATTATGATTAGGATGTTTTTTGTTTGTATATACTATATGTATATGTTTATAAACATTTTCCTTTTCCTAAGATATTAAGTAGATACAAAAGAACATTTATAAAATTTATATAGCTTATGGAGAAAACAAAACAGAAAGCCCTTTCTCTCTCCCTCTTTTCTCCCCTCTAAGAGATTATCACTTACTTGGGTTTTGTGTTTTTTCATTTCCTTGATTTCCTTGTGGTTTACTGCATGTGTGTATGTCTAAACAATATATTGTTACATTTGCACATATTTGAACATTGTGTAAGTAAAAAGCCAGTGTATGTATTCTTTAATTTAATCAATATTATTTATTGAGATTCACTCATGAAGATGTGCATTGTTGTATTTCATTCATTTTTACTGCTAAAGAGTCATCTGTTATATGAACATACCTACTTATCTGTTTAAACACTGATAGTTTATTAAACTTTGATCTGTTTAAACATTGATGGTTTTTATTATCACAAGTACTGTCTGGTATGAATATTCTTGCACAGGTCTCATGATACACCTGTGCACTCTTGTCCAGGTGTCTGTTCCTGGAGGTAGAACAGCTGGGTCTGAGGGTGTGCATGTCTTCAGCTGTACTAGGTAAAGCTGAATTATTTACCAAAGTACTTGTATCAGTTTATGCTCCCACCTCCAGTGTATAAGAGGTATGGCTGCTTCCCATTATTACCAACACCCAAATTGTCAGATTTTTTTAAACGTTGCTGATCTGATAAGGGTGATATTGTATATTTAATTTGTGTACCTCTTTAGAAATGACATTGAATATGTTTTTCTCTCTTTCTTGGCCATTTAACATAGTAGCACACTTGAATTTTCATTTTTCAGTTGTCTCTGTTATTGATTCCTAACTTCATTTCATTCAAATGTAAATTCTCACTTCCTTCAGTATGAAAGGCGGTACTTAGGATGGCCTAGAAGGTTCAATGTAATCTGAAGTACCTATCTCTGTGATCTCATCTCCCATTACTCTCCCTCCTTGTTTTGTTTCAGTTGTACTGGCCTCCTGGCTATTCCATCAGAGGCCTCAGGCACATTTTTGCCTTAAGACTTTTGCGGTGTCTATTAAGAAAAATACCACCATCCCATCCCATCATTATGAAGAGAGCATCTCACACAAATTCTTACAAAATGCAGCCAGGGAACCAGTAAACAAGGGAGCAAACCAAAACCTAAGTTACCTAGCATATGTGGCATTTTTCAGGGAAACATGCCTCATAAATCCATGTGTTCTAGATTTGTTTTCTATAGGCAATTCAAAACAAAAGTTATCCTGCTAAATGCATTACATAGCTAAAGACACTCTTTCTAGAAAACATCATTAATTTACCAGAAGGTCTAGTTATTAGCATATTCACAAGCAGGTTAACCCAGGCCACCTGTCATCTTTATTTCTGGGAACATGCCATTGTGATGAGAGAAGAGTGAATCACAGGCCAGCTGCTTCATCTGCTTCCTCCTCATCACCCTTCTGGACTTGGTGGTTATCTTGCAAGCCAAGTGGCTCTTCACCATGACCTAGGGAAAAAAATAAGTGAGTCCTCATTTTTTTTTCTTTTTGCTTTCTGGTGGAGAAATGTTTTGTTTTCTTGTGGAAAGGAGGACTCACAGTAGACAGCTTTTTTTAATCCCCCATAACTTTCTCTGGTCCTTGATGCCTGCTCTTTCAGTTAATGCATTCTGATGGTGATTCTCAGAACATCCTCTAATTGCTTTCTTTGGAATTTGGGAGGAATTACACTTTATTCACTTTGGGAAGAATAGGAGTGGGGTTACTTACATTCTTTTGGTTTATTTCTATTCCTGGCATTTAGCTCTTTCTGAAAGATATTCATTAAAGGATACAGTATGAGCTTGGGATTATTCTCTACTTTAGACTATAAAATTAATTTTTTCCCTCTTTACTATTTCCATTTCTTTTCCAGCATATTAAGAGGAGTAATATTTAGGAAGGTAGAGAGACTCGTGACTCTGGATGTACACTGCTTTCTTTCCCAGAAATCTCCATCAGTTTTAAATATCTCTGAGTAGTGGTTCTAATTTAGTAGTACTTCAGAAACATCTTAAGCATCTGGAAGTAAATTGCCATGTAGATATAAATTCATGAGGACAGCTATCTCCTCCAGGTGCCATTCTGAGTTATTTATTTTCTGTTTCCCATAATGTGTAAATATTATTGTCAGTGGCTATAACACATACCTTTATGTGTGTGTGCATTTGTAGAATATATAATGAATCTGTTTGTATTTATTTTTATTGTTTAAAATAATTAGTTGCTTTAAAAAGCTGTGTGAATCAAATTTTTTTATTTCAAGAAATTATTGAAGAAAACCATCTATACATTAATATAATACATCATCAATATTTAACACATTTGCATAATTTAAGCCTAGAACTATTGATTATATAGGTAAATATCAAAGCACATTTGCCTCAAAAATGGTGAGTTTTGCCTCTTGAGCAAAGTTATGGTAATTTATAGACTAGCTTGTATTAATTATGTATGTTATGTTTATTTTTATAGACTCACTGGAAGAGTGTGAAGTACAAACTAATATGAAAATTTGGACAGAACCACTTACAATTGAATTTAAAGAAGACAGTCTATCCTATATGGAAAAATTATGGCTTAAAAAACACAGACGGTATTATCTGAATTTTTGTTATTAGAAATGCAAAAGCTATTTACAAAGCTATTTACATTCCTTGCTTGTGTGACATGCTTTTTTGCAATAATTTTACATATGTGCTTCCCATTTGCATAAATAATTTTAAAGCAATGTTAAATTCCTGTGAAGTTTCTACTGTTCTGATAAGAATTTTTATTCAATTTATGTATGTAATCCATGATTGATTTAGGGTTTGCCTTGAGAAATAGAAATGCATAGGTGGGAAAAAAGGCACACATATGGTATAGAATTTAAGAATAATCACAAAAATAATGTGATAAATGAAAGATTACTCTGGAAAGGTATTGCTCTCAGTTTTTTTACATTGGCATAAATTTTTGAGGCTGTACTTTTCAGAATCTACCTTTAAGTTAATCAAACCTTTTATTCTTTTATTCAAAGAGTATATCTTTAGATGCACCATTTCTTAAACCGTTTAAAAGTTACAGTATTAAATAGCAAACATAAATTATGACTGAATACATGTTAGAGTCATTCGTAATTGTGCTGTGATAGAAGAGCCATATTGAGAGGTACCTTTAAAGGCCATGAGTTCCGTTTGCCCTTGTAGCAGTACTACTTACACTCCTTTGTGCCTACAAATCAGCTAGAGACTGGCAAAATCCAAATTCTTCTTCAGTATGTTTGGGCGGAGACAGATTTTGCATTTCTTGGCATGAGTACGTGCCAGGTATTTCATAGAACACATTCAATGTGGGCCTATCTGGTGTTTTTTCATAATTAGATTGAGGTTGAATATTTTAAGGAGGAATGCCACAGAGAGGGCATGCCCTTCTCAGTGCGTGATACCTCAGGATCATACTGTTGGCAAATCTCATCACCAGGCTGTTAACCTTAAGTGCATCATTCACATGGTGTTCACCCAGGTTCTCTGCTGTAAAACCACTCTTTTCCCTTTATATCGTGGTCTGTTCAGGCTGTTAGATTATCATAGACTGAGTGGCTTATAAACAGCACACATTTATTTTTCACAGTTTCCTAAGGCTGGGAAGTCCAAGATCAAGGTGCCAGCAGACCTGGGGACTGGTTCATAGATGGCTATCTTCTCCTCACAGGGCAGAAGGGGTGAAGGGTCTCTCTTGGGTTTCTTTATAAGAAATCCCATTCATCAGTGCTCTACAGTCATGACCTAATCACCTCCCAAAGGCTCACCACCTAATACCATCACCATGGAGGTTAGAATTTCAACAGATGAATTTTGTGGGGACACAAACATTCAGAACAGAACTTTCTGCTCGTGGCCCTCCACAGTTTATGTCCTTCTCACATGCAAAGTATGTTCATTCTATACTTATAGCCTCCAAAATCTTAACTTGTTCCATTATTAATTCAAAGGTCTAAAGCCTTATCTAAATATCATCTGAATCAGATATGAGTGAGATTCAATGTCTGATTCATTCTGAGAACAATTGCTCTCTGTGAACCTATTAAATCAAACATGTTACATGTTTCCAAAATACAGTGGTGGGTCAGGCATAGTATTGATATTTTCATTCCAAAAGGGAAAAATTGGAAATAAAAAGGAGTAACAGGCCCCCAGGAGGTCTGAAACCCAATGGGGCAAATTCTGTTAGAACTTAGGTGTTGACAATTATCCTCTCTGTCTATGCTCTTCCATCCAGGCCCACTGGGCAGGAAGCCCCACTTCTGGATGCACTAGCGCAGGGTCACCAGGGCAGTCTTTACCCTGCAGTTTTCCTGGGCTTGCTCTAACAGAGGCTCTCTGAAAAGGGAGGGATAGACCTGATGATTTCTGAATTGCCTTCAAGATCGTTCTCGTTTCTAGCTTGTGATTAATTCTGTCTTGTGCCGAGACCAGCTCAGCCGGTGAAGGCTGAAGAACAGGTGCTGTGAAACTTAAAAGATTAACATAAAACAAAACACAGAGACATTTATCTTAATTACATGTGGGGACCGGGGCACTCAAGGTCTCAGGGACTAAGAGCGCCGCCTCAAAAAACCACACAGGTTTTATTGTGCTCTATAAGATGACATCAAGCGAGGAGGGGGCTGTAGGTGCAAGATATAGTGTTTTATTTATTTTTTAAAAGTCACATAGCTGGTAGTTGATTAAGCTTTTACTCTAACCTTTAGGCATCTAACAGTCATTAGCATTGAGGAAGCCTGGCATCAGCTATCTATGAATAGCATCTAGAGAATCACCATTGTGATTCTGCTGACAATCTGTGTGCCTATCTGCAACAACCCTGCTTGCCTATGTTTGCACCTCATTCTCCTTGCTAATGCATATCCTGTTAATGACCCCTCATAAACCCCTTAGGACCATGAGGCTCATCTTCCTCTTATTCTTAACAGGACATATCATGCTGTGCAAACGGCATGCCTAGACCAATGCATTAAGTCCTCATTCAGCTGACCACATGAATAACTTATGCCTTTAGGTCTTTGTTCTTAAGCTTATGTTATTTACCAGCACTGTGACTGTTTTTCAAGCAGGAATATAGAGTAAAGGTAAAGCAGAACAAGATGGAGTTTTCAGCATAGAAAATAGAAACAGAGAGGCTAAGAAAAGATTGTAGAAACATGTCTCCCAACAGTCTTGAAGTCATTTCTCTCTTATTGCATTTTGCTATGAGCAGTCAAGAGAAGCCAGGCCTCTCCCTTAACACTTTGCTTAGAAATTGCCTCAGCCATATATCTAATTTCATAACTCACAAGTTCTACCTTCCATAAAACATTAGGACATGAACACAATTCAGCCCAGCTCTTTACCAATTTATTAGCAAGGATTGCCTTTCCTCCATTGTCCAACAACTTGTACCTTACTTCCATCTGATACTTCATCAAAATGACATTTACCATCCATATTACTACTGCCATTCTATTCAGAATTACTTGGGTATTCTCTAAGACTACTGAAGCTTTTTCTAAAACTCTCTTCTTTTTTGTGAGCTCTTATCAGAATTGTCTTTAAAGGTCTATTAATAGCAATGTAGCTTTTTTCTAGCATGAACTTCAGACTCCTTCCAGCCTAGTTCCAAAGCTGCTTTCACATTTTAAGGAATTTTATAGCAGCCCCCTCTTTTGGTACCAATGTCTATCTTTGTCCATCTGGGTTGTTATAATAGAATACCATAGACTGGGTGGCTTATAAACCACAAACATTTATTTCTCAGTGTTCTGGAGGTTAGGAAGTCCAAGATTAAGATACCAGCAGATTCAGAGTCTGGTGATGGCTTACTTCCTGGTTCATAGGAAGAATCATTTTACTGTGTCTTCACAGGGCCCTCCTGGACCCCTTCTTCTTTTTTTGTTAATGGCTACATCTGTGGCATATGGAAGTTCCCAGGCCAGGAATTGAATCCCAGCTGCAGTTGTGGCCTATGCCACAGATGCGACAACGTGGGATCCTTAACCCACTGTGCTACAGAGGGAATGCCAAGCCTCTTCTGTAATTTCATGTAGGTGCTCTACCTTCATGACTTAATCACCTCCCAAAGGCCCCATCTCCTAATACCATCACACTGAGTGTTAGAATTTCAACATTTGAATGGGGGGGGGCATGGTCACATCAGAGTAATTAATAAATATTTCAAGGGAGATACTTTGAGACTTTGAGATGATGCAAAATTCCATTTTCCTTAAACTTTTATCTACCAATTTTAGCTTTATTGGTGGATTTTTGCCTGTAGCCATAATTACTCTGTTGCTCTGTTGGTGATTTTCTATTTCCCATATTCCTTCTACATTTATTAATTGCAATTACTTGAGGAAGAAAATCTCTTCTACCACTTTCATTTATTTATTAGTTGTTTATGTTGGTTCATAGATGTTTATTTTCTTTGGATTAATATCCAATACTATTTTCATTTATTTTGTGACTCAAATTATTACTACTTTGACCACTGAGAGCTCTTTCAGGGTGACTCCTCTCTTCTCCCAATATGTCCTTATCCTTTTGTGTTTGTTTGTTGATTTCCATTGAACATCTCTTTATTTTTCTGTCATCCAAAGTGCATTTCCCTGTCCTAACCTAGGAATCATTTTTCCAAAGAATCATCATTACTTTTACTGGAGACTTATGCAGAACTGAAATCTTGACTTGGGTGTGTACCTTGTCATAGGTCCTAGGTTTTCTCAGAGAACATCTAGGGGATATAAGTGTATGAACTAACTCAGTGTACACACACATCTAAATTTATTTCTGCACCTGTCTACCTGGATATCTATTAAGTAAACATGAGTTCATGTTCATACCTCAGACTCCAGACTGGCATCATGTAGTTCACTTACATTGTCTCTTTGCTTATTTGTATTTTCTTTCCTGCAGTGAGGAGAATCTTGGCCCTCAGTATCTATAATATATTTATTAATTTGTCACACCTAATATGTATATAAGGCAGTTTCAGAATTGCTAACTAATATCACCGTGAGAAACAAATTAACCAACTAAACTACCCTGTTTGTGTGCAATGCTTTCTATAGTATCCAATCAAAATTCTGCTTTCTAAAATTGCTTAGGCCATGACATTCATTTCTTTCCCACCTCCTTTAAAGTGGTTCTACCATTCTTTGGGGTACATGCATATCTTGAGCACTTTAAAAAATTTGAGCAGTTGTCTTGTGTACAGTTCTGTGGGTTTTTTTTTTTCTGAAGCTTAGAGCCACATATTCTCCACAGTAGCACACAGCACCCCCAAATTCCTATGCTTCTCCCTTTTTAGTTAACCCTTCTTCCTCAACCCATAGCAACCACTGGTTTGTTTCCATCCTTATATATTTGCTCTTTCTGGAATGTCATATAAATAAAACTGTAATATGTAGCTTTTTGTGTCCTTCATTTAGCAATATGCATTTAAGATCTATCCATGTTCCTGAGTGAGTCAAAGTCTGGCCCTTTTTATTTGCAGAGTAGTATTTTGCCATCATGATGTATACTTTATCCATTCATCTGTTAAGCAACATCCTGCTAGTTTCTAGCTTTGGCAATTATAACTAAATCTGTTATAAACATTTGCATATAAGTTTTTGTTTGAATATAGGTTTTTAAGTCCCTGGGTAAATACCTGGACCAGGTTGGCTGGGTTGTATGTTAAGTGTATATTATCTTGATGAGAATCTGCCAAACTATTTTTCAAAGTTTCTGTACAGTTTTGCTTTTCTTCCTGCAATATATGAGAGTTTTAGTTGCTATCCATCCTTGCCAGTGCCTGGTATTTTCAGTGCTATTTTGCTTTTTTTTTTTTTTTTTTTTTTGAGGGGGGCGGTTTGCTAATTGTTTTAATAGGTGTGTAGTTGTATCCCATTGTGGTCTATATCACAGGGTTTTAAGTTCATTCATTTACTATTCTGGTTATTCCTATATAACTATTGTCCATGTTGTCTATATCTCTTTTAAAGTATGATGTCTATAATGGTTTTTCAGGTGTGAAACTGAGTAGTGTATATCTGTCAATTGCCTCTTTCCAGCTTGGGAATTAGTACATAAAAGTAACCCCAAGGCCACTTATCTTTTTCAGTGGCTGCCTTTCAAGGCCTTTCAGTTGAATTTCTTAGACTATAAAAGAATGACAATTTTGTTAGTAAATGACCAGCATCATTTGTGCTTAAGCACATCCTAGAAGCTTTAATCAGAGGTGCATGAAATGCTGAGCTCTGCTGAGTACTGAATGTTGGCAAATTTTCTTAGTAAAGAAGAATGGTTAGTGAAAATATTCACTAAAGTCTTATTTGCACAGCTCCTATGTTTTAAAATTTTATTGGTATATAGCTGACTTCCTGTGTTGTATTAATTTCAGGTGGACAGCAAAGTAAATTGGTATACATATATATATACAGAGAGAGAGGTGTATATATACAGTTTTTTTGCATTCTTTTTTTCCCATATAGGCTATTATAAACAACTGAGTATATTTCCCTGAGCTATACAGTAGGTTCTTATTAATCATCTATTTTATACAGTAGTGTGTATATGTTATTCCCTACTATCTCAATTCCTCCCTCCCCACCACAGCTTCCCCTATGGTAACCATAAGATTACTTTTTTTTTGCTTTTTAGGGCCACACCTGTGGCACTGGGACGTTCCCAGGCTAGGAGTTGAATCAGAGCTGTAGCTGCTGGCCTACGCTGCAGCCACATCAACGTGGGATCCGAGCCGCATCTGCGACCTATACCACAGCTCAAGGCAATGCCTGATCCTTAATCCACTGAACGAGGCCAGGGATCAAACCCACATCCTCATGTATAGTAGTTGGGTTCATAACCTGCTAAGCCACAATGGGAACTCCCCATAAGATTCCTTTTGAAATCTGTGAGTTTGTTTTTGTTTTATATCAGTTCTTTTGTGTCATTTTTATTAGATTCCACATATAAGTGATATCATATGATATTTGTCTTTCTCTGATGCATTTATGATCCTTTGTTTCAGAAGAGTTTCCTATATTGTTAACCATAATCATGGTTTAGACTTCATTCCTGCGTATAAATGTCATGTTTTATAAAAGGCTTTAAGGCTCATAAATATATGTTCTATTGAGTTTTGGTTTTGTATTTCTTTTCTCATTTGTAAAGTAATATTTTTGTACTTTACCTGCCAATTCATAAGTGTTGATAGGTATTAGTGGTGATCTTAATATTTTCGGTGGATCTTTTTTGTTATTGTTGATGAGATAACATTGGTTTATAATATTTTATATTAGTTTCATATGTACACATCATGTTCATCTTCTGTACACACTGCAGTGTGTTCATCACCAAAAGTTTAGTTTCTATCCATTACCATAATATTGACCACCTTTATTCATTTTGCCCACTTCCATAACTCCTCACCTCTGGTAACCACTAATCTGTATTGCTGTTTTTGTTTTTGTTTCATTTATTGATTTTAATATTCCATTTATGAGTGAAAACACTTGACTTTGTCTGACATATTTCATTTATCATAATACTATCAAGGTCTGTCCATGTTGCAAATGGCAAGATTTTATCTTTGTTAATGGCTAAGTAGCATTCCATAGTGTGGAATCTTTTTTTATCCATTTATCTGTTGCTGGGTACTTAGGTTGCTTCCATATCTTGCCTTTTATATTATAAATAACATGGAAAAGGGATACATATATCTTTTTGAATTAGTGTTTTCATTTTCTTTCGATAAATACCCAGAAGTGGAATAGCTAGATAACATGGTAGTTCTATTCTTAATTTTTTTTTGCTTTCTAGGTCCACACTCATGGCATATGGAGGTTCCCAGGTTAGGGGTCTAATTGGAGCTATAGCCGCCGGCCTACGCCAGAGCCACAGCAACTCAGGATCCAAGCCGAGTCTGCAACCTACACCACAGCTCACAGCAATGCCGGATCCTTAAGTCACTGAGCAAGGCCAGGGATTGAACCCGCAACCTCATTGTTCCTAGTCAGATTCGTTAAACCACTGAGCCATGGCGGGAACTCCTCTATTCTTAATTTTTTGAGGAATATCTATACTGTTTTCCAAAGCAGCTGCCCCAATTTTCATTCCCACCAACAATGTATGAGGTTCCCTTTTCTCCACATCCTCTCCAACATTTATTTCTCCATTATTTGTTGATCAACAGTGTGTTAATTTCTGTTATTTCTTACCATTGAAATAATAGCTATCCTAGTAGGTGTGAGGTAATATCTCATGTGGTTTTGATTTGCATTTCCCTAATGATTAGTGATGTTGGATATCTTTTCATGTGCCTGTTGGCCATCTGTATTTCTTCTTTGGAAAATTGTATATTCAGAGCCTCTGCCTATTTTTAATTGGGTTGTTTAATTTTTTCTTGTTGACTTGTGTGAGTTCTTTGTGGGTTTTTTAAACCACCGAAAGATATTAGTTCCTTACTAAATATAAGATTTGAAAATATCTTCTCTCATTTGTAGGCTGTATTTTTGTTTTGGTGATGGTTTCCTTTGCTGTGTGGATGCTTTTTAGTCTGATGTAGTCCAGTGGTTATTTTTACTTTTGTCACCAGTAGATCTTTTAAATGCTAGGAAAGTTTCAAGAAGATCGTATGATTGGGATTTAGAGTATTTTAAGGGTGACTGTTACAAATTAGCTGATATTTCTAGTCCAGTTCCCCTACTTTTTTCAATATATGTACTTCTCTGTTCTAGCTGATCTTCAGAAGTTCCAGGATAAATTTCTAGAATGCTGATTTCTAGACCCAACCCCAGACAGACCTAAAAATCAGTGTTAAGGGTAGGGATGAGATTCTGCATTTAAAAAGACCTTCCATGGTGATTCTGATGCAAACTATATAACACTGATTCACACAATAAATTTAGAACCTCTTATCACAAGAATGATTTGGTGTATTTGGTTTCCCCAAAATGAATTGTTCAATGCTCAATAAATATTTTTAATTTTAAAAGAGGAGAATCTGGTGAGGTAATCCAATTCCCAAGCATATTTCATTTTTTTATTTATGTGGCATGATCTTTTTGTTTTGTTTCATTTGTTTGTTGTTTTTTAGGGCTACACATGCAGCATATGGAAGTTCCCAGGTAAGGGGGTGAATCAGAACTGCAGTTGCCAGCCTATGCCACAGCAACATGGGATCTGAGCAGTGTCTGCAACCTATACCATAGCCCATGACAACGCCAGATCCTTAACCCACTGAGTGAAGCCAGGGCTTGAACCTGCATTGTCATGGGTACCAGTTGGGTTTGTAACCCCCTGAGCTACAACAGGAGCTCCCTGTGGCATAATCTTTTATCAAAGTATTGGCGCAAGGGTCCCAATATCCAGAATATAGACTTAGTTTGTCAGCTAACTAGCTGTTTGTTCATGGGCACATCGCTTGAATTCTCTTGGTCCACATTTTCTCACATGCAAAATATTCAGTTTAGAATATGGGGCCCCGTCAGCTCCAATACGCTATTGTCTGAACTCTCTAAGTCTTTGGTTCAGGGCTTTCCTCCTATAATTAGATAAGTTTTCACTTCAGAACGGGGAGTATTTGGATATTAGTACAGTTAGGTGTATCTGTGATTGAATTTTTAGTACGGTATATCCATGTCAAACTGAAAAGAGTTTTCCAGTGGCCAGATGCCAGTTTTGTCTTTGACCTTTAATCTCTTTAATATTCATTACTTAATTAAATTATGGGTGTAAGATGATAGTGCTCTTCATGGGAGTTCCAAGTGTGGCTTACTGGGTTATGAACCTGACTAGTATCCATGAGGATGTGGGTTCTGTCAGTGGCCTTGCTCAATGGGTTAAGGATCCGGGATTGCCGTGAGCTGTAGTGTAGGTCACAAATGTGGCTCAGATCCCCCCTTGCTGTGGCTACGGCATAGGCCGGCAGCTGCAGCTCTGATTAGACCCCTAGCCTGTGAACTTCCACATGCCACAAGTGTAGCCCTAAAAAGCACTGCCCCCCAACACACAAAGACATGCTCTTCAAAGCTGAATAATGTGTAATGCACATAGTCACAGTTTTCCAGGAGATTATTAAAATTTCAATGCCTTTACAAATTGGGAGAGAGAGAAAAGCAACAGAGAGTAATGATTAAGAGCATGGGCTTGGAAGAGTTCCCATTGTGGCTCAGCAGTAACAGACCTGACTAGGATCCATGAGGATGTAAATTTGATCCCTGGGCTCACTCAGTGGGTTAAAGATCTTGCGTTGCTGTGGCGTAGGGCGGCAGTTGCAGCATGGATTCGACCCCTGGCTTGGGAACTTCCATGTGCCACAGGTTTGGCCCTAAAAAAGCAAAAAAAAAAAAAAAAAAAAAAGAAAGAGAAAAAAAAAAGAACACGGGCTTGGGAAGGCAGACTGCTTTGGTTTAAATTCTCTTTGTCTTTACTACCTGAATGACTTAGAACAGTTGGTTTACTTCTTCGTGCTTCAGTTTTCTCATCAAACTAAGATAATACTAGTGCCTATTTATATTCACATTAAGATTCAGTACCTCAGATTGTTTAGAACATAGCCTACCTAGTAAATTTTAAATTTTTTTTTTTTTTTTTTTTTTTTTTTTGTCTTTTTACCATTTCTTGGACCGCTCCAGTGGCATGTGGAGGTTCCCAGACTAGGGGTCGAATCGGAGCTGTAGCTGCCGGCCTACGCCAGAGCCACAGCAACTTGAGATCCGAGCCATGTCTGCAACCTACACCACAGCTCACGGCAACGCCGGATCGTTAACCCACTGAGCAAGGGCAGGGATCGAACCCTCAACCTCATGGTTCCTAGTCGGATTCGTTAACCACTGCGCCACGACGGGAACTCCTAAATTTTAAATTTTATATAGATGTTACTTGCTCATCTTATTAAGAACCCTCTGACTTTTATATGGGGACTCCATGAGCATGCATAGTCTAGAGGAGCCATGCAGCTACTTATATGCTTAGTTAAAAAGTTAATCCCTTCCCCATAATTTGGGAATATCCTCTGGAACCAAATGCACGTGACCTCTAAGAATTCTTGAGCTTTGTTGCCTTGTATTTGAGACAGGTCACATCAGACCCCATTGTTAATTAGGTGATAGATACTGCAGACAGAACACCTCATGCTCATATAATGAGAGCCTATTTTATTGCCCTGTTGGCTTGGTGGAAGTTTAGAAAAATGTCTTCAGGAGTTCCCATCCTGGCACAGCAGAAATGAATCTGACTAGGAACTGTAAGGTTGCAGGTTCGATCCCTGGCCTCGCTCAGTGGGTTAAGGATCTGGCATAGCCATGAGCCATGGTGTAGGTCACAGACACAGCTCAGATCTGGCATCGCTGTGGCTCTGGTGTAGGCTGGTGGCAACAGCTCCGATTAGACCCCTAGCCTGGGAACCTCCATATGCCACGGGTGTGGCCCTAAAAATACAAAAGACAAAAAAAAAATGTCTTCAGTTCTTTTAGAATTTATCAATATAATGCAAAAGCCATGAGATACAACACATATTTGTAAATAAGTTTTTTAAACAGTGTGATATGTTTCATGGACACAATGTGTTTTTTGCCAGAACACTGAATTCTATCACAACTTTGATTTTCATCCTAAATGAAAAACAGTAAAATATGCAATTAAAAATTTCATGGATGTTATTTTGATTTACAAAATTGTTTTAGTAGATAAAGATTCTGTTATATAGTTGGACTTTTCTTCTGGAAATTAGAAGTACAACTATTGTTTGAACATTAATTTCTTAGATTCACTTCCTTGAGAAGTAAATCAAGATCTTGTCTGAGGAGGTTTCAGATAATGTGCCTTAGGCTCTTAATTGCTTCTTTATTGTTTTGTAGAACTCCACAGGAGCAGCTTCAAAACATGGTGCCAGAGACATTCATACCTCCGAGTAAAACCACTGGCAAGGCACAGTGTTCTCAGAGTGAAAATGATGAAGATAGTGAAGGTTAGTTCAGTCTTAATTGGATATGTTCAAATTTATTTCAAGCTATATATACTGAGCATTAATCAGCATCTGCTTTTGGTTTTATTTACTGTATCATTATCAACTGTACTATGTACACTTTATCTCCAGATCAAAATCATGCATACTCTTCTTCCCATTTCTAGTTTTGCTTTGTCTTAGTTTAAATAAGTTTTATTTAAAAATTCAATATTGTAGCACAGAGGGTTAATGAGAAGAACATTCTTCTGTCGTTTCCTGTGTTATCTGAAGATGAATTGCCAGATAAGGTATATTCTTTGTAATCTTGATATTATTTTGTAATCTTTTTCTAGTTGAGGATATCAAAATACAACCCCCAGCTCTTTTTCTGCCAGTAGAAGAATTAAACATAGAGAGACCTGAACCATCTCTAAAAATAGTTGAACTGGATGATGTAAGTACATAATGACCACTCATTTTACTTAACAAGCAGGAAATTCATAACATACAGTTACAACTACATATTATTTTCCACAATATTCTTTTTCATAATTCAACATAGTTTAATAGTTTAAGTTTACCGTTGTTTGAATTTAAAGGTGCCAATAGGAATGAAACAGAGTGTTGTTTTAATGTAGACAGTAAATTTGTGAGCTTAATTGATTTCGTGTCATAGCATGGGAGCTAAGAAGACATCTCACTCATTTAACTTGTAGAAGTGTACTCTGGTGTTTCTTTTACTTAGTGCTTTATGTTATCAGGCTTTTAAACAAAGATTAGACTCAGTATGTGATACCTACTTAATGAAATTTGTATACATTTAGTTTGTTGAATGTCATTTACTACTATTTCCTATTTAAAGGAAATAATATTAAGATTTAGGGGATTTAGTATAATAATAACTTGAATACAAACCTCTAGAAGATACCAAGTAGAATCAGCTGGAGCTAGAGCCAGCCAGAGATGGAGCTCGAGGCTGAAGGTTTAAGTTGTGAAAAACTCGGCATTTCTCTGCCTTTCTAGCCCTGTCACCGCTGAATGTACCACCCATCCTCAGTGTAGATCTCACTGTGGTTGTAACAAAGACTAGAATGTAGGAAGTACCTTTTGAAGTACCATTTTCTTCTTTAGGTTAATGACTTCTGCTGTGTGTGCATGTACATGTGGCATGTATGTGTGTGTGTGTGTGTATGCCTAGCCACATTTTGATTTCTGCTCTGTATAAATTGAAGATACTGAACAAATAAATACATACATGCATATATATGTGTGCATGCCCTTCATTAAATTGTTGATGCATGGAGTAAATTTATGACATGCTGGCTTATGCTGAGCAGAGAATTAAAAACATGAGTCACTAATTTATATGGCACTCAGTAGTCACATAATAAAACCTAAGTTGTTATTTTTTGGTTCTGGGTGTGTTAGTCATGATAAAATGACCTGACACAGCAAAAGCACTCAACAAATATCTATTGAATTTGTTTAGTTCTTCTAGAACTTATGTTCTATGGCACATAGCGTATGACATTCTTTGTAAAAGGAAAGTTCTCTAAATATTATGTACAAGCTAACTAATATATAATAAACTTACTGAACATACTAATATTATACATCATGTGTTTAATAAGACTTATGAAGAGGAACTTGAAGAACCAGGAAATATTGTGCCTTATAAAGTTGAATTAGCTGATGCAGACAGCCAACAAAGGTAAGATCTTTCTAACTCACTTTTTTTTTTTTTTTTAAATCTGGAAACTCTTTAATAAAGGAATCATGGACTCCACCCTCACAGAGTTAATCACCTTCCCAAGGTCCCCACCTTATAATACTAGCATATCTCTAACTTGTTTTTGATATTTATTAAAAACACACAAAAAATCAGCTACCTCTTGACAAATTCGTGACATAAACATGTGACTTTAATGTTAGAACATATTTTACTTAAGCCATTGTTAAATTTGGGTACAATATTACTAATGTTTATCAACATCCAATAATTAGAAAATTACTTATAATGATATATTTGTATTCTGACATAATGTCTGGATTATTTAATGAGGACTTCTGAATTTAGGAATTATTATTATTTGAAATGGCTGACCAAGTCTTATAGATTTCATATGAACTTTCTCATGTTCTCCAAAGATGCTCTTTGGACTTTCCTTACCTCAATTTTTTATGAACCCTAAATAAAAACAAGTGTATTAACAATTAATTTGCAAGACAAGAAGAGCCCTCAACCTATAGACAGCTTCCCAGGCAGATTTTACTCTGTAATAAATAAATGAATTATAATGATTCAGTTTGTACATTTTTTAATAATTTTGTCATTTCCAAATGAAAAATAACATCTAGCTCTGTTAGTAATGTTAAAAATTACTCCAAGTCCTCTTTGCTAGGATTTCAGGTGTTTTGACTACAGAGTACTAAGTTCAGTAAACAGCAAAATGAAGTCCCTACTAAGCAGCCCCTACACCAATTCTTTGTGTATATGTTCAGATCAGCTTAGGCCCCTGTCTGCATTTTGGAAAAGCCATGGGCCTAAGTGATGCCCTTGGACTCAAAAAGTCCCATGTTTGGACACATAGACCCAGATATCTAGCAAATGTGACAACCTTCTGGTCAGTAGATACGAGGTTTATATGAACTTCTGGATTCCTCAGAAAAGGAATGACATTTCTAATCTCTAATTTGATTCTTTCATATATCGTTTGACACGTCTTTGCTTTGACCTCCATGTCAGACAAGGCAGAGAAAGTGACTGTTATGGTTTGACAAGTTCTGCATCTTGGGTTTGGAGGCCCTTCTAGAGCTTCTTCTCTATGAAGAGCCACAAAGGATCATAAGTGATACAAGAGGACCTTTTTGCTTAAGCATAATCCATGAGTTTTTATGGTGGTACTATGTGGAGCTTATATAAATATCAAGTATTATAAAATAGATTATTTAATTCATAGAAAATGTTATTCAATTTTAACTGTGCTTGTATATGGTAATCTTCATTAAAATTGAAACATAAATGCTGCATATAGATTTTGAACTTATATGGTTCATGATGAACAAATAAAAATTGTATTTAAGCTTATTAATTGATTCTCTGATGAAATTGAAAAATAGCTCTCCGTTTTAATAAGAACCTAAGAAACAACTTATTTAAGAATATTAAAAAAACTTTCAATTAAAATTTTGCAGTTAAATCAGGTTTGTCAAAGTTGCCTGTTTCTTTTAAATTCATAATACTGTTTAGTTACTTGCAGTTTAGACTGTGTCCACAGTATGTTAAAACAAATATTAAATTAATGTGAATAACCCTATTTCTTTAAGGTTTTATTATATTTATTTTAACAAGCTGGGTCATTTTGCTTTCTGTTTTATATACTCAACTCTTTTTTTTTGCTTATCCCTAAACATGAAAGTCGTGCATTTCATCATTACCAGAATGCTTTTCTGTATGAAAAGGATATCCACCAACACCATGTTTTCATCAAGGAGAAAACAAACCTCTTACATCTTCTGAGCAACAGCTCCTCTCACTGTAAAGATAATTCAAAAGGTAACTTATACTTAATATTATTAAGAATGAATGTTAGTAACTTTATAAAAATAATGTATATTTCAGTATGTAAAAGCTTTGCCTATTTTGCCGTTCATTTTAAAGCCATAAAATTTAGTGCTCAGAAGGAAATTGGTTGAAAATACATAATTTTGTACTAAATAACCCTTTTAATCAATGGAGAAGAGTATTTGTATTCAGAGGAAAAAGCAGCCAATATAGAACACTTTAAAAGTTATTTTGGACTGAGCTAGCGTTTAAAAGATTACATGGATGGACTTTTAATGACAAAAGTCTGATTGGCACCCCTTTGCTCTTCCTTGCATTACATCTTTTTCTAAAATATTTAAATTTGATGTAAAGTTTATGTAAGAGATAAAACCAAACCAAAACAAATCATCTGTTTATGTATCTGCATTAATTTTACTAGTAGTACCTTTGGAATCTAGATTAGAATATTGTGTGCTAATGTTTGGCTTCATTTCCACAAGCTGAGATCATCATTTAAAGGCAATCATACCAACATCTTCTGGCCTAGGATTCAGATTTTTTTTTTCGTTTCTGCCTTAAATTTCTATGTGACCTTGAACATAATCCTTAGATCTCATTTTCCTAGATGAAAATATAGGAACTATATTATTTCCAATATGCTTTTCAAATATTATATCTACTTAGGATTGGTAGAAAAAAACCAATAAATATATCTTAGGCAAATAATTTGAGAGAAACTAGAAATTATTAAAGTAACTAGTTGTAAAACTGATGATTAACTTTTCGTTTGGTAACAGATGGTAGAGAATAGTGATTTGTGGTAATCCTGCTGGTTTTAATATCTTTAGCTACTAAGCCTTTAAATCATATGACCATGAACTCTACCCACATGGGAATTTAGAAATTTGAAGGGCTCCAGATCTAGGCCAGAAGGTATTTTTCAAACTACCTAGAGCATGTTGTTCCAGTTGCCTTTTAGAAATTGCTGAATATAAATGCCCATTAAGTGTTAGACTTTAAAGTTTATTTATTTATTTTTAATTTTTAAATTGTTATTTCCCCAGTACAATGTTTTCCTACTGTACAGCATAGTGACCCAGTTATGCATACATGTATACATTCTATTTTTTTGCAATTATCATGCTCCATCATCAGTAACTAGACATAGTTCTCAGTGCTACACAGCCGCATCTTATTGCTAATCCATTCCAAAATCAATAGTTTGCATCTATTAACCCCAAGCTCCCAATCCGTCCCACTCCCTCCCCCTCCCCCTAGGCAACAAGAAGTCTATTCTCCAAGTCCATGATTTTCTTTGCTTTGGAAAGGTTCCTTTGTATTGTATATTAGATTCCAGACATAGGTGATATCATATGGTATTTGTCTTTCTCTTTCTGATTTACTTCACTCAGTAGGAGAGTCTCTAATTCCATCCATGTTGCTGCACATGGTATTATTTTATTCTTTTTTTATGGCCAAGTAGTATTCTATTGTGTATATATACCACATCTTCCTAATCCAATCATCTGTCAATGGACATTTGGGTTGATTCATGTCTTGAATATTGTGAATAGTGCTGCGATGAACATGTGGGTGCATGTGTCTTTTTCCAGAAAGTTTTGTCTGGATATATGCCCAAGAGTGGGATTGCCAGGTTATATGGTATTTCTATGTATAGTTTTTAGTTTGTTTGTTTGTTTTTGTCTTTTTGACTTTTCTAGGGCTGCTCCAGTGGCATATGGGGGTTCCCAGGCTAGGGAACCGAATTGGAGCTGTAGCTGCCAGCCTGTGCCAGAGCCACAGAAATGTGGGATCCGAGCCACGTCTTAACCTATACCACAGCTCACGGCAATGCTGGATCTTTAACCCACTGAGCAAGGCTGGGGGTTGAACCTGCAACCTCATGGTTCCTAGTCGGATTCATTAACCACTGAGCCACCACGGGAACTCCCATGTATAGTTTTCTAAGATACCTCCATACTCTTCTCCATAGTGGTTGTACCAATTTACATTCCCACCACCAGTCCAGGAGGGTTCCCTTTTCTCCATACCCTCTCCAGCATTTGTTATTTGTGAACTTATTAGTGATGGCCATCCTGACCAGTGTGAGGTGGTGTCTCATGGTAGTTTTGATTTGCATTTCTCTAAAAATCAGTGATGTAGAGCATTGTTTCAAGTGCTTGTCGGCCATCTGTATATCCTCCTTGGAGAAATGTCTGTTCAGGTCCTTTGCCCATCTTTTAATTGGATTGTTGGCTCTTTTGCTGTTGAGTTGTATAAATTGCTTGTATATTTTAGAGATTAGAAGCCCTTGTCAGTTGCATCATTTGAAACTGTTTTCTCCCATTCTGTAAGCTGTCTTTTTGTTTTCTTTTTGGGTTCCTTTGCTGTGCAAAAGCTTGTCAGTCTGATTAGGTCCCATTGGTTTATTTTTGCTTTTATTTCTGTTGCCTTAGAAGACTGACCTGAGGAAACATTTGTAAGGTTGACGTCAGAGGATGTTTTGCCTATGTTCTCTCCCAGGAGTTGGATGGTGTCTTGTCTTATGTGTAAGTCTTTAGCCATTTTGAGTTTATTTTTGTGCATGGTGTGAGGGTGTGTTCTAGTTCCATTGATTTGCATGCAGCTGTCCAGGTTCCCCAGCAATACTTGCTGAAAAGACTGTCTTTCTCCCATTTTATGTTCTTGCCTCCTTTGTCAAAGATTAATTGACCGAATGTGTCTGGGTTTATTTCTGGGTTCTCTGTTCTGTTCAATTGGCCTGTATGTCTGCTTTGGTACCAGTACCACACTGTCTTGATGACTGCGGCTTTGTAACATTGCCTGAAGCCTGGGAGAGTTATGCCTCCTGCTTGGTTTTTGTTCCTCAGAATTGCTTTGGCAATTCTGGGTCTTTTGTGGTTCCATATAAATTTTTGGATTGTTTGTTCTAGTTCTGTGAAAAATGTCATGGGTAATTTGATAGGGATTGCATTGAATCTGTAGATTGCTTTAGGTGGTATGGCTATTTTTACGATATTAATTTTTCCAATCCAGGAGCATGGAATATCTTTCTATTTCTTTACATCTTCTTTAATTTCTTGATTCATGTTTTATACTTCTCGGCATATAAGTCCTTTACCTCCTTGGTCAGATGTATTCCCAGATATTTGATTTTTTGGGGTGCAATTTTAAAAGGTATTGTGTTTTTGTATTCCTTTTCTAATATTTCACTATTAGTATACAGAAATGCGACTGATTTCTTAATGTTAGTCTTATATCCTGCTACTTTGCTGAATTTGTTGATCAGTTCAAGTAGTTTTGGGGTTTAGTCCTTTCGTTTTCTATATATATAGTATGTCATCTGCATACAGTGACAGTTTTACCTTTTCTCTTCCTATTTGGATGCCTTTTATTTCTTTTGTTTGTCTGATTGCTGTGGCTAGGACTTTCAGTACTCTGTTGAATAGCAGTGGTAGGAATAGGCATCCTTGTCTTGCTCCAGATTTTAGTGGGAAGGCTTTCAACTTTTCTCCATTGAGTATTATATTTGCTGTGGGTTTGTCATAAATGGCTTTGATTATGTTAAGGAATGTTCCCTCTATACCCACTTTGGTAAGAGTTTTTATCATGAAGGAATGTTGGACTTTGTCAAATGCTTTCTCTGCATCTATTGAGATGATCATGTGGTTTTTGACTTTTCTTTTGTTAATATGGTGTATGACATTGATTGATTTACTTGTGTCAAACTGTCCTTGTGAACCGGGGATGAATCCTACCTGGTCGTGGCGTACGATCTTTTTGATATGTTGTTGGATTCGGCTGGCTAAAATTTTGTTGAGAATTTTTGCGTCTAAATTCATCAAAGATATTGGTCGATAGTTTTCTTTTTTGGTGGTATCTTTGTCTGGTATTGGAATTAGGGTGATGGTGGCATCATAGAATGTCTTTGAGAGTGTTCCTTCTTCTTCAACCTTTTGAAAAAGTTTAAGGAGGATGGGTATAAGTTCCTTTTTGTATGTTTGGTAGAATTCTCCTGTGAAGCCATCTGTTCCTGGACTTTTATTTGTAGGGAGCGTTTTTAGGATATATTCAATTTCATTTCTAGTGATCGGTCTGTTCAGTTGATCTATTTCTTCTTGATTCAGTTTTGGCAGGCTGTAGGTCTCTAGAAAGATGTCCATTTCTTCTAGATTGTCAAATTTGTTGGCACATAATTGTTGATAGTATTCTCGTATGGTTTTTTGGTATTTCTGTAGTATCCGTTGTGACTTCTCCTTTTTCATTTCTTATTTTGTTTGGGTTTTTTTCTCTCCTCTTCTTGGTGAGTCTAGCCAGAGGTGTGTCTATTTTGTTTACCTTTTCAAAGAACCAGCTCTTGGTTTGATTGATTTTTGTCTATTGTTTTTTGAATCTCTATTTTATTTATTTCCTCTTTGGTCTTTATGATTTCCTTCCTTCTGTTGACTTTAGGTTTTGCTTGTTCTTCTTTTTCTAATTCATTTAGGTGGTGGGTTAAGTTGTCGATTTGAAATTTTTGTTCTTTTTTGAGGAAAGCCATCTTTGGCCCATTTTTTTAACTGGGCTCTCTGTTTTCTTACAGTTGAAATTTTAGAGTTCTGTTGCATATTTTGGATAACAATACTTTATGTATGTCTTGCAAATATTTTCTCCAAGTATGTGGCTTGTCTTCTCATTCTTATAGCAGTGTCTTTCACAGAACTGAAGCTTTTAAATTTTAATGAAGCTTATCAGTTATTTCTTTCATAGATCCTGCCTTTTGTATTGTATCTTAAAAACTCATTACCATAATCAATATTACATGGATTTTCTCCTATATGCTAGGAGTTTTATAGTTTTTGATTTTACCTTTAGGTAAAATCATTCATTTTGAGTTAGTTTTGTGATGATTATAAGGGTGTGTTCAGATGTATTTTGGAGCATGTTGATATTCACTTGTTCCAATGCCATTTGTTGAAAAGGACCATTTTTTCTCCATTGTATTGCCTTTACTCTCTTGTCAAAGATCAGTTGACTATATTTATGGAGGTCTGAATATGGATTCCTTATGCTGTTTTATTGATCTATTTTTAAACTTTTGTTAATACTGCATTGTCTTGATTACTATAGCTGCATGGTAATTCTCAAAGTTGTATAGTGTCAGTCCTCTGACTTTTATTCTTTTCCTTCACTATTGTGTTGGCTATTCTGGGTCTTTTGCCTCTTCATGTAAATTTTAAAGTAAGTTTGTCAATATATACAAAATAACTTACTGGGATTTTGATTGGGATTACAATGAATCTACAGATCAAGTTGGGACAACCTTCCGTCTTAATAATATTGAGTCTTCTCATCCATGAATATGAACTATCTCTTCACTTATTTAGTTTTTTTATTCCTTTTTTTTTTTTTGTCTTTTTAGGGCCACACTGTGGCATATGGAGGTTCCTAGGCTAGGGACTGATTTGGAACTGTAGCTGCTGGCCTATACCACAGCCACAGCAATGCCACAGCTGCCTCTGCAACCCACACCACCGCTTATAGTAATGCTGGATCCTTAACCCACTGAGCAAGGCCAGGGATCAAACCTACATTCTCATGGATACAAGTCAGATTCATTTCCACTGAGCCATGATGGGAACTCCTAGTTCTTTTATTCTTTCATCGAGATTTATAGGTTTCCTTTTGTAGATCTTGTACATAATTTTTAGATTGTAACCTAAATATTTCATTGTTTGTGTCCTTGTAAGTGGTATTGTGTTTTTAATTTTAAATTCCACTTGTTCATGTTGGTGTGTTGGAAACCATTGACTTTTGTATGTTGACCTTGTATCCCATAGCCTTGCAATAATCACTTATTAATTCCAGGAGTTTTTTGGAGTTTTTTAATCAGTTCTTTTGGATTTTGTACATAGATGGTCATGTAATCCGTGAACAAAATCAGATTTATTTCTTCCTCCCCAATCTGTATACCTTTTATTTCCTTATCTTATTGCATTAGATAGGACTTCCAGTACAATGTTGAAAAGAAGTGGTTAAGAGTGGACGTCCTTGTTTTATTCCTGATTTTAGAGATAAAACTTTTAGTTTCTTTTCATTAAGTACGATGTTAACTGCAGCTTTTTGTATGTAATCTTTGTCAAGTTGAGGAAGTTACCCTTTATTTCTAGCTTGCTGAGAGTTATTTTTTTTATCATGAATGGGTGTTAGATTTTATTGAATGCTTTTTCTGCATCTATTGATAACTGTGATTTTCCTTCTTTAGCTTGCTGATGTGATAAATTAGAATAATTGATTATTGAATGTTGAACTAAGACATCTAATTTTAATGACTTTACAGGGCTTCCAATTAATAGACTAAATTAAATCATATATATACTTTCTACATCACATTTTAAACATTATTAAAAGGCTATGTTGTCACCTTTTCAGCAGCAATAAATCCTAATATTGGAATTTTACAATCTTGAAAAAATATTGTAGAGGTTGGTTATAGGCATTTACATATAGGAAATAGCATCTATTTCTACCAAAAAATCAGATTCAGGTAATTTCTATTCAAGTTTAGGAGGAAAATACAGTACTATCATAAAAGTTTCATTAACTTGAATAGCTTTTATAAAGTTTTTCTATAAAAATATTTCCCTTATATACAACCTACTGCATTTCTCACAGTACTTTTGCAGTTTAAGAGGTGATATTGGAAGTGGAATTTCTAAGTACTGCCTGTAATTGCTGAGTTACATAAACATTTGCAACAAGAATGTCCCTTGGCTGTAGGGCAGAGTTTATATCACCGGAGACTATTTTAGTCATATAGAGATAAGACATGTATGTTGGGAAGAGACTAAGCAATGATCAGATGAAGCTGTACTCTATCTGAATAAGGAAGGATGTGTGTGTGTGTGTGTGTGTGTGTGTGTGTGTGTGTATGTGTGTAAAATGAAAGCAATCTGGTGTGAACATTTTTAAAAATTTTCCTTCTTAAGAAAATCTAGACTAATATTTCACAACTTTGCGTGCACATTATAATCACCTGGAGAATTTTGTGGAAGGGAAAAAAATAAAATAAAAAACAAAAAAACAATGTTTAAGTCTCACTCTCAATGTCTGATTTAATTGGTTTGAAGTCAGGCCCATACACTGACAGATATAAAGAGTACCTTTAGATGATTCCATTGTGTAGCCAGGTTGAAAACCAATGATCTAAACCAAGTGATTTATTTAAAGAAGACATAATGAGGTGGGTGACTAATAAAATCTTGCTCATTTTGTAGTTTTCCAGAGGCAGGTGTCCCAGCTTTAACATTTTCTAGGTCCCTAACTGCTACTGTTTCATCTGGCAGATTTCCCTTTGCCCTTCTTCATCACTAGTCAGGCCAAGCAAAAGAAGTAAAATGTGGAAATAAGGTTTCCTCTGTGGTATATATCATAAATTGCTGATAAAAAATGTGAGTGGGAGAGGGGTAGGAAAACAGGAATTAAACCGCAAGCTGAAATGGAAATTTGCATCAATTTCAAGACTGAATTACAAAACAAAACCTTATCTCCCTCCATTAGTCTAAATCATTTAGGTTTGAATGTATAAGTAATTTAAGATTGTAATTTATGAGTATAAGCAGAGTAAAAGTATTTTAACACTGAGGACTCAGTAAAGAAACATTGATTAAAAAATAATGTTTATTGATAAAGGTTTACACTGTTTCTGAACAGTTTAATCAATTTATTTGTTGAAGTTTATTTAGTTAACTTTGTAAATGTGTGTCTTCCACAGCAGGAAGTTCAAGTACAGATTTTGATGACATTGTGGATCCTGATGTTTACTCTCCTGCTCAAACATTAGAGGAAAACAGCTTTTTTGAGAGAAATTTCAAAGAAGAAAGCATAGATATAGAAACTAATCAAAAGCATGACTATCCCTCTATCTCACTTGAGAGCAAGGATTCTTTGCCAAGTACAGATTTAGAAAAACCCTCTATTAAGGAGAAATTATCTCAAGAGGACAAGGAATCCTTGGAATTTAGCAACCTGCATGAGGATTCTAATACTACAGAGTCACCACTGGTAGATATCTGTTTATTATGTTAAAAATGTTGTAATAAATGTCATAAAAATTTCATATTGACACTATATTCTTAAATGTTACTTCCTATTGAATTTAAAATGTGTGACTTTAGAGTTGAAGAGTAGCTCATATGGGAAAGAACGTTAATGACTTACAGAACAAATTCTAATATGGTAAATGCCATTATAATGAAGGGATTTCTGTGACAAATACTTCAAGGCCCACCTCGTGCACCATGGTAAGAGTGCTGTTTCTTTTCTAAATGAAATTCAGTATTATGAATAGTTTAGCATAATAAATCCTTTCTAGCTTTTTACTCTATAGTCACTAGTTAAAATGAAATAAATGCACCTGTGTAGATAAAACCAGTTTTTGTGACTTAATATAAGATTTAAAAGGTAATTCTTCAAGATATGTCTAATAAAGAAACAGGAGTATAGTTTTTGTTTCTTCTCAGAGAAAAAAAGATGAAGTAGCTCATTATTGCATTATTGCTGAACTTAAAAACTATATTTGAATCTCTATTCTATGTACTAAAAACCTTAAGTGGTTGTTTAATATCAATCAATCAATAATTATTTAGAAACTGGACAAATCAGGAATTCCCATCGTGGCTCAGTGGTTAACGAATCCCACTGGGAAACATGAGGTTGCAGGTTCAATCCCTGGCCTTGCTCAGTGGGTTAAGGATCTGGCGTTGCTGTGAGCTGTGGTGTAGGTTGCAGACGCGGCTTGGATCCCGTGTTACTGTGGCTCTGGTGTAAACCTGCGGCTATAGTTCTGATTCGACCTCTAGCCTGGGAACCTCCATATGCTGCGGGAGCGGCCGAGGAAATGGAAAAAAGACAAAGAAAAAAGAAATTGGACAAGTCAAATGATAAATTCTTTGAAAACTGCGAAAGTAAGACATTTTAACCAGACTTTAAATCCATGAACAACGAGTCTCCATGGTGCCTAAACTGAAGATGGGACCAAAAAAGTAGAAGAATGAATATTGAGCTGCTGCTACTTCTGTTTAGGGTATTGGATTTCTGTGCCCACTCAGTGACAGGTCTTGTTCCTTTCCAAAGTGGGAAATTGGAACTGAGACCTCTGGAAAAGTCTCAGATCCATAAAAGTCTGCTCAGTCACTGAAGAAATACACAAGGAGACATACTCACAGGTGCAGAAAGATGAAAGGAAACTCATTTCTACAGGGAATCTGGCCCAAGTCAGTGAATATCTTATCTGAAAAGCAGAAATCTTGAGTTTTCATCTACCATTGGGCTAGAGTTTAAATATACATTTCTTGCTTGAAATCATCAAGCCAATAAATTAACACTAATGTTAATCCATGTTTATTGATGCCCTAATGTATCTGGCAAAAATAAACCCCAGTCCCATCTAGAAAGATATTTCTACAATTTAGCCAATATTAGATTCCTTAACATAAAGCTCCACTTCAGCTGAGCTTTTCCTCTTTCCCCAGTTAAGAAAAAAGTTGATCATCGAATTAATTTCTGCCTACAAAATAAAGAAGAACTCTGACTTTCCAGTTCCCACAGGGCATCATTCTAACAGCTAGGTGACACATGCACATGTTCTGTGCTGTTATAAGAGAGGCTTCCTGAGAATACAGGGCCCAGTTCTTTTATACTGGGCATAAGCCTGCTGGACCTCTGCCCTAGGTGGAGACATTATTGCCTGTAACCTAATAAAAGACTTTTGGCAGAAACTCACAGATATATAATCTGTGGAAAGCAATGAAGCAATTAAAATGAATGAAATAGAACCACTTGGGGAATTCCTGTCGTGGCTCAGCGAAAATTAATCTGACTAGGATCCATGAAGATGCAGGTTGGATCCCTGGCTTTGCTCAGTGGGTTAAGGATCTGGTGTTGTGGTGAGCTGTGGTGTAGTTCACAGACGTGGCTCAGATCTGGCCTGTCTGTGGCTGTGGCTGTGACATAGTCCAGCAGCTACAGCTCTGATTCTACCTCTAGTTTGGGAATCTCCATATGCCGCGAGTGCAGCCCTAGGGAAAAAAAAAAAAAAAAAAAAAAAAAGAAAGAAAGAAAGAAAGAAAGAAAGCAAGCAAGCAAGCAACAACTGTATTAACATGGATACATCTTAAAAATGTGACATTAAAATTTAAATGTAAAAGGATATATAGAATATAAGTCTGATAGCATTTTTGGAATCATTTAAGAAAATTGTAACTTTTAATGGATTTATTAAGTTGTAATAATAGAAACTTATACTGGAATAGTGTATGTCAACTTCAATACAATAATACATTAAATTCCACTTATGAAGTGTTTTATATGTATATTTGGTATAGATACCCAAAGCAAGTCTTTTATTGATATTGCATGATAAAGTTATATTATGTGTTGTATGTATCTACATAAAGCATTTCATAGCTAAAATTGGAACATTAAAAAACTACTAGACCTTTTAATCCCGTATACTGCTGTTATTAATAAAATAAGTGATAAATGTGTATATCAAAGAGCACAGTGCTTTATACGTAGTGGTAGAATCTACTTTCTTTTCATCCCTAAGCACTAAACATGAACTGTTCTTACTCTCTTCCTGTCCTAGTAGAAACCATCCCCTGAGCAAAAACTGTTTAGAAATCTGTTGTGCTCCAGTAGAAAATTCAGGAGTGGGCAGTAGGGGCAATTTTTAGCAGTGGCATACTTGACTTCCAAATGGAGTGAAAGACAATTCATTTTGCACTAGTTTCCAGAAGTTGAGTTCTTCATAAAGGGAGAACTTTATGCAATTGAGTACTAAGTTGTAGAGCAGCAGCAGTGAGGTAGGGGCGTGTGCCGGGAAGAACATGGACTAGTCAGGAGTTCTTGGTTTTGGATCTAAAATTACCAACTTGGTGAGTTTCGGAAACAGATCCATTCTCATTGTTTTTCTCTGTTAATCTAGGCTTTAAAACAAACTTTCCATATTTTCAATTGTTTAATCCACATTTGAGCTCCACTAGACCTGAATGTTTCTGTGAATTGGTGATCAGTGTCTGGGAGAGCCAGTGAAGATGTCATGAGTAGGATGGACTTGGACTTGTCTTTGAAGGAAGTGCTTTATTGGTCACTAGCTTGGTTTTATAATATCATATCACTTATATGACTTGCACATTTCGTTAGAATTATAATGATTTTCTTTGTGTGATTGCTCCCTTGAAGCAGACTGAATTTAGGTATTATTTAGATACATTAGGGAACTGATAAATACTGATAGCCACTCTGATTATATTTTAGACCCATCTAGAGCTCTCACTAGTGCATCTCTAATCTGTTTCCTACTAGACTCATGTATTTTTTAATCCCATTTTTATTCTTCTAGCATGAGGGCATATCAAAATACAAATTCATATAGTGGTGGAATAAACCTAGGCTTCACACCAGCCACATCTGTATTCAAAATCCTGTTCAAATTATTTAGTTCACTCTTGCCTGTTTCCTACCTGAGTATTTTCTTAATGGTGAATGTTTTTTAACTTGGATTTTCTCTATGGCCATAATCAGATCAGATTTATTTCCATCAGTATTTTACTTTTGTCTCTGGATTTATTTTACATGTAGACAGAGACACTAGTTCAAAAGCACAGTATTTGAGAGAGACTCTGTTTTCCAGCGTAATTAATGTGCAAAGAAGGGAGAAGGGAAAACTTTAGTTTGTTTCATGACCTTCTGTCCTCCTTAGATTCAATGGCAACTTTCAGATAATTACTATAATTGTTATTTATACATTTTTCTGAACTCACTGTATATAAATCTTGTGTTATTATTTATGTCTCCATAACAAGAACCTAAATTTGATGTGGGCAGAATCTGTGCCAAGAACATAGTAGGTGCTTAGTGAATGAATGTGCTGCTTTGTGTTGATGAGATAAAATATACTTAATTTTGTTGAATATTCTGTTTCCTAGTTGTTACGAGAAATAGCCCTCAGAAGTAAACCCATAACTGAACAATATCAAGGACTTGAAAGATTCTTTGTTTTTGATAAAAATGAAAGACTCAGCTTACTTCCTTCTCATAGCTTAAAATGCAGCTACTCCAGTACTAGGATTACAAGTGCAGGTAAATTCTGATGTAAAATCAGATGTTAGCCTGTGGACCAAGCTAACAATTTGTAACACCTTTTTTTTTTTTTTTTTTTTTTTTTTTTTTTTAAACAGTATGTCAACATCTTAGGAAATTCTGGGCAATTCTGTTCAACAAATAAAATCATTTTCTTCTTGTCTAGCTGAAATTATTAACCTGGTGTGAGTCGCCATATATTTATATTTGACTAATATCAGAATTAAGAAAACATGGCTGTAATGAGACAGAGAGAGATTATTTTTAGATTTTAGGAGTGTGGGCTTTAGTAAATTAATAGACGTTAATTTATTTTTCAAATCAACTTAACTTCAAGTAAATTAATTCTTCAAATCACTTTATTAACTGTTAATTGTTTAATGATAATTCTTAAAAGCCATATTAAGAGCAAATCATAAAATCTTAGGATCTGTGTGATTTCTGCGATATATCCATAATTTCCTTTTAAAGCCTGGACTTAGTGTCACCTAATTTTAGATTTCCTATGTATTCAAATATATTTATTCATGTACAAACTATGATAGTTTGTTTTATTGCTATATAATTTTATAAATATTTGTCTCTATTCAAACTTATATGTGTAATTTTGTATGTGCAATATCTTTGCAATTGAGAATTCATTTTTTCTTTTTACTATATAATTATGAGATTTTTCTCTTCCATAATATATGCCTCACTCTTATAACTGATTTTATTTAGCTAAATATTATGCAAAAAGACAATAAATATAATCAAACAATAACATGAATGTATCCTCTTTTTAAACTTTATATGATTTTACTGTTTTTTTTTTTCCATTTTAGGAGACAGAGAATGGATCCCAGACCATAGTATAAATGCACATGTTGATAATGCAGTTGCTGTAGGTGTTCTGAAGAGTACCCAGCACCCATCATCAAGTGGAGCACAGCAGAAGACAGGTAAGATTGGCTGTAAGGTGCCATATTGGTGGCTCACTTTGTTTATTAATTTGTCTCTTAGCAGTATACTAGGCACTTGAAAATTAGTTTTTGCAGTTACCTAATTTAAACTTATTCATTTAAGCTGTCCTGGACTTTTCTTCCAAAACCAAGAAATGAAGAATAGTCATTATTCTTCTCAAAAACTTAAATTTTATAGTCAGTTATTTTTCTATAACAGTGTATTAGGGAATATTTTTAAAATGTAGCTCAGGATATGGCATATATTTTGAACAACCCTTATAAAACACATACTCAATTTCATTACACTTTTGGAAGCAATATATTTATACTAGATATTTCATACCCCTCCGCTTAATTTGTATTATAATCAGATACAACCATAAGATTGCTACTTGCTGCTATAGTTAAGACACCTCTGCTTTAAAACCTAATGCTTAATGTGTTGGCCCCTGGGATCTTGATTTCTGCTCGTTAATTCTATTCTCTAGTCAGAATAATTTCAAGATTTTCTATAGGTTAACTCTTTTGATGTGTTGAGTGCTCATTGCAATATTTTCCTAGTGTGCATGTACAGAGAATTTTGACATTATTAAAATCAATAGTATTATTAGATCATTATTGTTATCCTAAAATACCTGCTAAAGTAGATTTACTTTTTGCAGAGTTTCATACAAAGTTGCAATAGATGACTGATAAATTAAAGCAGTTCAACTCACATGTTGAGTATGATAGCATCATGCTGGGCCCTAAAGGAAAAGTGTGGCCTAAGTCATGTTCCCTTATCTTCAGGTGCTCACGTTTCAGGAGAAACATTTGACAAAGGGGGCTTTTTGCTTTCATCTGAAGGCCATTTCAAGCTAGAAATTTAATTATGTATGATTTGTCCAAATATTTAAGATTTATATATCTTTCTTGCCCTGAATCCTATGATGAAAACTACTTGGCTAGCTTAGTTTCTTTGCATATGCATTTATGTTAAGAATCTGTCAGATTTAAAAGGTTTTTTTTGGGGGGAGGAAAATCAATTCATTTATGATAAATGTTTCTTGGCTATATAATTAGATACCTATTCTCACATCAGACAGTCCAGGGCAGCTTTAAAAATTCTGGTTGCTTCCTTCTGAGGCAGTCAAAGGAACTGTTTTAAGTAGCTATATATTGATAAAAACTAAATCGCATGCATGCTATGGGAATTTGTTACTAAGACAAATCTTTATACATAAGTAGCCAGATGCCTTTATGTATCAATTTGGAATGATTAGATGAAATCAATAATTTACTATTAAGAACATTTGAAGGAGTACCTACTGGTGGCCTGGTGCCAATGGTATAAAATAAGCCATCTTTCTGGAAGCCTGAGGGCTTAGGGTCCAGTTCAGAGCCTCTGGAATGTCAATGTGAACATAAGCACCTAGGAAACCTGTTGTAATGTGGACTTCTCCACCTGACTCTTAGAAATGCCCATTCGTTAAGGCTGAGATAAGGTCCAGGAATTTGCATTTATTTTATTGACAATTCCATGTTATGCTGATGTAGATAATCCAATAATCGTACTTTGAGAAAACTGCTCTAGAGACATGTAAATACATAAATTACACCATATATAATGAAAGTTTATGGAAAAACTGTGAGTAACATACTTCTGGAGGCTGATAGGTAATTAATAATAGTGTGCCTGTTTGATTATAATAGAGGTAGATGCCTATGCAGTGTTTTAGCAATGGTGATGGTAACATAATTGGTTTGCCATTGAAATGCATAGATATTCAAGATGTTAGAGAGTAGGTAACATTTTATCCATATTTTACAGATCTTCAGTTAGAGATGGAGGGATATGACTTTCTGGACAGAAATAAAAATGAAAATTTCCTGGCTATGCTGCACATTATAGAAATCTCTGAATTTATGCCAATATACAAAGGAATTCCTATTTCATGAGATTTTTAAGTTTGTGTCAAAACATGATAGCTATAAAATACTGTATTTAGCAGCAAGTCCATTGATTCTCCCCACTCCCTGCCAAAACCTACTGCTCCCCCATCCCATCTTCCTATCTCTATAATCTGAGGAAATTATAGATTAACACTCTTCATAGTTACACTTTAAGTATAGAGAAGAAATTGTCCTTGGTATTAGCTCAGGAATATATGCTATAATTATTAATAAGACCAGCCAAATATTGGGAAGATAATGTAAAGAGGTGCTTTGGGTTAGATTAATGGGCACAAGAATGCTGCTAAAAATATGGATTACTGCATAATCTTTAACATAATAATAATTATTATTACTATTCTAAATAAAACATTAGAATTAGATGAAGCATAAGTGGACCCAGCATGCTTTTTGCATAGTGTTTCAATAACAAATAACAGTCTGATCAAAGGACTCAATATTTTTTTCCTGAATAAAGGTTATGAAACATTATTGTCTTTTTTTTAATTTACTTTGTTTTATTTATTTATTTGTCTTTTTATGTTTATTTATTTATTTATTTATTTATTTATTTATTATTATTATTATTTTTGTCTTTTTGCCATTTCTTGGGCCACTCCCATGGCATATGGAGGTTCCCAGGCTAGGGGTCGAATCGGAGCTATAGCCAACGGCCTTCGCCAGAGCCACAGCAACGCAGGATCTGAGCTGCGTCTGCAACCTACACCATAGCTCACGGCAACGCCAGATCCTTAACCCACTGAGCAAGGCCAGGAATCAAACCTGCAACCTCATGGTTCCTAGTTGGATTTGTTAACCACTGAGCCACCATGGCAACTCCCATTATTGTCTTTTAATCTTCTTTCTCCACTGCGTAAATTACTGGGAGTTTATACACTAAAAATGTATTTTCTGAGTTCCTGAAACATGGAAATTTTATTTACATCGCCAGTTATTGCATGCTATTCCAAAGGGAATTTCCTGTGTATATAATCTACAAACTGGACTTTACAAAAAATATATGTAATGATCCCTTTAGTTGTGGGACTTTTCATTACTGCTCGCCTTAACTCTGCCTCAGATCTTAACCACAGCAATAATATAAATAAGCTTATACAGGAAACATAGGAGGGGAGGACATTCTCACCTAAATGAACAAAATAAGTAAAATCAAGGACCAAATTGAATCCTTTCTGTCTCTTACTACATTTTAGGTACTTTAAATTACACTTTGAATATATTTCCAGGAAGAAAGATAGTCTCTCTCTTTGCTGTATGCTAAGCATAAGTCTGACCCACCCCCAGTGTACTTTTTTCCCAATTGGGATCAATTAGCCTCTAATAATGTGGCAACCAGATGTTATGAGTTCAGCAAGCATTTGTACTCTCCTGAATTTTCTGAAGGGCATCGACATTATGTTAAGTTTTTCCTCACTTCATATTTGCCTATGTTGGCAGAAGTCCATTTCTTCCTAATATAATCTTTTGTTTATTTTAAGGATTTTTAAATTCCTTTAAATTTTATTTGCCTGAGACATAGCACAATACAGATAGAAACGTATGTTGTTTTCCATAGATCTAGAAGTTAATATTTATATAGCTGAATTACTGTTAGACTCTCTGAGCTGCACTTCTACCATTGTTGTTCCCTACTACTGCTTCACTATTGGGAGTGGCAAGTTTGCTTTTCTTGATGACTATAGGCAAAATATTGATTCCTTACATATTACAGATAAAAGGGGAAATCATTTTCAAATTCTAGTCATTAAGATAAGTCTTAGGGATAGTAACTTTTTTTAAAACATTAGTCACATTTTAGTCAGTTGTTTATCTTTGGAATTGTCTCTGAGCACAAATAGACACAAAAAGTCAGAATCTTAATTGATTCACAATTTCATTCCAACAAAAATTGTTTTCAAAATTGATTTCTGAAATGTTCATTAAAATTGCTGCTCTTTGGGACTTACTTAGTTTTAATTGCTTAAATAATTACATACTGTATTGAGATTCTTCTTAGGGTACTAGCTACCTTGAAACTAGATCTTTTAAGTGTAAAAAAGGAAGACAAATTCAAGAATCATTAACTGTTTAATACATGACAATTTCCTGTAGCCACCATTCTGAAATTTACATTTTCCTTTGAGTCAATAGAATGAGCATAATGTTATATGGCATATGTTCAGTCATGATGATTTTTATGATAATGACAATAGCACATTAAAGAATCTAGTACTTTACACAACACCAATTTGTATTAAGGGAATGCAAGATTATCTTATAATATAAATTATGTGTATTTACTATAAATATATTTATCTAAATCAGAACAATGATTCAGTATATTAAAAATATACCTGCACTGGATACACAATTAAATACAGAAATCGGTTGCATTTCTTTACACTAACAATAAAATATCAGAAATGGAACGTAAAATAAAAAAAAAACTTAAAGTTGCACCCCCAAAATAGAATGTGTAGGAATAAACCTGACCCAGGAGGTGAAAGATGTATGCTGAGAACCATAAAATATTAATAAAGGAAATTGAATATGATACAAAGAAATGGAAAGATATCCATGCTCTTTGATTGGATATAATTAATAAGAATTAATATTGTTAAAATGGTCACATTATCCAAAGCAATCTACATATTTAATGCAATTCCTGTCAGATTACCTATGATGTTTATCACAGAACTGGAGTAATTAATCCTAAAATTTATTTGGAACCATAAAAGACCAAGAATTGCCAAAGCAGTCCTGAATAAAAAGAAAAAATCAGGAGGGATAACTCTCCCAAACATCAGACAATTCTACAAAGCTACAATAATCAAGACAGTGTGGTGCTGGTACAAAAGCAGACATGCAGATCAATGAAACAATTGAGAGCCCAAAAATAAACCCACACATCTATGGTCAGTTAATCTTTGACAAAGGAGGCAAGAATATGCAATGGGAAAAATTCTCCTCAGCAAGTGCTGGGAGAACTGGACAGCTGCATGTAAATCAGTAACTAGGACACACCCTCACACCATGATAAAAATAAACTCAAAATGGTTTAAAGACTTAAACATCGGAAATGATATTATAAATCTCCTATAAGAGATCATAGACAAAGCATTATCTGACATAAATCATACTAATATTTGCTTAGGTCAGTTGCCCAAGGCAATGGAAATAAAAAAAAAATGGAGACAATCAAATCTACAAGCTTTTGCTTGGCAAAGGAAACCATGAACAAAATGAAAAGACAACCTACAAAATGGGAAAGAATATTTGCAAACAAGGTGACTGACAAGGGCTTAATTTTCAAAATATACCAACAGCTCATGCAACTCATCAACAAAAAACCAAAACAACCCAATTGACAAATGGGCAGAAGACTTAAATAGACATTTCTCCAAAGAAGACAAATGGCCAATAGGCACAGGAAAAATGCTCAACATCATTAATTATTAGAGAAATTCAAATTAAAACTACAATGAGGTACCCCCTCACATAGGTCAGAATGGTCATTATCAAAAAGTTTACAAATAAGAAATGCCAGAGAAAGTGTGGAGAAAGGGAACCTTCCTACACTGTTGGTGGGAATGTAAGTTTAGTACAGCCACTATGGAGAACAGTATGGAAAGTCCTCAGAAAATTAAAAATAGAATTACCATATGATCCAGCAATCGCACTTCTGGGCATATATTTAGATAAAACTATGTTTAAAAAGATGTATATATACATCAAAAAGATATATATTTAAAAAGACATATATATTTCATAGCAGAACTATTCACAATAGCCAACCAGAACATGGAAATAACCTAAATGTTCATTGACAGATGAATGGATAAAGAATCTGGTACATATATACAATGGAATACTACTCAGCCATAAAAAAAGAATGAAATAATGCCATTTGCAGCAACATGGAAGCAACTAGACATTATGATACCAAGTGAAGTAAGTCAGAAATTATAAAAAAGACAAACATCATATGAGATCACATATGTGGAATCTAAAATATGACAATAATGAACTATCTATGAAACAGAAACAGATTCACAGACAGGAAAACAGACTTGTGGTTGCAGAGGGGGAGGGGGAGGGATGGAGAAGGATGTTGGGGTTATTAGCAGATGTAAGGTATTATATACAGAATGATTAAACAACAAGTACAGCACAGGGAACTATATTCAATATCCTATGATAAATCGTAATGGAAAAATATACCTGCAGTATGAATTTCTAAATTTGTACCTTAAATATTCTTTGGGTCTTTATTAAAGAATCTTGCAAACAATACCAAATGATATATATAGTTATGTTCTGTTAGTGAAAGTTTTGAAGGGATTATTTTTTCCTACTATGAAAGAAACATACACATTGAAGAAACCAACCAAGTCAACCTATGAAATAGATCAATTGTCGTGGTAACTGCCCTAGTGGAACAAAGTAACCTAACTCAGATCTGTGCTTCTGTAACCTTTTCACTGAAGTGCCTTATAAAATAGCACCTGAGAGTGAACTCATATTTGGAAAATTAGAGATGTGCTCTCAATTTCATTAAAGCCTATGTTTTCTAAAAGATTTCCAAACTGGTCGATTTTGTCTTCCTATTTGTTTTAATAGAAGAATGTTACACTCCATCAGATAAAATTGGTTCACTGGGAAATGGTACCATGTTTATCCTACAGGTTTTTTTTTTTTTTTTTTTTCTCCTCCAAGGCACAATGTGGTATTGTCCTAGAATTTAAGAAACATGGCACAGTGATTGTCTATGGGATAGATGATAAGATTGGAATTTGAGTTGTTCTGGAATTGATGGGTTTACAGATGTTTTGTTTTAGTTAATATTAAAATTAGCTTTCCTTTTTTTTTAATGCCAAAAAAATCATTAGAGAATAACCCAAAAGTGTTCTTTATGACATAGGGAAAGTAATTTGGGGTTAACAAATTGAGTTAAACCAGAAGTTCATTTTCTTATAAACTCCGTTGCATGAGTTTGACTGTTCTAAGTTCAGGGAGATGATATTATGTAACTTTAAGTATTCATTCAGAATTTTTAAAAGAGTAGATTTGCATTTTTTTATTTTGTGTTTTAGGCCAGACATCACAGAGACCTTCAACGGCAAATTTACCACTTTCCACCTCTGTGAAAAGAAGTTCCAGCTGTCTTTCCTCTTCTCATCCCCAATCAAGAAATGCAGCTGCTCAATCACTGTCTAGAGCTGCTTCTGAAATTTCAGAAATTGAATATATTGATGATACTGACCACAACGAGCCTTTCTTAGATGACACTGCTGATCAACAAACCTTAGATAGTTTGGAAGAAGAATTAAATGTGCTGAGAAATCTTGCAGGTGATGATTTTTTTTTTTTTTTTCACTGCAGGGAATATTAACTCTGTCTTCTGCCTGATTCTTCATACCATGCTCCAAGAAAACAAGCCTTTCCTTTTTCGTCTTTTAACCATCGATCTCTGTCTGTTTTCTTGACTATCTTCCAGTGTCACTCTGATAATAAAATATGTGCTATAAAATAAGTGGATGCTCAGCCACATCAGAGATGGTCCCCTCAGCTCACATAATTCATGGTTAAATTGCAGCTTAAGGACCTTCATATGGACAGAAAAAAATTTTTTTTCTCCTTTCTACAAACTCACTAAGCATCCAATCTCTGTAGCTTTAAAAGCCACTGTTCAACATGTTTGTTGGAGAATTGAATTGTTAGATCTTTTGAAGCAGTTTCTCAAGATTCAGTATGTATACAAATTCCCCAGGGGTCTTGTTAAAATGTAGACTCTGATTCAATAAAGCTAGGGTAGAGCCTGGGATTCTGCATTTTTACTAAGACTTTCCAATTTTGAGCCTTTTATTTTGATTCATTTCTAGAAGTTTCTATTGCGGCATTCTTGAGAATGTGTGTTATCTTTATGGTTGATTGGCAGGTCAGCAAGATTAATTTAGTCGATTACAATTTCTGTTTCCCTCTGCACTTAGTAGACTTTACTCCACGGTCTTCTGTCCCTGGATATGATGCTACTTAGTCCTTTGGCACAGTTTTTGCATTTACCTTTGGTTTGGTTGAATTTAATTGTCAAATAGTTTTTTTCCCCCAGTTAGAGCTCTGGGCAGCTCTATTGTTTGAGTCCTATCATGTTTGAGAATGCATCCTACCATTTTCAAAATTTTTTCATTATTTATTTATTCACTTTTAATGTTTTTATTATAGTTGATTTACAGTGTATGGCAAATTGTGAGTAATTTCCTTCAGTAACTTTTCTCTTAAACTTTGCACTCACTGATTCATCATTTCCTGGGTCTGAAATCTGCTGTGAAGTAGTCTGAGATCTCTGATGTTTCCCTTCACCCTCTCTCTTGCCTGTGACATGCTTCTTTCCTGACTGGGTGTTTGAAGAATTTTTTTTCTTAATCTTTGAAATTGAGTTACTGGACCAGGATTATGTTTCAATGTCAGTAATTCACTATTTCTTAAAGCGCATAAGTTCCTCCTTATTTTCAGAGAAATTTTCTGCTATTGTGTATTTGAATTTCTTTTCTATTCCATTTGGCTTTCTCTTGCTGAGAAATGTCTATGTTAAATCTTCTTTATACAATGGATTTACTTACATTTTCTTCAACTGTTTTAACCAGTTTGTATTTTCTTTTGCATTTACCGTGATTATCTCAAATTTGTCTTCCATGTCAGAATTTCAGTTTTCAGCTGGTTATAGTCCATTCTTTATTGCTTAACTTAATAAATGAGATCTTTATAGGTATGTTTGGATTTTTTTTGTAATTTTTACTTTGATACAATTTTATACTTAACAGAAAATTTGCAAAAATGCAAGAATAGTACAGGAACTCCCATATCACTTTACCTAATTAATCATGTTTGTCTTTTCCTCATTTGTATACACACACACATACACAACTACTCTTTTTTTCCCAAACATTTTGAGAGGAAGTTATAGACATCCTGACCCTTTAAAATTACTTCAGTGTTTCTCACGGACAACAGTATTGTCTTATATAACCACAGCACAGAGATCAAAATCAGGAAATTTAACATTGAAAGTTTATAATTCTCTAATCCACAATGCATATCTAATTTTTTTAAATTGTCTCAGTGATATTCATTACAGCTTGCCTTTTTCTGATGTGGGATTCAATCCAGGAATATGACTGTTTTCCTTTTTGATGTCTGATATGTTGTTTGATCTTTGAAATAAGGTTTTATTCTTTTTAAAAATGTCATTTTCATTATTTCTTTTGTAGCCAAAGGATTTATGTGGGAATTTTCTTTTGGTCTTGATCTGTTATCTATCAGATTGGTCTTTCATTTAGTCATTCTTTGTGTGCCGTGGACTCTTGGATTGCCGTTCATTTGTGTAACTGGCTGTTGTCATTTCTTTGTATCTTATTTGAACACATGTGTTATGGGTGACTTTGTTCATATCCTCTTCTTTTCTGATATAGTGAGACTGCATTCTCCCTGAAATGCTCCCCACAGGATGTGTCCATCTTCTCTTTGGAGCTACTATTTGTGGGTTGGCTGTTGCACTCTTTTCTGTATCCTGCTGGCTTAAAGATACAGGGAAGATAGATGGACTGGGGAGCTTAGCCTCCTTTATTGAAGGATCTGGGTTCTCATTTTTTTTGGATTTTATTAAATGCCCAAATTCACTGAACCTGATTTCAAGTGTGTAGTGTGTTTTGTCCCCAATAGCAGGTTTGCAATTTTCTTATTGCCTTTGCTAAAATTTTATGGTGGATGTTTAAGGCTTTAAAAATACTTTGCATATTTTCTCTTTACATCCCACTTTTTTCCAAATTGATGTGGTGTTGTTGAGACATGTAAACACCATAGATGACTCTTCTTTTCCCATTACTGGTTTGTGTGGATACTGGGTGGGAAGGGAAGATGGACAGCAGTAGCCCCCAGCTATACCTCAGTGACTTTTCTGTTTATTCCTTTGGTTGTCCTTAGTCAAAGTTTATTGTACGAACTTGTACCTCTTTCTTTGGTCCCTTTTATGATTTTATTTTATTTTTACTTCGCTGCTTTTCCTGTTTATTTCATTAGGAGTTGGAGGAGGAGGGTCCTTGATCCATTTTTACCCATCATTCATTTGCCTTACCTCACATGACTAAAAATCAAATATAAATATCCTTGGAGGTAATTTTCATATTAAAAGCTGATTCTTAAATGAAGCATGTCAGATCTGAATTGGATCAAAAGGATAATCATACAATTTTTAATCAGAAGATGAAAGCCTTTTATTTTGATAAATTGATGTTCCGTTATTTACAAATGAAATACTTTACAAACAGTAGTCTTTTTTTTGTTTGTTTGTTTCAAACTTCTTAGCTTTTCCATGTCCTTTATCAGGTTTGTCCTTACATGCTTCACTTTTCCCCTGTGTCACTCATTTCCTCACACATCAACACTAGCATTTTCACTAGACTATGTAACTTTTCATATACATAAGCAAGCAGACTCCATGTAGCCTGTGAACTGCCAGGGCTTTTCAGATAGTCCAGGAGCAGAACACAATCCCTTACTCATACTTGACCCAGGAATGGCTCTCTTTCTATTCAGGAAGGTTGGCTTTGGATGAGTGAGGGCACAACTTCGGTGACATTCACCTGGAGCCAAGGAAGGAAGAGGACAACATCTCAGCTGAATCATCCCAACAACCAATGAGGCAGCAGATGCTGTAGTACAATCAGGCCCTATTCTAGAAAATTCACTGATTCTGCACAGGCTTTTGTAGTCTGCTCAGCATCAATGGGCAGAAAAATCCCACCCACGTGTGTCACTACTCAGGCTGTATTCTGGAAAAAAACCCTTCAGGAGGAGCTGCACAATTGGACTCTTATACAAATGGAAATGAGTTCGCATACCCAAAAAGCTGCCTTTTTGTGAGCAGCAAACCTTCTGACTGGTTTTCTGTTGGCTCAAGGATACAGCCACTTCCTCTAAGTTCTAAGGAAACAGCCCTGCCAAGAAGCCTGGAGAAGAAAAAACAGAAAATAACTACATAGACTCCAGTTGCAGAGGCTGATGGTAGAGCCTTTTCAGGGGGAGGCTGGGCCGGCTGGCTGGGGTGTGTGCATTGCAGGTTGCAGACACAGCTTCCCTATGAGTCAGGAGACAGAGGCAGCAAAGCAGGGTGGTTGAGAGCCAGGCTCTGGGGCCAGGGGTCTGGTTTTGAAACTTGAAACCACCACTTCCTGGGTTCCTGACAGTGAGTGAATTACTTTCTTAACCTCACTTTGCATTGGTTTCCATGTATAAAAGATGAGTATAGATGAGTATAAATAATGGGGCTATCATAAGATTGTTCAATGATTGAATTCAATTATAAATTATATCATATATAATTCAATCGTATATTATTAAATATTCATGAAAATTTTCTTTCTTCTACACACACACACACACACACACACACACACACACACACATTCTTAACAGTTAAATAACCAGTAAATAAGCAGTCCTGAAAAAATTTAAATTATACCAGAAACCAGTGAGTCGGGCTTTTGGTATAGTAAAGTAAGGTGCTCTTGGAAAATCCAATTTTCAGTCAAAAACATGTAAAATCTTTTTCCGTTTTAAAACTGTTTTCTTCTTGGCCACTTTGAGGATAATAGTGAACTATAGCTATAGTTCATAATTCCCGTCACAGATATCTTTAGTAATACTATAGTCACTCCCTTAATGATATCAACCTATGAACATAATTATCTTACCAAGGCACTTTGTCAGTTTTTGGATGTCATTATAGCCTAAAAAATTGGAAAATATCAGAAGATTATAAATTATGAGAAAGAATCAGTAATAGTACATTGTAAAGCATTTGTTTTAAACTCATTCTGGTTTGTGGTTTAAGAGAGAGTTCTTGTAATCCTTAAATTCCCATGGCAATCTTATATTTGTACAAGTCCACAGGTACTGAGCCAAGTAATTATAGAGAGGAAAGGACTTTTTCTTAAATAAGAAAGAATAAAAATCCACCTGATAGTAGCAGAAGTAGCCATACTGTCTATGATGTAAAATACAGAGGCAGTGGCTACCTGAGTAATTGGAGCCTTTTATTCATACAGGTTGACCATCAGGTAAAATATTAAACTATAAAAGGGCTAATCAGGATTTATAGTCAATGAATTAACTAGCTAACTCTTGTAAAGGCAGTCAGGTTAGGATGGGCTAAAATGACAATCTTTTTGCTTTAATACATCTTTGAATTTCAGAAAAAAATATTAAATGCTCCATATAATTGAAAGTCAACATATTAAAAAATGCTGTTATAAGGACTATGAACCCATTCAATGAACACTAATAATCACAGTTCTTACATGTAATGATGCTCTGTGATCTTCATAGCTACCCTGTGGGGTAGAAGGGACAGATACTACTTGAATCTCACCTTTGTGGATATAGTACGTGACATTCTGGGTGATGCAGTGACTGCCTCTCTTGGGTGCCCAGAAGCTCCCAGGCAAAAACCTGGGCAAGTCTGCCCCACATTCCTTTGTCTCAACACCAGACCATAGTTCCACTTAAATAATTTGAAATCCTTACTTCAAATTACTCTTGTGACCAGCGGAGAGAGAGAAAGTGTGGGCAGAGTAAAACAAAAGAAAGAAGGCATGGAGGGTAAACAAGGCAAGACAGTGGTGAAGGGGAAAGAGGCTGACAGGCTGGACCTGCGCTCACAGGCTGCAGGGCTAGGGTCCTGGTTGTCACACCTCCCGAGCATTGAGATGTCCTTTGTAGCTGTATGTCATCCTTTAGAAGTTGTTCTTATTTTTGTTATTGGTTTCTAATTGGGAAATATCCTGTCTGCTTTGTTTCTGCTCTTTGAAGTTTTTGACCTGTTTCTTTGGTTCTTCTTTTCTTCTTTACTTGGTTCCTTTGTTTATATATGTGTCTATTTCCCCATAGAATAAAGTTTTATGTACCTGTTTTAAATGGCCTGAGTTTTATAAATTCACTGTAGAACTTAGTATATACCCAACTTTTCCCCTTTGCCATTCTCTATTACTGCATTTAAGAGATTTTTCAATGATCACTCTTATTCCAGTGTTAGAACAGATTGAACTTGAATCCACTCCTCAACAATTGTCTGACTTGATTGTTCTAAATCAAAACGTCCAATATAAACATCAAGGCAGCCTTCCCTGGCCCTGTATGAGAAAAATCAGAAGACTTAGTTTTAACAGTAAACTATAGTAGGATTTTGTAGGCAGTTTTATTTTTCTCTGCCTTGAAAAGTCAAGTAATATCACCTTTGTACCTGTTAAATTCACAAGGTGTTGCGAAATATAATTTTGAGAATAGGTAATAATACAAAAATAGCCCCATTCTACTTGCACAATTTGAACTAGGTTTGCACTCACTCAGTTAGGACTCAAGTGCCTCACAGAAGTTGAATATCACTCCTGGTGGGATTCCTTGGACTAAGTATCACCATTGGACCTTAGCACTGTGTTCTACCAATTCCAAACCCTAAACTGACTGCTTTCCCATGAGTAACATTCTTTATCATTGGGGTATATAAAGGGACCTTGCATAGCTGTCTTCCTTCATCTTGTGGAAAAATAGGAGAGAAAATAATAGACTAATGCTAAAGAATTAGATTCTGGAACATAGTGATTTATTACATTGTTGAGCTAAAAGAGCTTAGGTTGAGTTCCAGTTCTTCGATTATGTAGTTGTGTGACATTGAACAAGTAACCAATCCCCTGTAGGCCCTCAAATCTCCAATAATGGGGGCTGGGACAAAGTTTTAGCTAAGGAATCTTTTGTTTTTCTCAAAATTAATCTTATATGGAGTTCCCAAAGATAAATGAGAGCGAGGAAAACTGTCCTGATTGCTTTGGGGTGGTAGGAGTGCAAGCCTTGTCCTTCAGCCTACTGAATTTCTCCATGTATCACAACTTGGAAGTCACTGAGCTTTCAAAGACACTGCCAGTCATAAATGTATTGAGGTCTATCTTGCAGAAGAAATAATCTGTTACCTTCTGTTTTAAAATTTAAAATTTTTTTTTTTTTTTTTTTTTTTTTTTTTTGTCTTTTGTCCTTTTAGGGCCACACCAGTGGCGTATGGAGGTTCACAGGCTAGGGGTCTAATCAGAGCTGTTGCCGCCAGCCTATACCAGAGCCACAGCAACACCAGATCCAAGCCATATCTGTGACCTACACCACAGCTCATCCCAGATCCGTAAGCCACTGAGTGAGGCCAGGGATCAAACCCGCAACCTCATGGTTCCTAGTCGGATTCATTTCCACTGCGCCACAAGGGGAACTCCAAAGTTACCTTCTGTAGGGGAATCTCTACTTGCTCAAAACCTTCATGTTAATACTATTCACCCCCCCCCAAAATTATCTTTAGTCAAGTGTATAATACAAGCAATTTGGTGTTTGGTCCTTCTGATCTTGGCACTTTTATGAAAATGAAGGGAAGAATATCAACCAGTAACTTTAACAGTTTTCAAAGTCACCATAGCATAACCTCATGCATAAGGTAATAGATCTTACAACTTTACCAATGGTAAAAAGAAGGCATCATGGCCTAACATAGTAATTGTATTTATTCCTATACTTGACTTTTTGTTAGTTTATCTAAAGGTGTGTTTGCTTATGCATTTGCTTATTTAACTTGTACTATTTGTCCTTACCCAGGCTGAATCACAGGCCAACTTCCTGAAAAAGAAAAAGATCTAAGACTTCTCCCCTTTCACAACCACGTGGTTATTATCTACCCAAACAAAGCAAGGAAGTCTAAAAAGAAAGAGCAGCTTTTCCAAGACTAACCTTTGACTCAGATTGTTTGGGGGAAAACCTCTTATTTCTCAGAAGACAAAAAGATATAGTAAAGTGTTTAACATTCATGCAGGTTGAGGAGTTGCACAACATCTTAGCTTTAAAGAGGATCACTTGATATTTCTTTGGGATTTTGTGAATTTTCAGGGCATTTGACACAAGTGTAAAGTATATTTAGAACTCAATATGGCTAGGTAAAATAAGTCAGATAGAGAAAGACAAATACTGTCTATACTATACTATACAAATACTAAACAAATATTACTTACATGTGGACTCTAAAAAAGCCAAAATCATAGAAACAGAGAAAAGTGTTGGTTACCAGGGGTGAGGGGTAGGAGAGATGGGGAGATGTTAGTCAAAGAGCACAAACTTCCAGTTATAAAGTAAATAAGTTCTGGGGATCTAAGGCACAGAACAGTGTTTACAGTTAGTGATGCTGTATTATATACTTGAAAGTTGCCCAGAGAGAAGATCTTAAATATTCTCACCAAGAAAAGAAATGGTAATTATGTGGCATAGTGGAGGTGTTAGCTAACACTGTGGTGGTAGCCATTTTACAGTATATAAGTTTTTCTAATCAATACATTGTATATCTTACATTTATACAATGTTACATGTCAATTATATCTCAACAAACCTGGAAAAATGGAGGAATTGCTAAAAAAAAAAAAAAAGTCTATGTGATTAAAGTGATATGATACCCATCTCCTAATTTGGAATCTCAGATCAAACTTAGCTCATATTGTGCCCATGCTACAAATACTAGAAAATTTAGATTATTGATTATCTGTACTGACAGTCTTTGTACTGCTGTGGTTTACTCTGAGTAAACTTTCAGCACCATATGCTATACATTTGTTTCTTGAACTTATGTGTTGACAATGTATGAAATCAAATATTTCAGATCCTTTGGAACAACTTTACAGCCTAACCACAGAAGAATTACCAGCCTTCCACAACCATTCGCTGAGTGTAAGTCAGACTACCCTAGATTTCCTTAAGACCTCATGTGCAAGGAGCCCCCATGAAGTTGAGACACAGAGGTAGGTTAAATCTGCAGCTTATATGTACAGATAGTACACAGTAAAAATTTTGACAATCTCCAACTAGTTATCTTTACTACATAAAGAAAAATTATCCTCATGTGTGTACTTACATATGGCCATTCTCTGTAAAATGTTTAGGACTTTTGCTGACCTATTATCAGGATTTAGTAAAAGGCTTATGAAGTGGTTACTTTAATGTGAAGAGATAATTCTCTGCTGCACAATGTGTGTCAGGAAAATGAAAAGACATTTGGAATTTAATAATCCTTCAACCTTTCTTCTTATATTGAAAAGCAATTGCCTTACTTGCATTCATTAACTTGCTAAATTTCAATACTTTCCATTAATAGACTCTTACTCAATGTGAATAAAGTTTTTCAAATAGAATATTGAGAAGTTTCCTTCTTGAAATCGTCTAGATTGTTGATGATAGCATATTTTAATTTGCATAATTTCATTCTTTCTTTACATAAGCTAAGGTTTAGAGATGGTTATCAGTTTATAAGGAACATGGCTTATACTAATAAGTGCTTCAGAAAAGTACTCATGTCAGTCTATTTTTGACATACTAGAATTCCTTGAAAAAGGAGGAGGGATCCTTCTAAAAAGACTAAAATAAATGTAAAATAAAAGTGCCTTGAATTGTAAATTCCTCTGTTGGTTTGAGGTCTAATATTTTGGTAAAAGGAAATGAGGAATCCATTACACTGTCCTTCTGAAGGAGGGAATCATTTAGCTGTGCTCCTAGAATTTTTTTTATTTCTAACACCACCTACATTTTTTCTAAGGGATCAATACAAATTTTCTATTTTTCCCCTAAAAAAGTCATTAAGAACAAAGTAAACCAACAACATACTCTCACCATGATTTCATAAAAGAAAGGACCTTTAGTACTAAAAATATAAGGAGACCATATTAATAGAATAAAGAACAGTTCTTTAAAATTAAAAATTTTAATGAAAAATTTGTTACCTTGTCCTTTTTTTTTTTTTTCTTCTCTCCTTAGACTAGTGAAAACATTATAATTAGATTGAAATCCACTGGTCCACTGACAAGGGCTTAGGAAATTCTGATTTAGCTTGTATTGGACATAAAATCCAAAAAAAGGGTTATATCCATCACAGAGTGAAGTATTTTGTATTATTCAGTAGTATTCATGGGCTGAATTTCTAGATACCTTGGACCAAAATATCTGAACTCTACAGGCTTCTCTTTTTCCCTTCATTCTCTGTTTTCCCCCAGACCTCAGGAAGCAATGCATTAGAGTTTCCACAAGTTCCTCTCCACCATAAAATACAACAAAATAAAATAACTATATAATTGCTGTCATTAATTTTGGTTTTGGCATATCTTGACTGGCTATCCACATTGTCCTAATTTACTGTACATGAAAGAGGTGATTTGTCTGGCAGTCTATTCATTGGGATTCTATTAAACAGCCAATGTAATGACGAATGTTCTTAATGATGACCCTGAGGCTCTGCAAGTTTCTGAAGTGCCTTCTGAATCATCAGTGAAAGACACAACCAAAGACCATAAAAACTCCTCTCCTTAGTTCCTCTGTGGCTTTATTTCTTGGTAGAGGGAGAATGATGAGAATTTCTCATTAAAAGGAGGCTTGGTATATTGGGCACATTGAAAATTATGGTCTCAGTCTGAGATAGCCCCCTTACAGCTGTCTGCCTCCAATGACTTCAACTTGTGCAGTATTGATCAGAAGATAAATGAAGAGTTGAAACCTGGTTCTGTATATTGTGTATTGATCTTTTAATGTATTTCCAGCTCTTCTGAAAAAGATACTGAAATTCAGTCTTGGCAGACACTTTCTGAAAGCAGTACAGATGAAGAGGAAGAAGATTTTCTTGAGGAACAACATGTCATGACATTCCCATGATCACAGGTTACCTAGTGATCATTTGTTCATTACTTTTTCCACTTTGTATCCAGAGTAAAGCAAACAACTGAAAAAAGTTATCAAGTGATTACCTGTCCTAGAGACTTTGATTATTGTCTCTGATACTTCAAGGTTTGCAGACTAATAAAAGTTAGTGAAATTACAAGTTTAAGAGCATTTTCTTTTTTCTTTTTCTTTTTTTGATTTTTAGGGCCAAACCCGTGGCATAGGGAAGTTCCCAGACTAGGGGTCCAATAGGAACTACAGCTGCCGGCCTACACCACAGCCACAGCAACTCTGGATCCCTTAATCCTCTGAGCTAAGCCAGGGATCAAACCTGCATCTGCATGGTGCTAGTTGGGTTCATTATCACTGAGCCACAGTGGGAACTTCAAGAGCGTTTTCTTCTAAATTATATGTGTCAAACACTAATCTATATATAGTATGTATCATATTAGTAAAATTTAGTGAAACTTAAGAGGTAAGTTATAACTATGTCTCTAAGAACTTAAAAGATAGTATATGATTATCTTTTAAACATTACCTAATTAATTTTATATTGAGGTATAGTTGTATAGTATTATATAAGTGAGCACATGATTATTGTTAAAGTAATATTTAATTGTTAAAATATATTTTAAATAAATATATCATCAAAGTACATTTGATGGCCAAGTTATACTTGGCAGTATCATTTATTGAGCCTGGAATCCATTTTTTCTTTGGAGATTATAGTTGTTTGTTTCTGTTAGTGTTTTTAACATTTATTGATAACATTAAAGTTGCTGCTAGAAGAGAAAAAAGATGACCTAAAATAAAGTAGACATAATACTTGCCATTCTCTGTTCTAGCAAAACACAGAAAATACCCCTTAAGTATCTCATTTGGGGAGGGTCAGCGTGATGCTTAATTTTATGTGTCAACTTGGCAAGGCTAAAGTACTCAGATATTTGGTTACACTTTTAGATATTTCTATGAAGGTTTTTTGTTTTTTGTTTTTTTAGGGCTGCACCCGTGGCATATGGAAGTTCCCAGGCTAGGGTTCAGATTTGGAGCTGAGCAACAGCAACACTGGATCTGAGTAGCATCTGCTACCTATGCCACAGCTTGTAGCAATACCAGATCCTTAACCCACTGAGCAAGACCAGGGATCGAACTCGTGTCCTCATGGATACTAGTCATTTTCATTTACTGTTGTGCCAGGACAGGAACTCCTGGAGGAATTTTTTTCAGATGAGATTAACACTTAAATTGTTTATTTTGAGTAAAGCAGATTACTGTCCATGTGTGTGTGGATCTCTTCCAATCATCTTATCTTAAAGTCTTAAGACAAAAATGACCACGGTCCTTTAAGAAAGAGAAAATTCTGCTTTCAGATGGTCTTCAGGTTCAAGCTACATCAGTTCTTCCCTGGGTCTCCAGCCTGCTGGCCTGTTCTGTAGATTGTGGATTTGCTAGCCTTCACAGTTGGTTCTGTTTCTCCAGAGAACTCTAACACAAATTTGATCAGTCTGAAGGACTGTTGTGATAGAGATAATCATTCAGATTATCTGGAAATGTTATCTGGAAGTGCTGAATGATAGTGATCCACTAGTGTTGAGTGACAGTGGATCCTGGTGTTGGTAGGTGTTCAAGGTTTTACATAATTTTATAATGCAAGGGCTTAAAAAAGAGCAGAAGATGACATGGGAGGGCAGTTTTATGGGTGTCACTCTGACATTTTAAGACAGCTTCCCCTTAAGGAGTTGGCTCTGCAGGTTGGTTATGCCATTACCCTAGCATAATCATATCTCAGGGTTCAAATTCTCTTTTCTAGGTAATATTCTGACTCTAAATTCTGAGATTCTGGGTAGTAATCCCTTATACGAGACTAATGGTTGCTTAGTGCAAATCTATCTTTGATACTTTTTTTCACGGCATCAATAAATTGTTCTGTTATTCACACATATCATCTACTGACAGGATAGAAAATGATGATGAAGAGACCTATAGCCATTTCTATGTCTTTTAGCATAAAACACCATTTATTCAAAGTGATTAACAAGGTGAACAATAGGTAATCAGAAAACCCAATCATACTATCAGAATAACATTTTTGGAAGGAAATGGATATCTTAAGAGTGTGACTCCTTGGTACTTGTCACTGTCTTCTTAGCACTTCAATCACAATGTCATAGACGGACAACAGGGAGTCCCTCTCGAGTCTTTGCCATTTGTGTCAAAAGCCTTTCTGGCATCTTATCCTGAGGCTGTGGCTTTCTGAATTTTAGTATCTATAGTTAAAATAGGGATCTCCTCTTCCTCTGTTAAGCTAGGAAATTGTGTTGTTTTTCTTTTCAGCATTTCTGCTCAGGTTTAAAGTTTCTTGGCTCTCCCTACTCTCCTTTGCTCTAAGACAGCTTCCTTTTACCTTTTGACAGAAAAGGCAATTTTTTTTCTAAGTACAATTTATAAAACTCCAGTTTTTTTTCTCAGACATGATGGCAGGAGATGTCCTAGTCTCATTAGGAAAGTAGGACCAACTACTATTCCTTCTGCCTATTCCATCATAGCTTGAATCTTTTATGAACTAGCTCAGAAAGAGGTTTTATAAGATGCCATCACCTTTTATAATATAAGAATTTTGAAACAAAAAAGAAGCTGATAATTAGTTGTCATCAGTGCATTTCTGGTAAGAATTTGAAATAAGGAGTGTACTGTTGACTTTATCACTTGACTTCCAATATAACATTGAAATTAAACATTGATGGTCTTTTGGGGGCAGAGCAGACCCCCTTCTGCCTTTATTTGCCTCCCATAACCACACATCTAGAAAAGTTCCTTAATTCCTTTGCCATTAGTCTAATGAGGAAATAAAAACTAAATAAGATTAGAACCTTTGCCTGAAGCAGCTTTAATGTGTTACCTCATTTTGGAGATCAGCTTAAAATCGCTGTTAAAGGCATGCACCCAGTCCTGGCTGTGGAATTGAGAGAGTTACAGACATTCTAGAATCACAACCATATTACTAATTCTAGAGTTGGTACAGTGTGCCTCTAGCAACTATTGGACAAATGATCACATGATTTTACATGCAGGTTGGGATTTAGTAGTTGTATATGCACACTTTCCTACTCATATAGAGCCATAGGAAATTCTATAATTTTAGAGCTCTGGATGTGTACACATGATGAAAACAAATTAAAGTTAAAAGATATTTGGTAGTTTTAATATGTGGTTGGATATTCATTGAAATCTTTCACATCTGGTGCACTCTGAGTGTGTCACACAACACCCGCCAGTGGGACACCACACCCTTAAGACCACCTAATTCTGTGTTTTATATGTGAGATGAACAGAAATACTTTCTTGAACAAATGAATGTTACACAATGGCTCCATATCTATAAGGCACTCAAATATTTTAAATAATGCCTTGATACAGACAAACCCGTTCTTTTTGTACTTATGATTCAGTTGTTGGAAAGATGAATGCTTATCTCATGTTGATTTTGGCTACATGACACTTCTCATCCCCAAGTTGACAAAATGTACCTTCTCAAGAGACTTTCCCTAATTTCTATCTAAATTAATTCCCCTTGTTTCTTTTCCTTTATTCTTTTTCACAGTATCCTACTTTTTCCTTCATAGCTTTTTTTTTTTTTTTTTTTTTTTTGGCTTTCTGTATTTTTAGGGATGCACCCGTAACATATGGAGGTTCCCAGGCTAGGGGTCTAATCAGAGCTGTAGCTGCTGGCCTACGCCAGGGCCATAGCAACACAGGATCCAAGCTGCGTCTGCAACCTACACCACAGTTCACGACAACGCCAGATCCTTAACTCACTGAGCAAGGCCAGGGATTGAACCTGCGTCCCCATGGATACCAGTCAGGTTCTTAACTGCCGAGCCATGATGGGAACTCCCCCTTCATAGCTTTTATAATAATTTATTTGTGGGTTCTTTGAATATGTGTCTCTCCACTAGATGATCCAGTTCAATAGAGCATGGATTATACCCATTTTGTTCACCAGATATGCTACACCCCTATCATATGTGTAGCTCAGACTGGGTGGTCATTAGTAATGAATGAATGCATGAATGTTCAGGATCCAGCTGATAAGCTACCCCAGTCCCTGACTTTTCCCAGGGGAAGGCAGACAGTATGATATATGTTGTGGGAGAAACACAGGTTATCAAGTTACACCATTTACTGGATGGCAAATCACTTATTTGAATACGTTTCTTTATCATGAAATGCAGAAAAAGATACTGACTTGACTTAGCTCAAAAGATAGTGTGAGTATAAAATGCAGTAATGAGTGCAAAACCCCTTGGGACTGGAAGAGGCTCTGCCATGCTATGCTTATTATCTTCATTTCTCATAGGTTTACCCTACAATCATTGACTATAGAGACAAATTAATGGATGGATTAATTAGTGAATTTAGGATCAAGTTGACATAAATTATCCATAAAAATCACTCAATATCAAAAGCAAAGAATGCTTTCAGTGAGTTGAACAATTAGATTGAATATTATTTTAAGCTGGCATTTATTTGAAATCTAAATGTTTAAATTTATTTTATTAAAAATCTTTCTGAAACATCATTCCCTGTATTTATAGATTTCTTCCTTCATATGTAAAGTCAGAGTTTTTAAATAGTAAAATTGCACTGGTACTTTATAAACACCTGGTGCATCATACTTCCAGAAAGGAGAAAATTTAAAAACATACTATTTATACCTTCTCAAATCTGTTTTTATAGAGTAATCTGTTTCATCATAATTTTCACCCTTGGTTATTTATTATTTGCCACATTTGCATGAAAACAATCTTTATTTCCTCAGAGTTCATCTGTGCCTGTAGTTTATCCCCCACCTAAAGTCATAATTCTTTGTTAGTGACACCCTGATTGTTTGCTGGGTAAATGATTATGATGTTGCAAACAGGATTATAGCTTTAGCTAGGGAATAACCAGCAGGCACAGATGAACTCTAAGGAAATAAAGATCCTCCTCTTTTAATGCAAATGTCTTTCATAGTTAAGGAAAAGGAGAGACTATTCTTAATGTTCTCCATGTGTTGACAGTTATGTATAAAATGAAAAGAATTAATTGATGGGATTATTGTGTGTGGGGGGGGTTTCTTTTCTGATACATATACAATAATAGTTATGGAAACACAGTTGTGAAGAAGCTCTTTATATGCCCTTATTTCTGCCAGAAGAAAGCAATATGTGAATTGCTTTCTATCGAAAAAAACAAATACACATTATTCTACGTACACATGCTTAGAAAGATTTCTAAGAGGGGCATGTACTTCATCTCTATTTTAAAATTAATTAAATCTTATATATTCAACATAAGTATGAAAGATGTTTTAGGGTAAGTTTTGATATGATTTCATATTATTTAAGTAATTATCATATTTTTATAATATTTTGTTTATTCAAATAATGGCAGAATTCTTAAACAGCCTCTGTACTGAAAAAATGAGAGCTGCAGGTGGAGGCAAGAGATAAACAGATGCACATTTTATTTTTCAAAAGTAGTCATGACATTTCCTTTCTCCTCCTACCTCCTATCCATAGTCCTGGAAGAATATCTTATAAGTTAGACAACCAAATTAATTAGGATTTGGTTTAATTTTATATTACAAGAAGCATCAAATAACAGTGGAATGACATGGAGGAGTTTATTTCCTTTGTTAAGTCTGGGTTTAGACAGTCAAGAGTTCTTAGGGCAGATACATCTCTGTTGTTTGCATCCTCATGGTCACCTCTTCATAGGAGATGGTTGCAGATCTTTAGCATCATGATCTGCATTTGAAGCATCAAGAAGAGTGAAAGCTGGGAGAACACCATAGGCACCTCCTAGCTGAGGCAGCTTCCTTTAAACCAGTCTTTCTGGAAATCTCACACACTTCTGCTTACATTTCATTGGCCAGAACTTAGTCACATCTAGATGTAAGGAGCTTAGAAATGTAGTTCCTTAAGTGATCACATTGCTGCTCAGAATAAAAGTAGGGCTTTGTTACTCGGAAGACGGAGTGGATACTGAAGTCATGGTCATCTCTGTTACAGCCTCTGATGATCTTTCCATCACTGATCTACAGTTTCTTGCTTTCAGAATATACAGATTTTGAAGTTAATGTGGTTTGAAATGTATGGCAGAAACCAACCTTTTAAGATTTAAATAAGTCAAATTGAAGAGACATTGCTATACTTAAATCATTCATCTTCTTATATAAACCATACCTCTTTTTCAGTCTGAAAGATATACTTGAGTTATACAGAGACATCAAAATTATTCAGCTTCACGTTTTCACCTTAGGACTTCTTGAAACACATTCCACATCTCTTTAAAGTTCAATCTTTGGACTGGTGCCCAAATCCAAGCTGCTTTGGCAAAGACTTCAGTGCACTCTTTTAAAAATACTGGTATATAAAATATTCGTCTCAAATGAATATTCCAATATTAAGATATTTTGAAACCTATGATGTTGGAAGTCTTTACAAGAATACATAGAGAACAAATATAAAGTAATTGCTTGTAGGATTGTTGAATATTAGTGCATTTGAGACGGGGATTACAGATGGTTTTAGAGATAAAACCCCACGGTTAAGTTCCCATAGGGAGGAGCTTAAATTCTTTAAAGACCACATATAAAATGAGAGATTAATTGCTTCAAACTGAGTTCTGGGGACTTCTAGGGTTTCTTGATCTGGTGAGGGAGTAAAAAGGGTGACTGAGTTGCCCAACAAAAGCATTTGTACTTGGATGTTTTTTATATAAAGATGTTTTTTGTAAGACCGAAAAGACTTCCATGACAAAAGTAAGAGATTCTTGACTTAGTGTCCTGGAAGATCTCTAGACCCCTCTCAGTCCGGTGTACCAGGCTTTATGTTCTCAAAGAATATTAAATGTTAAGATATGCCACTGGACTTACGTGTCTTTGATGTAAGACCAAGTGCCAGAGAACCCATGGAAAGAAGATAGTTTTTCCTCCTCCTCCTCCTCAGTTCATTGAAAGTTATTCAAGAATTATTTAGTCTTAGCTTCCTGTTTTGCCAACTGACTTCTAGTTAGATTTTTTTCCCTGCATGTACAGAAACCCACTCAAAATACTGAAAGTAAAGTAAGTTTATTTTAGTGAGAAGTGGAATTGTATGAAAATCCAAGAACAGGAACTATAGGAAGAGTTAGCCTCATAGGAATTTAAGCTTCCTGAACCTGAGACAGTGCTCCCTTGGGATGGTCGTGGACACTCATGATGTGTGTCCTGATTTTTGGGGGACACATTAGCTCTGTTTCCCCCTAATGATTGGCTTCTTACATTCACTTGTTCTTTCTGCTTATGCCCATGGATTTAATTTCTTATCATTCATACAGACCTCTAACTCTGCCTCACAGCCTCCCTCTCAGTGCTACTCAGACGGCTAATAGTTTCAGGCTCTTAAATTGGCTTTTCAATTCTAAATCCAGAGAGAGAAGCTAGATTGGTCCAGTTTATATTTTCTTGTTCTTAAATTTTTTTATAGTTGATTTACATTGTTCTGTCAATTTCTGCTATATAGAAAATGGCCCCAGTCATATATATATATGACTCTTTATCTCTCTATATATACATTCTTTTTCTCATATTAATTTTCATCTGTTACATCACAAGTGATAGGACATAGCTCTCTGAACAGTACAGCAGGACCACATTGTCTATGCTTTCTTAATATAACCATTTGCTTCTATTAACCCCAAACCCCCAGTCCATCCCACTCCCTCCCCTTCCCCCTTGGCAACCACAAGTCTGCTCTCAACATCCATGATGTTTATGTTTCATACATAGGATCATTTGGGCTGTATTTAAGATTCCACGCATAAGTGATATTGTATCTCTCTTTCTCGTTCTTACTTACTTCACTTAGTATGAGAATCTCTTGTTCTATCCATGTTGCTGCAAATGGCATTATTTTGTTCTTTTTATGGCTAAATAGTATTCCATTGTGTATATATACCTCATATTCTTAATCCATTCGTCTGTTGGTGGACATTTAGTTTGTTTCTAATTCTTGGCTATTGTAAATAGTGTTGCAATGAACATGGGGGTGCATGTATCTTTTTCAGTGAAAGTTTTGTCTGGATATATGCTCAGGAGTGGCATTGCTGGATTTTATATTTAGTTTTCTGAGGAGCCCCCTAATGTTTTCCATAGTGGTTGTAGCAATTTAAATTCTCACCAACAGTGCAGGAGGGTTCCCTTTCTCCATACTGTCTCCAGCATTTGATATTTGTAGTCTCAATAATGATAGTCAGTCTGATCAGGGTGAGTTGGCACCTCATTGTAGTTTTGATTTGTATTTCTCTAATAGTTAATGATGTTGAACATTTTTTCATGTGCCTGTTGCCTATCTGAATGTCTTCTTTGGATAAATGTCTATTGAGATCTGCCCATTTTTCAACTGGGTTGTTTGCATTTTTGCTGTTGAGTTGTATAAGTTGTGTATTTTTGGAGATTAACGTTATTGTCAATTGCATCCTTTGCAGCTATTTTCTCCATTCTTTAGGTTGTATTTTCTTTTTAAAAAAATGGTTTCCTTTGCTGTGAAAAAGCTGTAAGTTTGATTAGGTCCCATTGGTTTATTTTTGTTTCTATTTCTATTACCTTGAGAGACTGACCTAAGAAAACATGTGTACAGTTGATGTCGGAGAATGTTTTGCCTATATAGTGTCATCTTATGTTTAAGTCTTTAAGCCATTTTGAGGTTATTTTTGTGCAAGGTATGAGGGTGTGTTCTAGTTTCCTTGATTTACATGCAGCTGTCCAGTTTTCCCTGCACCACTTGCTGAGGAGACCTTTTTCCTAATGTATATTCTTACTTCCTTTGTCAAAGATTAATTGACCGCAAGTGTCTGGGTTTATTTTGGGGCTCTTTATTCTGTTCCATTGATGCATATGTCTGTTTTTGTACAAGTACCACACTGTCTTGATTACTTTAGCTTTGTAGTATTGTCTGAAATCTGGGAGAGTTATCCCTCTTGTTTTGTTCTTTTTATTCAGGTTTGCTATGGCATTTCTGGTTCTTTTAAGGTTCCAAATAACTTTGATGATTATTTGTTCTAGTTCTGTGAAAAATGTCATGGGTAATCTGATAGGGATTGCATTAAATATGTAGATTACTTTGGCTAATATGACAATTTTAACAATATTAATTATTCTAATCCAAAAGTGTGGTATATCTTTCAATTTCTTTGAATCCTCTATAATTTCCTTGACTAATGTTTTATGGTTCTTGGCATATAAGTCTTTCACCTCCATGATCAGGATTATTCCTAAATTTTTAATTTTGTCAGGTGTGATTTTAAAAGGTATTATATTTTTATATTCCTTTTCTAATAATATTTAATTGTTAGTATGCAGAAATGCAACTGATTTCTGAATGTTAATCTTGTATCCTGCTACTTTGCTGAATTCATTGATCAGTTCAAGTAGTTTTTGTGTGGAGTCCTCAGGCTTTTCTACACAAAATATCATGTCATATGCATGTAGTGACAATTTTACCTCTTCTCTTCCAGCTTGGATACATTTTATTTATTTTGTTTGTCTGATTGCTTTGGCTAGAAGTTCCAATACTGTGTGGAATAAAAGTGGTGAGAGTGGGCATTCTTGTTTTGTCCCAGATTTTAGCAGGAAGGCTATCAGCTTTTCTCTGTTGAGTATTATATTGGCTGTCAGTTTGTCATAAATGGCTTTGATTATGTTAAGTTATGTTCCCTCATTTGTAAGAGTTTTTAATCATAACTGGATGTTGGATTTTGTCAAATGCTATTTCTGCATCCATTGAGATAGTTATGTGGTTTTTCACTTTTCTTTTTATTTTTTGTCTTTTTAGGGCTGTACCCATGGCATATGGAAGTTCCCAGGCTAGGGGTCAAATTGGAGCTGTGGCTGCCAGCCTATGCCACAGCCATAGCAATGTCAATCTAGACTGTGTCTGCGACCTACACCACAGCTGATAGCAATGCCAGATCCTTAACCCACTGAGCAAGGCCAGGGATCGAACCTGCATCCTCATGGATGCAGGTCAGATTCATTTCTTCTGAATCACAATGGGAACTCCCACTTTTCTTTTGTTAATGTGGTGTATGACATTGATTCATTTGCATATGTTGAGCCATTTTTGTGAACTTGGAATGAATCCCACTTGGTTGTGGTATACGATCTTTTTTATGTGCTGTTGGATTCAGTTGGCTAAAATTTTGTTAAGAATTTTTGCATCTATATTCATCAAAGATATTGGCCTATAACTTTCTTTTTTGGTAGTATCTTTGTCTGGTTTTGGTATTTGGTGATGGTGGCTTCAAAGAATGTCTTTGGGATTTTTCCTTCTTCAATCTTTTGGAAAAATTTTAAGAAGGATGGACATAAGTTATTCTTTGTATGTTTGGTAGAATTTGCCTGTGAAGCCATCTGGTCATGGACTTCTGTTTGTAGAGAGTGTTTTTGTTACATATTAAATTTCATTTCTAGTGATCAGTCTGTTTAAATTATCTGTTTCCTCTTGACTCAGTTTCGGGGGGCTATATGTCTCTAGAAAGTTGTCCATTTCTTTTAGGTTGTCAAATTTTTGGCATATAATTGTTCATAGTATTCTCTTATGGTTTTTTGTATTTCTGAATATCTGCTGAGATCATTCCTTTTTCATTTCTTATTTTGGTTACTTAGGTTCTCTCTCTTCTTCTTAGTGAGTCTGGACAGAGGTCTGTGAATTTTTTTACCCTTTTAAAGAAGCAGCTCTTGGTTTTATTGATTTTTTCTATTTTTTAAAATCTCTATTTTATTAATTTTTCTCTCTGATCTATATGATTTCCTTCCTTCACCTGACTTAAGGTTCTGTTGTTTTTCTTTTTCTAGTTCTTTTAAGTGATAGCTTAAGTTGTTGATTTGAGATTTTTCTTCCTCTTTTTTTTTTTTTTTTTTGTCTTTTTACGGCCACACCCATGGCTATGGCGGTTCCCAGGTTAGGGGTCAAATGAGAGCCACAGCAACAGCCACAGCAACTCAGGATCTGAGCTCCATCTGTGACCTACACCACAGCTCATGCTGGATCCTTAACCCACTGAGTGAGGCCAGAGATTGAAACTGTGTCCTCATGTTACTGGTCAGATTCGTTTCTGCTGAGCCATGATGGGAATTCCAAGATTGTTCTTTTTTGACGAAGGCCTGTATTGCTATGAACTTCCCTCTAAGAACTGCATCCCGTAGATTTTGGAAGGTTGTGTTTTCTTTGTAATTTGTCTCAAGGTATTTTTTTTTTTTTAAATTTCCCTTGTGATTTCCTCATTGACCCATTGGTTTTTTAATAGAATGTTGTTTAGTCTCCGTGTAGTTATTTTTTTCTCATTTCTTTTCCTGTGGTTGATTTCTACTTTCATGCTATTGTGGTCAGAGAAGATACTTGAAATAATTTCTGTACTCTTAAATTTGTTGAGGTTAGTTTCATGCCCAAGTATGTGGTCAGTCCTTGAGAATGTTCCATGTGCACTTGAAAATATTGTATATTCTGATTTTTTTTTTTTGGATGTAATGTCCCAAAAATGTCAATTCAGTCTGTGTGCTCTATTGTTTCATTTAGGATCTCTGTTACCTTATTGATTTTTTTTGTATAGAGGATCTGTCCATTCATATGAGTGGGGTGTTAAATATGCTACATTGTATTTTTATCAATTTCTCCTTTTATGTCTTTTAGTATTTTTTTTATGTATTTGGGTGCTCCTCTATTAGGGGCATATATATTGACAGTGTAAAACACTCTTCTTGAATTGATCCTTTTATCATTAAATAGTGTCCTTCTTTGTCTTTCTTTATGGCCTTTGTTTTAAAGTCTATTTTGTCTGATATGAGTATTACAATTCCTGCTTTCCTTTCTTGTCCATTGGCATGAAATATCTTTTTCCATCCCCTCGCTTTCAATCTATATGTGTTCTTTGCCCTAAGATGTCTCTTTTAGGCAGCATATTGTAGGCTCTTGTTTCTTTGCTTGTTTGTTTTCAGTCAGCACTCTCTCTATGTCTTTTGGTTGGAGCATTCATTCCATTGACATTTAAGGTAATTATCGATAAATATGTATTTATTGCCATTTTAAACCTTGTTTTCCTGTTGATTCCATGTATCTCCTTTGTTCCTTTATCTTTTGTTGGTTGGGAGATTTCCTTTTATTTTATGCTTGTATCTCTTCTTTTTAGTTCTTGCGATTTTTTTTTTTGGTCTTGATTTGTGGTTGCCCTGTTTTTAAAGTATGTTGACACCTTACTATATCTGCTTGCTTTAGCCTGATAGTCACATAGGCTCAAAAACATTAAAAAACAAAACAAAAAAGAATACAGATTTTCTTACTTTCCTTCCCCAAATTTTGTTTGTCACTTTTACAAAAAGGTTTTCTTTTTCTTTTAGATCTATATTTAAGCGATTACTTTCCAGCTGTGATTTCTTCCATCCTATGCCTTCTTACTTCTTTCCTATATACAGATGACTTCCCAGAATTTCTTTTAAAATGGATTTAGTATTGCTGTATCCTTGTAGTTTTGGTTGGTTGGTTGGAGAAATTCTTTCTTCTTTTTTTCTGTTTCTTTAGGCCTGTACCTAATATAGAGGTTCCCAGGCTAGGGGTCAAATCAGAGCTGTAACCACTGACCTATGCCATAGCCACAGCAATGCCAGATCTGAGCCATGTCTGTGACCTACATCACAACTCATGGCAGTGCCAGATCCTTAACCCACTGAGCGAGGCCAGGGATCAAACCTGCCTCCTCATGCATACTAGTCAGTTTCATTTCCACTGAGCCATGGCAGGAACTCCAAGAAGTTCTTTATTTCCCCTTCTATTTTAAATGATAATCATGCTGGGTAGAGTATTCTAAGCTGCAAATTTTTCCCTTTAAGAACTTTGAATATGTCTTGTCACTCTCTTCTGGCCTGTGATATTTCTGTAGAGAAATCAGCCTTATGGGGTTTCCCTTATAATTAACTCTTTTTCTCTTGCTGCCTTTAGAATCCTCTCCTTATCTTTAACTTTCACCATTTTTATAATAATATGTCTTGGTGTGGGCCTGTTTGGGTTCAACTTGTTTGGGACCCTCTGTGCTTCCCGTATCTTGCTGTTTCCTTTAGTTTTGAAAAGTTTTCATCCATAACTTCTTCAATATATTTTCAACCCCCCTTTCTTTTTCTTCTCCTTCTGGAATCCTTATTATGCATAGATTGGCCCACTTTATATTATCCCATATATCTCTCATATTGTTTTCACGTTTTTTCATTTGTTTTTCTGTCTGCTGTCCTGATTGTGTTATTTTCATTATTCTATCTTCCAAGTCACTTATTCATTCCTCTGCATTATTCATTCTGTTCTTCAATGCCTTTAACTCAGCTTGTCATTCTGCAGTTGAATTTTTTAATTTTTCTTGGCCCCTCCTTATATTTTCTAGTTCCTTTCTAAAGTAATCTGCATTACTGTTCATATCTGCTCTTAATTCCTTCAGTATTTCACTATCTCCTTTTTGAACTTGGCATCTGTTAGACTGCAGAGATCTGTTTCATTGTTTGCTGCCTCAGGGGAATTCCCCTATTCTTTGAATGGTTCCTGAGCTTCTTCCTTTTGCTTATATTTTTCTTATTCTGTGAGTTTAGGGACAACAACTACTGTAGTCTTGGAGGGCTGGTTATATGTGAGTGTGCCCCTGGGTAGTTTGTGAAGGCTTACTTTTTTGGGGGGGGCGGGGGGAGTATGAAGGCTGCCTTTGGTTTGGATGCTTGCTGTCTCTTTCCTCAGTGTGCAGTGCCATTAGCCAGAGCCTGGTTACTAGGCCCTTATCAGTGGCAAAGACTCATGGGGAGGTGGTGCAGGTAGCTTCTGGTTGAAGGGCCCTGGGAAGTGACAGTTACCATCAGGGCAGTGTGCGTGGTGCCCAGAACTTTGGCAGTGGCAATAGCATGTGTGTTCCCTGGGGAATGATGGCAATGGGTGGTACTTGTTTGCAGTTCCCTTCTCTGCAGAGGTGACTGGGGCTATAGGTGGTTTCCTGTTCATAGACCCCTAGTGGTGGTGGGCCACGCCCACCTCTGGAGTCTGAGATAACTGTGGAGGTTTGCTCCCACTGCCTATAGTCCGTCCAAGAGGTGCCCAGCCACCTGTAGCCCTTGCAGCAGGTTCCTACAACCCGAAAGCATACATGATGTGTGCAGAGAAGGATATTCCTGCCATGGTCCCACCCCTCCTCATCTGGACCTCCTGGTCAATGGCGCCTTGCTTCTCCTGAGGGCCCAAGCCTCCTCCTGCACTCCCTTGGTTTTCTCCACATAGCCAACTCTAGTTCTCTGCCCGGAACTGACCTCTGGTTCCTAAGTCAGAGTGCCCAGCCACCTTCTGAGCTGTGGTTTCCAGGGGCAGTGGTACCAATGGTCTGTGCACTTCTCCTTCTGTTTTGCCCTCCTAGGTCCAGCCGATCTTTTCTCTGAGTCTTTGAGGTTCCCCCTTTGTCCCATCTTGTGGTTATGTGACCTCCCAGGATTTGGGTTCCTTTCCTCTTTCACAGCTCCCTCTCAGGAGTGCTGGTGCCATCCTGATTCCTTCTTTTTCCTCTTTGCTTTCCTTTTTTCCCTTTTGTTCTGCCTAGTTTTACGAAGTGTTTCTTGCCCTTTTTGGAGTTTTAAGGTCTGCTGGCATTCAGTAGATATTCTGTGACAATCGTTCTACTTGTAGATTTTTTTTAAATGCAGTTGTGGGAGGAGGTGAGTACCGTGTTTTACTCCTCCACCATCTTGATCCCACCAGTTTATATTTTCAAACCAGGAAACATAGTTGCCTAAGCAATTGTTGCCAGGTCACAGTGAGGGAATAGAGAGAGGGAGGTATAATTTTTTCATTAAAAACATGGCCCCTGCATATCTATGGGTCCAAGACTAGGATTTAAGGCAGTTTTTAAAAGTGAGGTGAGTCTGGTGTGCCTCAGGCTGAAAGATCCTCCAGGAAGGAACTCAGTGTCAAAGAAGGGAGGATTGTAGGACAGAGCTGTAAAAAAGTTGGGGTGGGAGTGAGAAGAGGGGCAAGGAAAGGAAAGGCATGAGGAACTGGTGGCTGTCAGGATCGCCCTGATGTCTGGGAGCAGAGCAAGTGGTGCCTCCAGTCTCCTTAGGTGCAGGTGCACTTGCTAGACCTCCTCCAGGCCATTCTCCCACATGGGACTATAGGATAAATATTACTCTATTCTCAGAGAGCTACTGCTGGGAATGAATAACCTGGAGACTCATTCTAATTTTGTTCCCTAATGTCCTCATCACAGACACTTTCTCATTTCCAAGACTGATCTATTTGACAACTATGAAGGGAAATTTCATACTGAATTCCCTTTGGGGCAGAGTATTTTCCCAGCAGACTCTCAAAAGCAATGTTGCAGATGAGGCAGGTGCCTCCCCTTGGCTTGCCTGCCACCCAGGACCAGATGATTCTGACAGTCTGTCTCACACAGATTCCCCTTTATTGGTTTTTGAAATGGCCCCATTTTCTTCTTTATAGAAAAGGAATGAAACCTCAACCAGATGCTTGTGATTAAAATAAGGATAATGATGATAGAACTTTTTACCAAGGATATGTCTCCTCCTGCTGTCAGATAAATACCAAGGTAAAAATGAGCCATTTATCCTCAAGTAAACATTGCACTGGGGGTAAATGGTTTATTTTCCAAGTTTGAAACAATTATACTTTGACAGCATCACTCTCCTCTCAAGATTTTAGGTTTATTATAACATCATTAAAAACACATTTAGTTGGTATTAGTGAAACACAGTTCATTGCACCATTATGTAGAAGACAATTTTGGCATAAAGCTAGTTTAAAAGTCTTGGTTTTTCATATTTCTAAAAAATATTTCCTATCTTTTCATGAATTAAAGTATCTGATTCACTGGGACTTCTTTGAATGGATACATTTTAACTTTATTTTTCTATAAATTAGAATGATAGATTACAATTCTAACAAATGATCACCTTTTCATTTTATGTTACTTACTGTTCTCAACATGGAAAAGCTTCTATTTAAAAATTATATTTAGACAAATTATTCCAATTGATGTGATGACACCAGTCAACACAAATGCTAAGTTAAAAAAAGAAATGCTTTTGCATTTTTTAAATAAAAATTCCAACTGTACAAAGTTTAAATCCAGTTTAAGCATCTATTTTGGTGTGTGTGTGGGGAAATACCCTTTTCAGTACCCACTATAGGTTTGGTGGGAAATTTGTCAATAAAGGAAATAGAATTCCCATCACTTGCTCAATCCCAAAAGTTCCTCTTAGAGATGGGACAGCATGTTGTTATGATTTCCATTGAAAAACAAATTTCTTAAACCCATATACTCATTAACTATTCTCTTCACAATCATTTTGTTTCCTCTATGAGAAAATTTCTCAAAAGAAATGTCTATACACACTTTCATTTCCTCACCTCCCTGGTTCTCTTTGCCCCATGAAATTAGACTGTTGTTCTCACCACTTGATCACTGTTTCAGCAGCCACCATATCCCTCTGAGCTTAGCTTCTCAGCATCACTTGATGTGGTTGACCATTCCATTCTCTTTGAATTGTTCTTTGTGTCTCCTTGGGGATGCTGCACTCTCATGATATATGTGTATTTTTTATTATCGACTGCTCCTTTACAGTGTGATCTGAAACGCCTTCTCTTTTCTTAGCTTCCTAGTATTGATGTGCTCAGGGAACAATATTGTGACCTCCTATACCTATACCCCCTGTACGTGCTCCAATCCAATCTGGAATACATAATTTCGCATTAGAAATCACCCCTTAACTCCAGATGAGGATACTGATAGGCCTAAAACAGAACTGTGGATTTTCCTTCTCAGACTGGCTCTTCTTTTGGTCTTCATTTATTTTTCAGTGACAGCACTGTTTACCTAATTGCTCAGGCCAAAGACAGTAGGGGTGACAAATAGCAAATAGCCATTCTACACTGAATTCTGGTAATTCTCTCTTGAAGTATACCCTGAAAATTGCCTCATCCAACTGCCTCCACCATTCCCACCTGACCCAGTTCATTTCCCTCACACCTGACCCAACATCTTTTCTGTACAAAACAACCAGAATTAGCTTTCAAAAGTGAAGATCGGAGAACATGCTGCCACAGTGCAAACTCTTCCACTGGCCTCGAATTACAAAACTAAATGAACTAATGCCAGAGTTTCCCAGTGTCTGCCAAGGCTTTGTATGGCTAGGCCCCTGCCTCACTCCAGGGCCTCATCGCCTGCCTGCCCTTCTTCCCTGAGCTTACTCTGTTGTGAGCATGCTGGTCTGCTTGCTGTTATTTGAACTGAAGAAAGTTCTAACTTTAAGACCGTTACACCCACTCTCCATTCTGTAACACTCTCCTCCTAGATCCTTGTAAGCACCCTCCCTTCAGGTTCAGATCTCACCCCAAATATCTCTCAGAGAAGTTTCACTCTACCTAAAGAAGGCATGCACCTATTCACTCTAGCCCCTTGTATGTTCGATTCTTTTCTCAATATTACCACAGAAAGCATTTGTTCACCTTTTAACTGATATCTCAGAATATAAGCTCCCTGAAAACATGGGCTGTATCAGTCAAAACCATGTTAGCAGTGTGTGTCTGGCACAGAGAACATTCATTAGTGAGTATTATTATTCATTAGTGAAAGTCTAATTGAATGAAAGAATATTTTTTCTTTGCAAAGATCTGTAAAGAGGGAGGTTGATAGGAGAGACTTTTTTTTTTTTTTGTCTTTTGTCTTTTTTAGGGCTGCACCCACGTCATATGGAGGTTCCTAGACTGGGGATCCAGTTGGAACTATAGCTGCTGGCCTACCACAGCCATAGCAACACAGGATTCAAGCCACGTCTGTGACCTATACCAAGACTTGTGGCAACGCCAGATCCTTAACCCACTGAGCAAGGCCAGGGATCAAACTTGCATCCTCATGGATACTAGTTGGATTCGTTAACCACTGAGCCACAATGGGAACTTCATGAGAAACTTTCTATAGAAACTTCCTAACATTTATTGACATCGTAATATAAGCAATTTCATGGCCTCAGAACAACTGCCTGTGGTAAGTACTATTATTAGTCCCCATTTTGCATACGAGGAAATGAAGTCCCAGGATGATTAAATAGTGTGCCCAAGGTGACTGGGCTAGCAAGTGAGGGTGTTGGTTTGCAAATACAGGCCTTCTGATTACAGAGTCTATACTTGCCAACAATGTACAATATTTCCTTTTCACTTCTCTTCACTTTAGTAAAATTTTATAAGAAGGTTTGCTATTGATTTATGGAACAGATCTTAACATTAGGTGCTGGAATTGGATTTAGGATTTTCTTAGTAAAATATCTGAATATAGCTTTATTATATGTAAGTCATAGTTTAATTCTTAAAAATATATTTCCTTGAAAAATTTTAAAAATCTCTCATGGGTTAAGAATCTGACTGCAGCAGTCAAGTCACTGTGGATTCAAGGATTCGATCCTTGGCCTAGCATAGTGGATTAAAAGGATCTGGTGTTCCTGCAGCTGCAGCTCAGATTCAATCCCTGGCCCGAGATATGGCCATAAAAAAACCCAAAAATCTCCTAGGTTGTCTTGAACCTAGCAGATACTCAATAGGTCTTGGTTGAATAAAATATCAAAACAAAATTTAGATATGTGGTAACATTTATACTCTTAGCATTACCGTGGCCATTTTTCTTCCAAAGGTAGAGTACGTAGTTGTGTCAGAGGTTAGGAAGTGGCTGGTGGGGAGGCTAAAGCTAGTGTGTGGCCCTTTTGTCCTTGACTGTAGCTCAGGTACCATTTGAATCATCAGATTTCATAGTATGCCTGCCCACAAAACAATTCTGAGGCACCTTATTTATGTCAGTAGTCAGTATTATCCACTTAATAAACATTTTTGACAATACATTATGTGCTAGGCCCTGAAGTAGGCTCTGGGGCTAAATGAATAAAGTATGAATCCTGCCTCAAGGAATTTATGGTCTGATAGGGGAGGACAGATGCTTGAATAATTGTGCTAATGAATGCAGATTGACCTCACCTCTGTGAGATTTGCGTTAAAGACAGTTTCACAGTTGAAGTGATCTTCAGTTTGGGTCTTGAGGACAGTTTAGATTTTTGTCATCTCAACTAAGATAGTTGGGCGGAGGTTGAAAAGCATTCTTGGCAAAACTTATGTGACAAAAATAGCCCACATATAGAGTGCCACCATTGTCTTTTGGGGTTTCTCATTAATAAGTTCATTAATTACCATTGAGTTCTGATTCAGGAAGTTTATAGCTTAAAGACAGATGATTCTAAATTTCCACGTGCTAAAGTTACCTTAAGGTTTGACACCAAGGATCAGTATATTCTTCTAAGTTCTAGGGATGTGACATTCTGTCCTAAAGGGACAGGAAACAATAGAATCTATTTTTTTGAGTTAAATATTAAGTGGTTATGACAGGAAGGAAAAAGAGCAAGAAGGGATTCCCCTGATACACGGGGACAGGCAGGAGCATGCCATTCAGCAGAACAGCAATGCACTGATTTGCCTTCTTGAATTCCTGGAAAAACAGTCATCATCAGGGAAATCTAGCCAAATGAGTGATGGAGTCAGGGGCTGCCTTCCTTTTTTTATCTTGTGGAAGATGGGAAGCACTGTTTGCACTCTTTGTTGAGATATTTATCTCCTGCACTGTCATATGTAGCTTATGTCAATAGGATTCGAACTTTGCTGCATGGGGCAGTGGTAGTTTCAAGAAGAATTCTCAGGGTGGAGGGCATCAGGGGGCAGGCTTGCAACCTCTACCTAAGTTTCAGTCAAGGAAATAATACTTCTGTCTTTTCCTTATCACTCTCTTTTGTATAAAATTTTTTTCCACCCAAGATTTCCCATCTAAAATATTTAATAGTGCTGTTCCAAGTGCCCTGTAATGAAAAAGGAGCCCTTCTTATGACTGCTATTCTAACTGAGTGGAATAGCACAATGTGTACATGCTTAGAGCAGCATAATGCACAAATACTTAAGACAGACTGCAGAAGACCTTGTTTTGGAAAAACTCAGCTTGACTCAGAAGCTGAGTCATTGTTCTGATGTTGCACTTTTATCATTTTAAGAAGCACTTTAACTCTGTAGCTTCTAGTTCTGCTGAAAGGAGTTTAAGAGATAACCTCTTAAATCTGTGAAGTGACTCTACAACCTATTTTTATTCACTCATAGTTGAAGAAGTTGAACAAATAAGAGATTTTTAAAGTCTTTTTTGTGTAAGTGATATTTAATATCAGAGGATTTTTTCCCACTTTTAGAGTGTTTGAAAATGTTTTTGGGGTAGACTTAAAGAGATCAGAAGGATATAGACTGAACAGTATGTGTCCCTTGGTGGGACAGGCCCTGGGACTCAGGGAAGCTACCATTATCCATCTATATGCAAGGAGAATGGTCTAGCCTTACAGCAGACACACTGGAAATAAAGGGGAGGAGTAACTAACTGAGCCCCTACTGCCTACCTGGTATTTAGGACAGTAATTGGAATAAGAGCAAGGCAGGAACACAGCAAGAGAAGATCAAGAGTGTTGAACAGATCTTCAGAACAAAGTTTCAGGAATTCCTGCCATGGTGCAGTGCGTTAAGGATCTGGAGTTACCACAGCTGTGGTATAGGTCAGAGCTGTGGCTCAAATTCAGTCCTTGGTCCAGGAACTTCCACATGCTGTGGGCACAACCAAACCAAACCAAACCAAAAAAAAAAAAAAAAAAAAAAAAAAAAAAAAAAAAACACAGGGCTTCAGAACAGGAGAACAATGGGATCCATGAAGGCAGTCTGATCAGAGAATTACGTTGAAGTCTGTTTTTTAGCTTGAAGTCTTTGGAATATGGGGGAAGGCATCCCTGAAGAAGCTTCAGGAAGTTTGTCAGTCCTATGAAATTGTGAACTTGCATGATTTTGTACTGTGGAAAGAGTCCATGGCTTTCTTAAGAGTTTTAAAGGAGTTTATGTATCAAAAGTTTCAAGACTGCTATATGGTACCCAAGGGCAGACTGGATTAAGGTAAGGTGGACTTGATGATGAGATATCTGAATAACAGACTGCCTTCCAAGAAAAGACAAGGAAGGACCAGAATGTGTGTAGGAGTCAGGCTACCAGTAGGGTCAGCTGGCCCCTGCTTTAGGAAGAGGTAGAGGAAATTAGGCAACATGTAACTAACTCTTTCTTAAGGGCTTCTCCCTCTAGCCAGAGTTAGGGCAATTAACAAAAAGTGTCACTCCCGGCTCATCAGGGGAGATCTGTATACTTCCTTTCCAGTGAGCAGCATCTACAGTAGCACAGGACTCATGTATTTACCAAATGCTTATTTAGCACCTACAGTGTATTTGACCCTTTATAGGTATGTAGTGTATTTTAGCTCTCATGAAATTTATATTCTAGTAGGTTAGCCCAACTATGAAGATAATAATTATGGATTGTTGTTAGAGATATAAAAGAAATAAGCAGAGTTCTGAGATTGCATTAGCTATAGACAGACTGAGTTATGCACCAATAGCAAGTATCTCTCTAAAATTAGTGGATTAATACAACTCATGCCATATATCCATTGCTGGTTGATCGAGGCTTTACTCTATATCACTGTCATTTGAAGAGTAGGCTGATAAAATCTCTCCCATCTGGGACATTAACAATTAATATGGCGAAAGGAAAGAGAATGAGGGAATCAAACACTCCCTCCTTAAACTTTGGACCAGAAGTGGCACATGTCACTTCTATTCATATTTCCTTGGTTAAAGAAAGATAAAGAATAATAGAGGGGGGTGATATTTTGGATTAAGTAGTCAAGAAAGTCCTGTATGAAGAGGTAATGTTTGAGTTGAGGATTGAAGGATAAGAAAAATGTCGGAGTTCCCATCATGGCGCAGTGGTTAACGAATCCGACTAGGAACCATGAGGTTGCAGGTTCGATCCCTGCCCTTGCTCAGTGGGTTAACGATCTGGTGTTGCCATGAGCTGTGGTGTAGGTCGCAGAAGCGGCTCGGATCCAGCGTTGCAGTGGCTCTGGCGAAGGCCAGCAGCTACAGCTCCGATTTGACCCCTAGCCTGGGAACCTCCATATGCTGCAGGAGCGGCCCAAGAAATGGCAAAAAGACAAAAAAAAAAAAAAAAAAAAGAAAAAAAAAAGAAAAATGTAGCTATGTGTACAAAAGAATGAAATGAGGATGGGGAGAAGGTTCCAGTTAGAGAGAACAACATACAAGGACAAGTATGAGCTTGGAGTTTTCTAGGGACACACAGAAGATTGCTGTTACCAGAAAATAATGAGAGTGGAGAAGAGTGGTTGAAAATGAGGTTGAAAAAATGTGTTGGTATTTTCCTTTCATTTTAAGTGCAACAGGAGGGCACTGGAAGATTTTAAGGAGTCAAGTGCCATGATTGAATTTAGAGTTCAAAAAGCTCATTTTTACTTTGTGGAGAATTTATTATCGGGGGAAAGACTAAGTGGAGAAGAATGGTTTAAAGTCTATATATCTAAATTAGTCCAGGAAAAAGGTGACAGTGGGCTTTGCTGGATCTAGACTAAAATACAGTTGGGCTACATTATTTATTTAAGACTTTATGGCTTTTGCTTAAATCCAAGAATGGTTTCAATGATTTCTCTACATAATCACTTCTAAACCCTAGCTGACCTGGATTCCCTCTTACCCACCTATCTTTAGTTCTACTTTTTAGGACACTGAGTAGCTTCCAGAGAAGTTTTATGTGGGATTAACTCATTCTTTGGGGAGTTAATTGCCAATAAACAGGAAGTTCAAGGGATAAGGGGGTTCTTTTCTGGAATCTGGGGTGAATAGGGTAAGATAACCACATAACCTCTGTTCTTTCTTTTACCTTAAATTATACCATAGCCCTTATGATAGTTGATCTTTCATTCACTTAATTGCCCATTAAGTTCTAAGTGCCTAGGATGCCCAAGGCATTATTTTGTACACAGATAGTCAAAGATAAAGAAAATACTTTTCTTTCCTCAAGGATTTTACAGTTTAGTATGTGTGAGAAAGAAAAATAGGAAAAAAGATAAAGCAAAATATTTTCAAAATTAGATTTATTGTTCTTAACAGATTTTCTAATATTTTGGCAAGAGCTTACATTGGTAAGTGAGAGCTCTTCCAGAATGGTCTTCACCAGTAAGGTGTAACAATGGTTCCAGCCTTCCTTGGGCACATGGGTCTCAGGAGATGAGTTTTCTCACAACACTACAAATTAATTACCTTTGCTTACTAACCATGAGGGAGACATCAGATCCCTCACATTATTATTCCCAGGAATCCAGAAAGATGCTATGATGGCATTTTACTAGCCCATAAGAAAAAATGGTATTTATGTTGAGATTACAAAAGACATGTAATTGAATATATTACTCACTGATATGTCCAGATCTGTTCCTGGTCATGTTGGTGTATCAGAGTGGTATCTCACATTAAAAAATCAGAAAGTCTTTGGGCGTTCCCATCATGGCTCAGCAGAAATGAATCTAACTAGCATCCATGAGGATGCAGGTTCGATCCCTGGCCTCACTCAGTGGGTTAAGGACCCGGTGTTGCCCTGAGCTGTGGTGTAGGTTGCAGATTGGACATTGCTGTGGCTGTGGCATAGGCCAGCAGCTATAGCTCTGATTCAGCCCCTGGCCTGGGAACTTCCATGTGCCATGGGTGTGGCCCTAAAAAGCAAAATTAAAAAAAAAATCAGAAAGTCTTTGAAAATCTAGCTTCATCTTTTCCCATTATCATCATCATTATCATTGTTATCATTATTACTATTTATTGTTATCCAGCAAAGCTCAACCCCTCTAGTGGGTTTTTTTACCATGTACACTGGCAGAATTGCTGTGTATGGTTGTGAAGTTTGAATCAGATCTAGGAGATGAGTATAGGTTAAAACATACCTTGTGCTCTGCTTGACGAGACACATACCCTTATGAGAGATCTGCATCCACCTATATCTTTTATAATTGAAAGATGTCCCATGGGTATTTGGGACTCTGTTCATATCTGAATTCAGATGATAAGATCACCTGGTGTTAATAGTAAAGCTCCCAAAAAACTCTGGGGTCCCATGAAATCCCCAGTGTGTTTTCTGGATCCTCAAATCGTCAAAAGAGGATCCCAAATAATGGAGTACCATCAGGGCACAGAAAGTGATTCCATTTAGGCAGGCCTCAAGACTGAACATTGCCTGGTGTCTTGATGAAACTGGTCTTGACTGAGATGATAGTTTGAGTAGGAAGATAAATGGTGGAAAGAGAGATGAAAGATATTTTTCAGCCACTCTAATAGTCAAACCAATCTTAATGACCAGTGGTAGGATTATGGCCCAAGCCAGGTTAACCTCCCACTTATTCATTACACAGTGAGGACTTAGTCTATGTTTTTCATCAGGTGCAGAATAAGTGGAAGCCCATCAGCAAGGAGTTTCAGGTTCTGAATTTCACTGTCTCTACTGGAGGCAGAGAGTATGTTGGAGGCATCTATTCTCTTTACCTTCTTTTATCCCTGAGTAATATAGGCAGCTCTTCCTGCCATTTGGAGGATGGTGAAAACCAGAGACACTACTTTCATAGTGTTTAGCAAAGTGTTTAACATATAGCAGGCATTAAAAAATGAAGTGATGGGAGTAGCAATGCAGAGGGGAAAAAAGCAATGGTGGCAGCCTCAGTAATCACATCAGGGGTCTCAGTTTTCATCTGGGGCTCCCTTTCCCTCTGCTATATGGTTAAACTTAGTTTAAATACCAATCTCTCATGTTTATGAGAACCTACAGTTTCTCCAGTTTTACTGCCTCATCCTTCTCTTTATGTCTATTTCATCTCAACACAGGTTGCTTCAGTCTCACTTATTCAGTTGCAACTGTGGAAAAACTTTCCACAAAATCCCCTTACCTTCTGTGAGGGCTTCCATTTTGCAGAAGATTTATGGGGCAGAAAGTGGGATGTAAGTTTTGTGGAGGATGTGATAACTCTGTTGGTGGAAAGAAGGGACTGTTAGGCTGGCCTGGCAACAGCATAGATGTCATGGCTAAGATAAAGAAAATGAATGGTGGCTCTCAAGTTTTAAGTCAAATTGGGAGGCGGTATTGTCATTTACAGGAATGTTACAAATGACAAACTTGAAAAGGATTATTTCATATAATTATAAATTTAATTTATACCACAACATTTCTCAAAGATGTATTTTTGGTGAGGGTTAAAACCACCTACCCCCACATTCAATGATAATTTTGAACTTTCATTATTAACATCTATGAAATTAGACTGAGATTCACACTGTTTTCTTCTGTGAATTGATATCATTCAGAAGTGTTATCTGAGGTATCTGTAAAACAAAAAGATTATCAAAATACATCCAATAATAAGTATAAATCAATTTACTTATGAGAAATCAGGAAGTAACATAGTAAATGTCTTTAATTGATTTGCAATAGAATGCGATGCCTGGTTAATTCAAAAGCTTATTGGGAAACCAATCTAACCCTGTTGTAGAGATAATGGATCACTAATTGCCATGCATTCAAGCTGGCTAATAGCTTGTTTCCTACTTGTTATGTTCCCTCCTCTTGGCATGTGTGCCAAGTGGATCAACCTGGGCAGTTGGATAACGTTAAAGCGCTTAAGGCATTGCAATCTCCAGCCATTTCACCCTCATCTACTACTAAATTTTTTTTAGTACTTCAACAAAGAAACATTGGAGCAACTAGCTATCGTAGAGAAATCAGTCTTCTTTAATGCCACATAGTTTATGTGGACCTGTTAGTAATAAGGACATACATGTAGGATCAGGGGGTTAGCTAAGAACATATTTGGCAAGAATAATAGAAGCTATGAATTCTCAAGGGCTGTAAGTTTGAACTTGGACAGAAAAAAGCATATAATAATGATATAAAGGGAGACATAGACATTTTCCCTGAGTTTTCAAGTTGACCAATGGTTTATAAGGGGTGTCTGTTCATTAATCATTCTTCTGACAGAGAAGAAGGAATGTTAGGTAAGTTAAGAGCTAGAATTGACCTGAAAAATCAATTTAATCTAAACCAATGATTTTACAAGGGAAACTTGAGGGCCAAAAAGGTTAAGTGACTTGCCCAAAGTCATGGAGCAAGTTAAAATCAGAGCTAAAATGAAATTTTAACTCTAGATACAAAAGTCTCTTCCAGGATGTATGACTTATGGTTTCCTAGTGCAGCTATCCCCCCAAAAAAATGCAGTTGGATTTTTATTCCATTAATGAAAAAACCTTTTTATTGAGAACCTACTGTGTTCCTAGCATTTTTCTGGGCATTTTGGAATTAGGAACCAAGAAGCTCTTGGCTTCAAGAGGCTTACATATAAGTGAGGGAGGAGGACAGTATAGAATTGTGTGAACTCCAGCAGAATGGCAGTTGCGGGCATGGAGTGGGGAGTCTGAGGGGAAAGGCCATCTGAGGGGTGGAGAGGGAATCTAATTGATGAGTGTTAGGTCAAGAAGAGGAGGAAAAAGGAAGTACTGCTGGACGATCAGCACATTTGTATAAGATTTCAAAAGGTGTCCCCTTTGGGAAGCTATAGCTCAGTGGGTACATGGCTTTTATAATTGCCAGAGAATTGAATTTCAGCCCCAGTAAGAAGTCCCTGTGCCTAAAGTCTTTTTTGTTGTTGTTGTTGTTTTGTTTTTTCTAGGGCAGTACCCATGGCTTATGGAAGTTCCCAGGCTAGGGGTCAAATCGGAGCTGCAGTTGCCAGCCTATGCCACAGTCACAGCTATGCCAGATCCTTAACCCACTGAGCAAGGCCAGGGATCAAACCCAAGTCCTCATGGATACTAGTCAGGTTCTTACTGCTGAGCCATGACAGGAACTCCTGCCTAAATTCTTATTTCAGGCTCAATCTCCACAACACAAGCAGAAGGAGTTCCAAGCTGAGGGACCATACTAGGAAGACCTCCATGACCTCACACCTGTGAGGTCACCATTAATTGAGGAGAGATGAACTAATTCCTCCACATTCCTCCCTCTCCTTCCCTTTCTAAATGCCTGATCTGTCTAATGCCAGAGTGATACCTTATATTGCTTATAATATTATTTAATTTACATGTTATTGTTTTATTCTGGGCTATGCTAGTATATTTATTATAGGCTTGATTCCTGGCTCCATCAGTTTATTTATTAGCTATGTGAACTAGGGCAAGTTACTTCTCCAGTACTATGAAATGCAGACAAAGCTTGTACTAGGAACCTTATGCCATTCCTTTGAGTACTAAAAGAGTAAAAATATCCAGAGTGAGCCTCAAAGTGCTTGGCATATAGTAAATTGTGAATAAATGTCAACAATTTTCATCTCCTCTGATTGCTACAGTAATTCTATAAAGTCAGCAGTAGTAGTACATGATTATCCCATTTAACATATGACCCACATGATACTTGAGATCTCAAAACCACATAAGATCTTTGTACAATTGATTGTGGGTTGTGGAAGCCCTTCTTCAAGTTTTTGCAGTCTTCATGGCTTGCATGTACATGGTTGCCTTCAATCTATTTTTCTTTTTTTTCGTGGCCACACCCATGGCACATATGGAAGTTCCCAGACCAGAGATTGAACCTGAGCTGCAGCTATGATGTATGCTACAGCTGCAGCAATACCAGATCCTTTAACCCACTGCACCAGGCCAGGGATCAAACCTAAACCTACACAGTAATCCAGGTTGCTGCAGTCAGATTCTTAACCCACTGCACCACAGCAGGAACTCCCAAGGTTGCCTTTGTGCTTCACTCTGCTCCTCAGATGAACTTGCCCTTTCTCACTGAGTCACCCCTTCACCCTCTGCATCCCCTACTATTTACCATCAACTATCCATAGTGTGTAATGACATTACATTGCAGTGTGATAGACCTTCTACTGAAATTCGAAGAATTTGATGAGGGGTCAAATTGCACCTCTCACAGCTCACGACTTAAAATTGTTTATGAAACTTTTCTCCTGCCTCTCTGCAGAGATTTCCGATGCTGGTGACATCTTGTATTGTGCCCACAGACTCTTGCCATCTTGCTGTCATCTCTCTTTCTCTCCTATTTTCTCCTTGATTTTCCTTTCTCTTCTCACTGTCCCTTCAATAGTATATCTCATTTTCTCAGGCAAAGAAACAACTTAGCCTTCCATTTCTTTTTTTTTTTTTTACTTCTCTTTTTTTTTTTTTTTTAACTTTTGGTTTTAGCTCCTGTCCCCAAGATCTTATCTTCTATCCCAAGTGCCTTGTCACAGATTTTTTCTAAACAAAGGCAATTCACTCCCTGGACTTAGACCAGCTGTTAAGAAAATTCATTTTTTCTTTTGCATTACCAACAAATGAGGAAGCCAAATCACTGGGAACTTATGTGGCTTGATGAAAGTTACCTATATGATATTCATCAGAACAAGAACTTGAAGTGAATTGCTTTGATTTAAATCTAGTACATTCACTGTTGTCTTCTGATTTAAGGAATAGCTGTGAAATACTTCAGTGTCTTTTCTTTTGACATATTTATTGAATATGTGTTCAGTTGAAGGCGCTATGCTAGGGATTAAAAGTTTTGAAGATGAATGCAATTTAGGCTATGCTCTCAAAGTACTTAAAAATTTACTGTGGGCAAATTCTTTACAGTTTACAATGAAAATGGCCTTGCATTAACTAAAGTAGCTTTGCTTTTTCCAATATTACATCTTGGGCTACTGTCTAAGACCTTTGCTGAAGAAGTAGTTTATGGTTTAAAAAAAAAAGGAAGAGGAAAGGAAATTAAAGAATAGAAAAAGAAGGATAATCATTGATATAGATAGATTCATGTAGAAATCCTTTGGGTCACCATTATAATACTTAAACATATGCTCTAAGTTGATTCCTTTCACTTTAAATAAACATACATTCTTTTAAAACCTAGAAGAATATTAGGATGAAAATGAAGTTAACTTCCTACACATTTCTTTCAGTTAGCTGTTTGTCTTATTTGCCTTTTAGGTTTTTTGTCAAAACATCAACATACATATAGCCAGAGAAAAATGTTTTGCATATAATTGGTGTAATGTATTAAATTAGGTCCCCTTGGAGCTCATATGATCAAGTCCTAAATTCTACTATCTCAGTATGTGACCTTATTTGGAGATACAGTCTTTAAAATGGTGATTAACTTAAAATGAGGCTGTTAGGATGGGGCTTATAAGCAGACGAAGAGACATCAGGAGCCAGCATGCAGAGAAGAAAGGTCACGTGAGGTAGCCATCTGCAAGCCTAGGCGAGAGGCCCCAGGAGAAAGCAAACATCTCAACATCTTGATCTTGGATTTCCAGCCTCCAGAACCATAAGAAAAGTAGTTTTGGTTGTTTAAGCCACCCAGTCTGTGGCATTTTGTTACGGCAGCCCTTACAAACTAATCCAATTTCTATCATGTTTTCTCCATAATTAATACTAGACTATGAATATTTTGACTATGAATAATATGTCAATAAAAACTTTTTTGGGAGTGGGGGGGGGCATGCATGTGGAAGTTCCAGGCCAGGGATCAAACCCACACCATAGCATTTATCAAGACACTGCAGTGACAATGCCAGATCCTTAACCTGATGAGCCACAAGAGAACACCAGAAAAATTCTTGATGAGATAATATGCCACCATAGGGAAACTTTATAATTTAATTAACTGTTTCCCATAGTTAGATATTCGGCTTTGGTTCCTGTTTGCTATAGAAATTTCAAAGTTCAGAATTAATGAAACCATAGATCCCTTAGGATAATCTGAATAGGACATTACTGGGTTGATTTTCTGATGTATAGGAACAATGACAGTTAATTTCAACTAATTATGGTAAAAAGGACATCCCACTTTCCACCACAGTGTTGCTCGATTGCAGTGGCAACTGGCTATTGCTAAAATAGTGGAAGGATTATCATGTGAACCTCCATTTTCAAGGTTTTAATGGCTGTTAAGACTTGATTTGAAATGAAACTCTGCAGAATCAATTTTCACATTTTCTTCTTAAACCCTTCATTTCTGAACTTTCATTGTGACTTGGTTTGAATTTCATTAAAACAATAAAGAGGATTACTAGCAGAAGCTTACTAGTTTCAGATTTTATCTTTGGATTCTTTAATCTAACAGCTTTGCTTTAAAGAGAATTTCATAGACCATTACTTGATCGAATTGATTAGTTCAGCTTACTAAGTTATTTAAAACAAAACCACAGAGATATTAAATCCTAATAAAGGTTGCATATCTCCAATAGCGGCTTCTCAGCTATTTAACCCACATTCTAATAATGCTTCTCACAGATCTGAGTCGAAGAGAACAATTGCCCCTTCTCTACTCTGGTATATTATTTCATGAGGATAACTTTTCTTGAAATAGTTTAGAACGTCATGGCATGATTGGAAGATGACCGGATTGTTAGGGCTGGGAATCAGGTACAAGCTCTGCTTCTCTGGCTAGAAATCATCCAGCCTTCAGTATCTCTAGGGACATTCTTAAGCCTCACACTGATTACCTGTATGGTAAAGGTGGCACCATGGGCAGCCCCTGTCCCTCCCCACCCACTACAACTGTTAGGCATCAGATGCAATGGAGCAAGCACAAGTGCTTCACAAACTGCAAATGTTAGTTATTATTACCGCCTGGTTTGTTGATGAAAACTATGTTACCTTTTCAAAGAGATACTTGGTGCTTAATGGGAGCCCTTCCTGAAATAAAGAGGAAACACAGCAGCAACATTTGCAATAGCCAAGACATGGAAACAACCTAAATATCCATCAACTAATGAATGGATTTATACGATGTGGTACACAATGGAATATTACTCAGCCATAAAAAGAATGAAATAATGCCATTTGTAGCAATATGGATGTAACTAGAAATTCTCGTATTAAGTGAACTAAGAAAGAGAAAGACAAATACCATATGATATCACTTATGTGTGAAATCTAAAATATGGCACAAATGAACTTATCTACAGAACATCGACTCACAGACATGAAGAACAGACTTGTGGTTGCCAAGGGGGAGGGTGGAGGGAGTGGGAAGGACTAGGAGTTGAGTTAGTAGATCAAACTGTTGCATTTAGAATGGATGGGCAATGAGGCCCAACTATATAGCACAGGGAACTGTGTCCAATCTCTTGGGCTAGAACATGATGGGGGTGATATGAGAAAAAGAAACTATGTGCATGTATGACTGGGTAACTTTGCTGTGCAGCAGAAATTGGCACAACATTGTAAATCAACTATAATTTTAAAAAAGAGAACAGACCTTTTCTAGTTAAAGACTTTAAACCTTCTCCATGCTGTCAGGAAATATCTCTCTAGAAGTTCACCTTATGTAGAGAGTTGTACATTTGTTCTGTTTTGATAAGTGTTTTAAAAATTATAAACATTATTTGAAATGCACAGACACAACAAGCCACAGTCTGCATTTCCTGGAGTTTGACTCACACTGCTATTTTTAGTTGTTTAAACTGTTATTTTTAGACAACTTTTTTGGTGGTTTACATGAAAAATTAGCCATTTATCCTATCTTATTGCAATTTTTACCTCATTTGCTCCTGACTCATTTATGTCAGTAACCTAAAATAAATCAGCAAGTAGTATAGTTTTGTTCGTGTTTAGAACTGAGAACATTCAGTCTTCATTTTACGTTACTAATTGAAAACTATTGATAATGGGCATTTACAAATTAGTTTGGAATGGAAATTGTTCTTTGAATTTTTAACTGTTTACTAAGGAATGAGTAACATTTTTTACTCATGAAAGAGTTGTTCGGTATTTGTGAAAGGAAGGAAAGAAGGGCCTTGTGTTAATGAAAAATCTTGGCTATAAATTCTCTATTCAGACCACTGAGTCTAAAAATAACTTCTGCTTTGGAAATATAAAATAGTTTTCCCTTTTTAGTCTACTTTTACTAAACCCAACCCTAGCCTATCACATTGACCTTAGAATGTTATGTGATACATACAAGGTTAGTTTGTATTTGAACTATTGCACATTAGGATTTATACTGTATATGTCAATTCCTAGGGCACTTTTAAAATAATTAAACCATTCTAGACCTACTCCATCAGTGCCCTACAGAATGACTACAGACATTCAGAATCTAGGAGATTCTGGCAGACTGGTTTAGGAACCACTGATTTAGGTGAGACCCTTAAACAGACTAACAACTCCTTCCTTTGGTCAAGTTACTCTCTCTACGTAGGACACTCTCACCCATTCAACTTCACACTTCCATCCTTTCTGTCTTCTAAGGACCAATTCCAAAGCCACCTTTCCATGAAATCTGACCGTAACCTTCTACCATGGGTGGGATAGCAACAAATTCAAGTTCCTTCCACTTTTGCTTATTGTACCACCAAAGATGCAAACAAAAGCATCTTTGGCAGTACAATCTCTGTCTTGCAGCGGTTCTGTGGGAGATGTCTTTCTCATCACTAGAACTAACTTGTAGGATGTCTAGGGGCAGGGAGAACATCTTACATATCTTCCTCTACCATCTGATTGAGGGATCAGACTCATTTGTCACATATTCTTACAGATTGTGAATAACTCAGTAAATATTTATTAATAAGATTCAAGACTTCAGACCTCAAGGAGTTCCCATTGCAGTGCAGTGAAAATGAATCTAGTATTCATGGGGATGCAGGTTCAATCCCTGGCTTTGCTCAGTAGGTTGGGCTTCCAGTGTTGCCACGAGCTGTGGTGTAGGTCAAAGACTCGGCTTGGATCCCAGGTTACTGTGGCTGTGGCGTAGGCTGGCGGCTGTAGCTCTGGTTCAACCCCAGCCTGGGAATTTCCATGTGCTGTGGGTGCGGCCCTAAAAAAAACAAAAGACTTCAGGAGAAAATGGGACAAAAGAGGAAGATGGTTACTTATGCAATTATTTAGATAAAATGGATTAAAATTCTTCAAAAGGCCTGTAGAAAGGAGATGATGCTGAAGGGCCTGAATACTCTCTAGGAGTAATTTTTCCAGATACAAATATAGAGCATCCAATGAAATTATAATTTCAAGTACACAAGTGGTTTTTAGTATAAGTATGTTCCCTGCAGTATTTGGGATATTCACTGTTTACCTGGAATTCAAATGTAACTGGATGTACTGAGTTTAATTGTATCTCCCTAAAATTCATGCCGCCAGGAACCTGTGAATGTGATCTTGTTTGGAAATAGGGTCTTTGCAGGTGTTATCAAGCTAAGATAAAGTCGTATTGGATGATGGTGGATCTTAAACCCAAGCACTGATGTCCTTGTAAGGAGAAACACAAACACAGACACAGAGGGAAGAAGGCCAAGGGGAGTTGGAGGCAGAGATTGGAGTGATTCAGCTACAAACTAAGCAAACCCCAGGGGTTACAGACAACCCCTAGAAGCTAGAAGTATCAAAGATCCTTCTCGGAGCCTGCAGAGGGAGCCTGGCCCTGCTGATACCATAAATATAAACTTTTAGTCTCCCGAGAGACAATAAATTTCTGTTGTTAGAAGGCACCAGTTTGTGGCACTTCATTATGGCAGCTGAGAAAAGGAATACACTATGTGTCCCGTATTTTTATTTGCCAAATCTGGCAACCCCGTAGAGGATCTCTCTAGTCTCCTAAGAAAATTCATTTGGTAATATTACCAGGCATCTCAGGACAGGCGAGTGTGTTGAGATTATAACTACATATTCGTAAAACAGATTATTTAATGGACCATAGTTTCAATGGAACTTGGAATTGATTGCAGGAAAAGATGACTTTTTGATAGACTAAACGAAAATCCACTGGTTTCCTGCGTAATCATGTGTATGTAATACAACCTTTTAGAAATTTTACTGCTTACATTCCTCTACTCACTGCAAGAGGCATGATGAAAGAACACATTTCTACATGTGATTCTCTAGGTCAAAGGTCCTTAGGGGCCCACTCTGTCCTCTCTGCCTACCCAAGTCACCTGCATACAATTCCCATATACTCTGATGGTTTCCTGAGTCCTTCTGGCTGAGAGTATTCTCTGGATGCTAGAGTTAGCCTATTTGGCATCATGGGGCCAGATGAACCAGAATGTTCATGCTCTTAAAGCAACCTTCAATCAGAAAGTTGAGAGTTCATGGGAAATCTGCTAGTGTCATCAATGCTCAGTGATACAATCATGAGGCATATTCCACAGTCTCTTCAATGGTCCCTGGTGGGTTTGGGACCCACTTGCCCGCAGAAGTAATCTGAATTCACCCTTCATTGCCTTCCCTACTTCCCTGTCCCATTTCCCCACTCTCTTATGTGCTTCCTGAAATCACATACCAAACAATATGTGTTTTTTTTTTTTCTTTCTCTCTCTGCTTTTAGAAAACTCCAAACAAAAGCAAAGTGAACACACATTTAAAAAGCTTTGTTTTAAAGTAGATATTGTTAAATTGCTTTCCAGAAAGATTAAATCTGTGGACACTCTTAGCCTTTGTTTTCATTTTTTATTATTTTAATTTTTTTGAAACCAAATTAAAGACTTGCCCAAACTTCTGAAGCCTGAATGACAAAGATAATCCTTAGCTTCCTGACAGGTGTAGGGCAAATCTGAAGGTCCATTATTTCATTAACAACTCGAGCAGCTGAGGTTTTAATGAATTGCTAAAAATACCTAACTCTAACACCAATAATGCTTTTGCCCAGTGGTGCTTAAAACTTTGTTTTCATTCATATCTGATAATTTTTTTAATCTCTATTATTTGGCTGGAAACATGACACAGTTTTAAATGGGACCACTTAGACAAGACCCTTTCCATTCAATCTTTTAATTCCTAAAACACAACCTCTACTGTCTTATGGCTTTGGCTTTTTTTTAAAACTTTCCTTTTGAAATAGTCACAGGATCTATGCTAACAAATTTTTAATTGACCTTTAAAAGAGATACGCCACCTTCAAATATAATAGATATAAGTACTATTGATTTTTTGTCTTCACCACACTAAATATGTTTCAAAAATATTATAAATAATTTTTTACATTATTATATAAGACATCCATGTGTCAGTCAATAAAATAGAAAAGGAAAGAAGGCCTTTTGAGGGTTAAAAAAGCCCTTATACAAACTCTACCCACATTCATTGACACATATAAAAAAATACAATGAACCAAAGTGGGAAAGAACATGAATGATTCTGAGAAATTGTTTCTATAATGCCAGATATGGCACTACCAGAATATTTCTCTTCAAGTAACTAAGATGCCTCGAGAAGGGTTATTATGTTTTCCTTCCCTCTTGGGTCTTGGCTAATTCTCAAATGATATGATAGGAAAAAAATCAATGTCAATCTCCTAGAAGAGATCCTTCCAATGGCCCTGGTTTTTTTTTTTTTTTTAACCAAGCAATAAATCCTGGGAATAATTCCTTCAAGGTTGATTAACGAAATTTTTCTAAAATATTCCATAAGTACACTGGTGCTTAAGGGGTACTTACAGATTGAGCAGCAAGTCTCATATCATGGACACAGACATTTACCTTGGTCCAGCTCCAGCAGTCCTAGAGAATAAGAAAGGATTAATTCTCATAAAAATGACAATGACAAGGATATCAAGGCAGAGAAACATCTGGATCATGAGTGTGTATGTGTATGCTCAGCTGTGCACAATTACATGTATCTTGTGAAGCCAGCTCAGTCTGGGTAAAGTTGATTGAAGCAAATATTGAGATATCATTTAGTAATTCAGTAGGACTGATTAGGGTAATTGAACAAAGAATGACATGTTGAAAGATGGAGAGATGATAATTTTTATTGCTTTTTTCACCTGGAATGTAAATTGCCTTTGTAGTCTGCTTTGGATGAATGGGTCTTGATGGTGATAGCTCAGGTAAGATTTCTTATATTAAAAATGTTTTTGTTTGTGGTAAAAACAGTGTTACTAGAAATAATGATGTGTAGAAAACCATAAAATATTTCTAAAACTCAAGAAGTTTTTTTTTTTTTTAGAGATCAAATGTGGTTACCAGAGGTAAGGGTGGGGGAATTGCATGAAGGTGGTCAAAAGGTAAAAACTTCCAGATATAAAATAAATACATCCTGGGGATATAAAATGCAGCATGATAAATATAGTTAACATGACTATATAGTCTATTTGAAAGTTGTCAAAAGAGTAGATCCTAAAAATGCTCATCACGAGGTAAAAAAAATTCTTTTTTTATCTATATAAGATGGTGGATATTAATTAAACTTATAGTGGTAATCATTTTACAATACATGTAAGTCAAGTCATTATGCTTTCATTAAATGTATCCAGTGCTGTATGTCAAATACATCTCAATATAATTAAAAAACTGAAAAACATTTTTAAATAAAAATACAGTGAAAAATAAATTTTAAAAAGATAGAAAAGAGATTTAGTTGGCTAGAATGATGGTTTGAGATCAAGAAAATGAAACAATCATTTCATAGATATGACTGAGGTAAACTTGAAAATAGCAGTTCATATTAAAAAATATCTGTGATATTACTTGGCTTCTTCATTTACTTGGCTGTCAAAGAAAGTTTTGGCATTAACCACGGAGATTTTTGAAGGGGGTCCCAGATGTCAGCAAGTCCCGTACCCACCTCCTCCCATGGACATACCACATCTGCACCTACACATAGAGCAATTTTTCTTGACGGAGAACTGAGGGCTGATTGAACATCTTCTGAACATAGAGGGACCACATAGAAATGGGTAGGAAAAATATGGACACACAGGAACCCCGCCCTTGACACAGTGACCAGCAGTTGGAGGAATATCACCAAGGGGCCCAAGTGCAGACTTGCCTGCTCTGGGACCATGTGAACACATAGCAGTTTAAAGAGCACCTAGGTCATATGGAAAGGAAATCCAATTACTAACCTTAAAACAGCTGTCAAATAGATGGGGAACTGCTGAGACTTTCTCCAAGGTTGGAGATACCAGGCAAGTGTCATCATTTGAGTACCCATCCTGTGCCCACCCTAGCTCCGGCCAACCAACCAAACTGGCGTCACACATCTTGAACTTCCACTGGCCACACCCTCTCTAGCTTCAGTCATCCCAACGAAGAGCCCCCAAGGACTCCCCTGCAGCCATTCCTACTAGCTGGCCTGCCAATGACACCCATGCATACATGCAGTCTACGTAGGGGATACTCCCACACAAGAGCACTCCTATTAGATTGGGAGAGGTAGGTGTTTCAACAGAACGTCAAACAAAATGAGGAGACAGAGGAATATGTTCCAAATACAGGAACAAAATAAACTTCCAGAAAAAATCCAAATGAAATGGAGATGAGTAATTTACCTAATAAAGAGTTCAAAGCAATGGTCAAAATTAGGTTCACCAAACCTGAGAGAACTGATGAACTCAATGAATACTTCAACAGAAATAGCTAATGTAAGACAGAGCCAATCAGAGCTAAAGAATACAATAACTATACAATTCAGGTCTCAAAGAATATATAGTAGCCATGGTAACTTTAATAAGAATGGTAAGAAACCATCGGAGGAGGGCTTTACTGATTTCAGACATACCATAAGTGTTGCATTGTGGATGCATCCTTACTGACTGCATACACTGTGGAATCCCCAAATGAGATAATCTAGAGAGAGTGAAACTCTTGAACTTCAATGTTAAGTGAAGACTTGAGTTTATGTGATGCCAGATGGTGTAAACTCCTCTGACAGCGCTTGATTAGTTCATATTGGAAACCTCTGCTTTAGATTCTTTGGAATGAAGAGATAGCTTGAGGCTTTCTGTAGGCCATTATAAACATCAGAACTGTTGCATTTAGAGGGTACCATTGTGGCTTCAATTTTAACAGTCTATATGGTGATTTTGTTCTCTAAGAAATCCTCAAAATATTATTGTCACAGCAGATGGTGTGACTCTGCAATATAAGAATTACTACATACACTGGGAAGAAAATTTATTTTATTAAATTTCAGCCTGATTATGATTGATGTTGATTAAATGTATACTTTCAACAGAGCCATATGATGTGAATTTCTATGTAAAATATTATTTGGAAAATGATCATTTGCCATGTGTTTTGTTTCCAGGTTACTTAGAACATTCATGATTCTTTTGAAGATTCTTCATGTAATTTTATTCTGGATATGAAGGAAGACTCTCAGTTCATAGTTACTCAAAAATAGATCAGTTAACACCAACCTCTTATTGCCAGGGTCCCTGTCAATTTGAATGATTAACCTAAATGTTAATAATGAATTCACATTCAGTGACATCTATCAACTTTATTCCTAACATATGTCTTTCCTCATTAGGAAAATAATGCTGTGTTAGACAGGAGAAATAGATGCTAGGAGGAAAAGGCGTTGCCAAGTTGTTCTTTAGTATAGGGAAATATATTCTGATTTAATCCATACCAAGATTACATAATTTCAGGCAAAATTCAAAGGCAAACATACAAAAGAGGAACAACATTCACCTAAGAATCACTGACTCTACATAACAACTACCATCTGGAACTTTAATGGTAAATTTTGGGAATCAGATACTGTGTTTCCTTGCATGGTGGATTAAAAATGGCTACCAATGATCTGTTACTCTTTCTATTGAGAGGTTGACTAGGTATCTCTTTAGAATATGGTAGAAGTGCTAGTTTCAGGCCTTTACTTTATGAAGACTGGACATTTCTGCTTTCTTAATCCTAAAATGTCACTCTTGGAATACTCCTGGACTCTGAGCATGACACTGAGAACTCAGAACAGAGAGACCCTGTATGCAGGAGATCTAGTCAATGGGCCAGGTGGGCTGCTAGTCAACACCTGTGGGATGAGCCATTTCAATGATCCAGTCTAAGCAAGCCCTCCTATGACTGGAGTCCAGCCTGCAATGCCTGGCATAGAAGGACAGAAATGTGAAAGAGAAAATGGTTATTGTTTTAAGCCATAGAAAATAAATCAAGGCCAACTGAAAATTTTAAAAAGCTGACAAAAATCACAACTGCCACAAATCCAGTAAAATGACACATTTATTAACTACTTGGTACATTTCTAAAATATATTTTTACACTCTTTGGCACATACTCTGATTGCCTCTTCAGCTGACAATGCTTTTTAAAAAATATTGTTTTCAATATTCAGAAGGGAAGGAAATTTACTACAGCTTGGTTAATCAAAAGATGTTTATTATGTTTATTATCATTTTCACATCTCATTATTGATAATCCCATATCTGTAACTTCTCTAGTTGGTTATTCTGGAGCTTCTTGTTCAGGGAAAACCCTCAGAGAACTTCAGGCCTTCACTATTCCTTGGAATGACTTCTAAGTCTACAACTGGCCCATCTCAGCCAGGTCCTTGTTGAAGGTTACTCCCTCAACACAGTCACTGCTCCATCTTGGGCCATTCCAGCAAACCCCTGCTTCCTTAAACCCTCCCCAAACCCCCAACCCGGCCCATGTCAGATCACACACTGTCTCCAATGCCCTCTATCCAAGGCAAACCCCTCTCAGGCTCCCCATTGTGTGTGTCCTTCCTTGAGGCAATGTGGAACATGCCTGACTTCTTCAACTGTAGGTGGGATCCTGGTGTCTTTGGCTGAAGACACTGGCAGTGATGGACCCATGTGTGTTCAGGAATCGGTGTCCAGATCAGTGCCATGCAAGAATGATACCAATAGATGACCCACTACCCCTGTTTGCCCAGGACTGATGGGGTTCACAGAAGCAAAGCTTTCAGTTTTACAGCTGCGAAGTTCCCAGGTAAACCAAAGTGACTTGGTCCCCCAGCTGTCAGCTCTCCCCTTAAGGCTTTCTGTCTATCTTGGAGGCTTTGCATTTCTGCTTTGTAGGTTTGGGATCTTGGGGGCAGGAACTGACAACCAAAGCTACCCAAGGAGGGGAAGCCAATAGGAGGCCAAGAAAGTCTCAGAACACTTTATTTGCACTCAGTTTTCAACTAGATGCCAATTATAGACCTGACAGGCAGAGCTGGGCTGTTTCCAAACAAAGTCAAGTTAATTGAGATACAATCTTCTTTAAAAGACTTCAGTAAGTCATGACTATATTTAGAAATATGTGAAAATTAAGAAGTTATTACTCCTACTGTATAGGATGGGGAACTATATTCAATGTCCTATGATAAGCCATAATGGAAAAGAATATTTTAAAAAGGAGTGTGTGTATATACATAACTGACTCACTTTGCTATACAGCAGAAACTAACACAATATTGTAAATCAACTATTTTTTTTCAGTAAAAAAAAAAAAAAAATAGGGAGTTCCCGTCGTGGCGCAGTGGTTAATGAATCTGACTAGGAACCATGAGGTTGCGGGTTCGGTCCCTGCCCTTGCTCAGTGGGTTAACGATCCGGCGTTGCCGTGAGCTGTGGTGTAGGTTGCAGACGCGGCTCGGATCCCGAGTTGCTGTGGCTCTGGCGTAGGCCGGTGGCTACAGCTCCGATTCAACCCCTAGCCTGGGAACCTCCATATGCCGCGGGAGCGGCCCAAGAAATAGCAACAATAACAACAACAACAACAACAACAAAAAGACAAAAGACAAAAAAAAATAAATAAATAAATAAAAGGAAAGTTACTGCCCCTGCAATGCTGTGAGATGAAACATGCAAATCTCATGGATTGTATATAAGTGACCAAATATTTTTCAAGTGGTAAAGATAATTCTCAGACAAAGTTTTGATAAACCATATCACAAACAGCATGTGCAAGAGGAGGCGTTCCTGTGCACATGTGTAAGTCTGCTCTGTGATCATGGGTGGCTCTGCCAGAGGTACCTCAGGAAGCCCCAGGACATGAGAAGGACTTTGCAAACAGAATGAAACCCTGCTGTGAAGTAATTAATGCTACAGGTCAGGCTCTGCTCAGCTGATAACTTTGTTTGAAAAGATCTCCACCTTTATGAATGCACTCAAAACCAGGGAGGGTTTTTTTTTTTTTTTTTTTTTTTGGTCTTTTTAAGGCCACACCTGCAGCATATGGAGGTTCCCAGGCTAGGGGTCCAATCGGAGCTATAGCCACCAGCCTACACCACAGCCACAGCAATGCCAAATCTGAGCTGCGTCTGTGACCTACACCACAGCTCACAGCAACACCGGATCCCCAACCCACTGAGCAAGACCAGGGATCGATCCCGCAACCTCATGTTTCCTAGTCAGATTTGTTTCCACTGTGCCATGATGCAAACTCCAAAACTAGTGAGTTTTTTAGGTGTCGGTGAGTCTGATGGCATGTGAACTGTATCTAAGTGAAACTGTTTTAAAAAAAGACATTCATTGACTGCTGTATAACACAGAGAACTCTACCCAGTAGTCTGTGATAATCTCTGTGGGAAAAGAATCTGAAAGAGAATGAATATGTGAATATGCATGACTGAGTCACTTTCCTGCACAGCAGAAATTATCACAACCTTCTAAATCAAATATACTTCAATATAACTTAAAAAAATAAGAAATAAAAAGACATCGGCAACGTTTTGATGCTCTGTAAACTGTTACCCTTGTGGGAGGCATGGGGAGAGGTTACAGGACTCTACCACTTTTGCAACTTCTGTAGGTCTGTAATTGGTTCAAAATAAAACTTTTTTTTTTTTTTTAAATCACTCCTTCTCTCTTGAGGAGAAGTGAAGGCCTTGAAGGCCTGCATGACAGGCTGACAATATTCCTGAGAAGGAGGAAGACGGAGGCGTGTGGTGATGGGGGGGGAAAGACTCCCCTGGAGTGCAAAGCCCATGCAGGATCCTAATTTGTGAATTTTCTATCTCCTCTGCAATGAATCCCGCACATTATCTGAATTAGTATGTTTTTCTTGTCAGCAAAGGTAGCCTGTTTCTCTTTATTCTTCAGTGACCGGATGTAACAAAATCTGTTTGAGCTTTCCCTAATCCTTGCTTCTAGGAGGGATACTTCTAGATTTCTGGAATGGGTTTTCTATTTTTTTTTTTTTTTTTGTCTTTTGTCTTTTTAGGGCTGCACCCATGGCATATGCAGGTTCCCAGGCTAAGGGTCAAATTGGAGTTGTAGCTGCTGGCCTACACCACAGCCACAGCAATGCCAGATCCTTAACCTACTGAGTGGGGCCAGGGATCGAACCTGCGTCCTCATGGATACCAGTCAGGTTCATTAACCACTGAGCCAAGATGGGAACTCCTGGGTTTTCTATTTTAATAACTTATTTGAAATAAAAATGTCAGCAGGCCTCTTCAAGGCCCCTGCCATTTAGGATTTGTCATGCTGGAGCCCCCATATTTACCTTGGCAGCCACTGCTCCCAGGACAGTGCTGGGAGCTGTCAAATGCTTCACATCACCTATTTTGCTTTTAAACTGAGCCATGACCTTGTGAAAAAGCACAAGACCCAATTCCAATAAGGAGTGTATAACCCCCCAGTAGACTCTTTGTACCGGGATGTTCTGAAGTTCACTTCTGAGGCTGACCAGCTCCCTGGCATCCTCCTTTCAGTGTTATGTACCCCTACCCCAGTCCTTTTGGTGTGAATTTTAATAAACAGCCCTGATTCAGAGAAGTGATAGCAACTGACAAGATGATAATCTCACAGCTACACAAAACCTTTAGCAACAAAGCCATGTACCATATGTTCAGTTTTTAAAATAAACCTTATGGAGTTTGCCTGTGGCCCAGTGGGTTAAGGATTCAGTGTTGTCACTGCAGCAGCTCGGGTACTGCTGTGGCATGGGTTTGATCCCTGGCCTAGTAACTTCCACATACCACAGGTGTGGCCAATATTAATAGTTAATAATAAAATAAACATCATATATTTTATCTTATTCTATCTTCAGAATACTATGAAGAAACTATTACCGCCAATTTATTGATGATGAAACTAAGGCTTCATTTAGCCAAATTTATTTAAATTTTAAATTCTGTAACTGTAATTGAAAGAAAAATTTTTATGGCTTCAAAGCCAGTGACATTTTTCCTGTCCTACCTAGAATTTAAGCACATGAAATGGTAATATATATGAGCAAGAATTTTATTGTACTCTCTTTTTTGTGTTAAAAATTATACTAAAAATCTAAATGTCAGAATTCCTGTTGTTGCATGGCAGGTTATGAACCTGACTAGTATCCATGAGGATGTGAGTTCTATCCCTGGCCTCGCTCAATGGGTTAAGGATCCAGTATTGCCATGAGCTGTGGTGTAGGTCTCAGTTGTGGCTCGGATCTGGCACAGCTGTGCCTGTGGCGTAGGCCACAGCTGCAGTTCCAATTCAACCCCTAGTCTGGGAACTTCCATATGCTTCAGGCATGGCCCTAAAAAGCAAAAAACAAAACCAAAAACCTATATGTCTATCAATAAAGTATTTCTAATTAAATAAAAGTACAGTGTTTATGAGATTCTATAATATTATCAGAAAGTAAGGGGGGGTCTATATGAACCTAAACATATATTTAGTGAAAAAAGGAAATCATAGATTACTCTGTAAAAAAAGAAAATATCTGTTATGTATATGAATATATTCAATGTATATGTCTGCTATGATGGACCCATGTCATTATACATTTGTCTAAACTCGTAGCATGTACAAGAGTAAATTATACCATAAACCATGGACTTTGGGGTACATGGGAACTCTGTTACTTCTGTTCTGCTCAATTTTTCTGTGAACCTAAAATGGCTCTGAAAAAAAAAGTATCTTTTTCAAAGTTTTTTTTTCTTTTTTTAGCCACCCCAGAGCATATGGAGTTCCCAGGCCAGGGATTAGACCTGAGCCACAGTCGTGACATAAGCAGCATCTGTGGCAATACTGGATCGTTAATCCACTGTGCCAGGTCTGGGATTAAACCTGCATCCCAGCACTCTCAACACACTGCCGATCCCTTTGTGCCACAGCAGGAACTCCTCAAAGCGTTTTTTAATATTTATATATTACATACATTTATTTATCATATGTGTCTGTATAAAGATTTGCACCTAATTATTTATAGTTATTACTCTGGGATGTAGAATTCAGGGTGATTTGATGTGTATGTGTTGTGTGTGTGTGTGTGTGTGTGTGTGTGTGTGTGTGTGTGTGTGGTTGGCATTCGTTTATTAGTATACTTCAAAATTGTGGTGAAGTAATGACGATTGATTTTTATTTTCAAAAACATTTTAGTTTTGAAATCTTTGGAGAGTACGATACACTCCTCCTGGGCATGTTGACATCTTGTTTTTGGAAGGCATGTATTTTCATATGAACAGGGTATAGTTGTCAAGATGGAGAGAAAAATTTTCTCAAGTGGCTGCATTGTGTTCAGGTTACAGAAATATATTTTTTCTTCTCTAAAATCTGAGGCCTTTCTGTGACTTTCAGTCTTATGAAATAATATAATCTTAGAACAGGGGGATAGGGACTTGCCCTGCCAGAAAGTGTGGCAATTTGGATTCACAACATAGCATCTGCATATCAGATTCTATCCTAGACCAAAACGATTCTAAGAAAGAGACATTCTAAATATCGTATGATGTCCCAAATTGTAGTAATTTTCTAAGGTTACTCCTGTTCTTAGAGACATCTCTCAATCTAAAATGTAACAATCACCTTCAGATGACTGAGAGATTAAAGAATGAAAATCACCTTTTTCCAGCAAACTCTTGTTTTGTCATCTAAATTTTCAAAAAGTTCCTCAACAACTTCCTTTGGGGCCTTTTCCCAAAAATCAATAGCTGTGACCTTATACTCCTGATAGCAAAAAGCACGCATGTATCCGTTGTTACCTTTCCCAACACAGTTTTATTTAACCTGCAGACTCGAATCTGGTCTGGGTGGAGAATCAGGTTTGTTACTGCAGATAGTCTAACTCAAACAGCCAGGCGATAAATGAGCAAAGGAAAGCCATTCTGTAGATGAAAGGTCAAAGTCATCACGCCTTCAGAGTCAGCAAAAGGAAGAGGAAATAATTTGTACTCTTAGTTATGTTTTACCGTAAATATTAGATGTGTGTATGATTCTTAGAATTATAATAATGAGCATTACATTGTGGATTTTTTTTTTCTGTTGATCACATTTATAACATTTATTCATCCTTTAAGATTTAGTTTAGGCATCACTGTCAACAGGAAGAGGTTAGTGCCACTCTTAAAGCCTTATACATGATTTCCTTGCACATAATTCCATTGAAGGACTTTTTTTTTTTTTATTAAAAAAAAAAACTATTTGTTGTTTTAGCTTGAAATTCTTTATTTTTTATATATATATTTTTGCCTTTTCTAGGGCCGCTCCTGTGGCATATGGAGGTTCCCAGGCTAGGGGTCTAATCAGAGCTACAGCTGCCTGCCTACACCACAGCTCACAGCAACGCCAGATCCTTAACCCACTGAACTGAGCAAGGCCAGGGGTCGAACCCACAACCTCATGGTTCCTAATCGGATTCGTTAACTACTGAGCCACATGGGAACTCCCAAGGACTGTCTTCCTGTTGTCTTCTCCACTGACTTGTGAAATCTTTTAAAATGCATATTTTATTATATTTATCTGTTTATTTCTAGATCTTACATGATGGATCAGAAACCTTAGTCAATAAATCTTTGAATAAATGAATCTGTGAATAAATGAATAAATGAAATCTTCCCAAACACACTTCTTCTTTCTTGTGTCAAAAAACTCTTTGGTCTCTTCCCACGTGTTTTTCCTCCAAATAATTGTTTTTATGATAGTTCCATGGATCCCACAGAGTTTAAGCACACTGTCTTTAATCTTAGTCATATTCTTTTCTCTATTATTATGTCTTACTATAATCTCAAATTGTCTTCTTCTTTGTCTTTGAGGTAAAGTTCGGAAAGTATGTCATTCTGGAGATCCCTGAGATTCTCCAGTGCTAGTTTTCCATTTTGAGGCATTCTACCAGTTATTATGATAATGGAATATATTGTCAGTATTGATTGGCTTCTTTGGTAAGCGCTTGTTTTGTGATTCAATGCAGGAAATGGAAATCATAAATCAGTTTCAGATTTTCATAAATATTGATGAATGAAGTACTGGACAGTTTTATGCTGAACTCCAACATTCATTTATATCCCTGCCACCTTGGATAGTAGTAATATCTTTAAGTATATATTTTCTGCTATTAGTCTGCTGCAGACTTGGTTTGGTTGGGCTCATTTCAATTTATTATTCAAATGCAAATTGGAACTGCCAAATTTTGCATGACTTATAGCTAATGTTCCAAATAATGTTTGCTTTCATTTTACTAAGCTACAGCACAAGGGGATTTAATGTGACAATGGAACGCAAAGTTCCATCATTCATAGTAAAAAGATAGAGGTTGTTTGATACTGGCCTCTGAAAACCTTCAATGTCAGTCACCAATTATCATTTTCTAACTTGCCAGGGTTATTCCAGCTTTGTTCTGAGGCATGCACCGTCCTCCTGCATTTAGCAGAATTGGCTCTGAGCGCTCCAGATGAGTCACCGACATCCCAGGACCTAACTTCTGGGAGTGGGGTGGAAGACGATGTTTTTGCATAATACAGTTCTCACACAGAACCACCAACCTATTATTTTGCTACTCCTTGTCAAAGATAGATTTCTCACTATTTCCACTAATCTGCCAGAAATGTACGTTATATTTGCTCCCTCACTCAGTAAACAAAAATGCCTCATCTGAATTAGATTGGTAGCAGATACAGTATAATGTCAGGAGAGCAGAAGTTAAAAAATAAAACAAAACAAAACTGAGCAATCTGGGTCTAGTTGCAAACCGACCCTACTTTAGCACTTTTATCTTTCTGCAAAATAAAGTCAAAACCCCAAACAACGAGACATTGAATGATGCCACTTTTTGCTGAATAGAAATACTCCAGTTTGAGATGATACTTCATCCTCACCTTATAAGTGAAAATACATTTTAAAGTGAGTAGGTAAAAATTTAAAGGGAGGAGAATCTGGCATTTTAATTCCCGTAACAAAAAGAAATATCAAATCAGCAAAATACGACAAGTTAGAGAAAGTTTTGTGACTATGGCAATCTATTCAGTGTGACTTTACTCCTCTATCTGTGTCAGTATATTTGAAGGTGGGTACTTTTTGATTCAACTCCAAATTATCTGCTTCATTTTATTGATATTGTTGGTTAAGAAACCATTTTAAATATATTTCACCGTTAGAATGAAAATTTACTGAGTCCAGTAATTTATATTAAATCTCTGCTTCTTTTTGTAATTGTTTCTCTGAAGCACAGGAAAGCAGCGATATACTTGTAGCTACATAATAGAATTATTACGGGATTCAAGCCAAGTTGATTCAAGAGAGACTAGGACCACATAACTTTCAATGCTAGGGGTTATCTCAGAAAGACTTCTCCCAGACCTGCCTGTTAAGATGATTAGTCCTTGTTTATAATTGCTTTTCCCTTGAGTTCTTCCTTCCTTTCTTCCTTAAATTCTTCCTTCCCTTCAACAAACATTTTTTGAGTATCTGGTATATGGCAGCCTCTGTGCAGTTTCATCAGTTGATGAACTTCATATGGCCCCCAGCATCATTTTACTTTTGGAGTTTCCCAGTGTAATTTGGCACAAACCCAGAAGGGAACATCTAGGGAAAGACTACTGAGTCATGGCAAAATTTCTATGTATATGGACAAAGAACGAGGAAAGACTATACCTCTAATGGATACAAATTTGAAGCAAATTTTTGACATACTGTAAACAGCAATACACAATAAAAATGAAAATTAAAGCAAAATATCCATTTCACACATATTAAAGTTAAAAATGTAATATACAAAAATGATAAATATATAATTGTCATAAATGTAAAATATTCATATAAATCAGTAAATATGAGAGATTATAAAATTGTTCCAATTTCTATTGTAGGTGGGAAAATAAGTAAAATCTTTTTATGAAAACTGGGCAAATGTTTACCAAAAAAATTCAGGTTTTATTGATAAAATTCCATGCACTAAAATTTACTCCAAGGGGAAAACATCAAATAAAAAATGGTTATGTGTATTAAGATGTTCAATGAATTTTTTTAAAAATCATTTTTGACATGGCATATGGACGTTCACAGGTCAGCAGTCCAATCTGAGCCTCAGCTGTGACCTAAGCCACAGCTGCAGCAATGCTGGGTCCCTAACCCATGGCACCAGGCCAGGGATTGAACCTGTGCCTCAGCAGAGACCCAAGCCACAGCAGAGACAGTGTGAGATCTTTAACCCACTACACCACAGCAGGAAATTTTCAATGGATTTTTGTTTATAATGATAAAAAATATTAATGTAGTCCAAATGTCCATTACTGAGGAAAGTTAAGTCAATTATATTTAACTAGATGGAATGATGTACAGGTGGAAAATGGTGATTGTATTGTGACGGAAGGTGTTTTCTTGAAAATGTTTATTTCCATATGGGAAAAGCAGAATGTGTTAAATTCAGTTATAGAATTATAATCCATGGAAAACTGAAAGAAGGTGTTATACTGGGATGGCAGGATTGTGGATGATTTTAAAGAATGCACTGATTGCAGTTTTAATGTTTTTATAGGCTATATAATGGATCACTTTTTTTTTTTTTTTTTTTTTTTTTTTTGTCTTTTTGCTATTTCTTTGGGCCGCTTCTGCAGCATATGGAGGTTCCCAGGCTAGGGGTCTAATCGGAGCTGTAGCCACTGGCCTTCGCCAGAGCCACAGCAGCGCGGGATCCACGCAGCATCTGCAACCTCCACCACAGCTCACAGCAACGCCGTATCGTTAACCCACTGAGCAAGGGCAGGGACCGAACCCACAACCTCATGGTTCCTACTCGGATTTGTCAACCACTGCGCCACGACAGGAACTCCTGGATCACGTTTTATGTTCACAATCAGTATTGAGTAATCAGGGGAAACTAATGTAGCTTCTTTTTTTCATGTTCTATACTTGAAGTTTACATATAGCAAAATCTACTCTTATAATGTACAGTTTTGAAAGTTAAAAAAATGATACATTCATGTAACCACAACCACAACCAATATATGAAATAAAATACAGAAAAAGTTCTACTCCCTCCAACCCCCAAGTTCTACAATGCCTCTAATAAGAGTCCACCAATACTCCCATGCCAATGTTTGGATATTATTCCCCACGGTTTTGCTTCTGTAAGAATGTTATATAGTTGGAATTACAGAACACATAGCTTTTTGAGTCTGGTTATTTCACTCAGCATAATGTATTTGTGAATTTAAAATGCTACCTTTCCTTCTTATTATTGATTGGTTTCCCACTGTGTACAAAACAGAATATGTGTTGAATACAGGAATACAGTTGTAGAATTATAGTATACATAGACAATACATGGGGAAATGAAAATGTGTGATATTCTGGGTTGGCAGGATTGTGGATGCATAAACATGTGGTACAAGTAAAACTACCTATAGACAGGGTTAGAGATAATACTGCTGACAATTACAGAGTGAGAAACAACTATTTACTTCATTGCCTACATGTTAACATTTTGCATTATTAGCTCTTAATTGTCACTGCTTTCAGGTAAGTGTTATGGTCCACCTTCTACAGATGAGCAAACTTAATCTAAAGAAGATTAAATTGTATCCTCAGACAACAAGCAGTATGAGACAGTGTCATAATTTGACTAATTTGACTAACATAATTTGAGTTTAGCTACAAAACAAGTCTCTTTTTCTTTCTCATCAACATTTGTATAACCTGATTTCACTGTATGATCATACATTTATTGACCCTTGGAAGGGCCAGTGGATTTTAATTTCTTTGGCTAGATTTAAAACAAAGCAAAACAAACAACAACAGATGAAGCAAAGCCACTATCTGGTCTTTCCTCACCTAAGGATTCCAAAGTGGAGCAGTGATGGTTTAGGGTTCTGTTAACGGTCAGGTTTTACCTTAATGCTCAGCATGTTTCTGTTCACAATAAAGATTTATCTTCAGCATATTTACCTCTGGCAGCAATTGGTTTATTCTCCACATTGGAATTGGTTTTAATCCTTAATTTTGAATCTGTTGAAATGTGATAGAAGATTTAATGTAGATTCAGGGATTTTAATTTAAAGTCAGACAAAGACAAACAACATATGATATCACTTACACATGGAATCTAAAAAAAGGATACAAATGAACTTACTTGCAGAATAGAAACAGACTTGTTGACTTTGAAGACAAACTTCTGGTTACCAAAGGGAACAGGTGGCAGGGGGAGGGATGGGCTGAGGATTTGGGATTGGCATATGCACACTGTGGTATATGGAATAATTGGCCAAAGGGACCTGCTGTATAGCACAGGAAACTCTACTCAATAGTCTGTGATGGTCTATTTGGGAAAAGAATCTGAAAAAGAATGGATGTGTGTACAAGTATCAGTGAATCACTTGTGGTACAGCAGAAATTATAACAACATTGTAAATCAACTATACTTCAATAGAATGAAAAAAATAAGTATATAGATATGCTTTTAGTAAATAGAGTGGATTTGTCATGAAGCTAATAAAAATATTAAGCTCTAGGGTTCCTTGCCAGTTCCTTCCTTGGCCTGATTTTGTATTTGTCATATTGTATTTTTTAGAGCCCCTCTTCCAATTTTATAAATTTCGGGCTCAACAATCTGATTCCTTCACCCTGAGGCACAATTTTTAATCTCTCAAAGTTTTGGGTATTTGCTACGGTTTGGCTAAGAAAGGTTTGCGATACCATTTTATTTTACTTGTGCTTTTTATAAAATCTCACAGGAATCAAACTGCTTTCTAATTAAAAGGAGAATAGTATTCCAATAGGCTGTCATTTGCAACAACAAAACACTTCTGAAAAATTATTTTTGGCAAATAAGTGCAAATATATCTTTTAGATAATAACCCATCTTTGGTCACTATCAAACAGTTTGTGTTGCAAAAATTAAGTAAAACATCAAGAAATGTTCAAGTATAATGCTTTGGAGATAATGTAGGAATTGAGGTCAAGAAAATCATCTAAATATAAGAGAATAAAAAACATAAATAAGCCTCTTTTTAAGATTCTGAGTAAATGTGAATGCAATAAACTACTTTTAGTTTTCATTTTTGCTGAAGGCTTTTCTTTATGACTGATAATTTGGGGAAAACATGCTGTACAATTGATCAAAACCTAATATAAAGGTAATTGTTGCACATTGCTTTGGATAATTCTCAAGAAGTGCATTTCTGACTATTTAACAGACAGTTATGATGTACAATATTTCAATACACAACCTTGTTTGTAAGTGCAATTCATTTTTGGATGCAAATCAAAATTCTCCTGTATTCGATAAAAATCACCAACTTAAATTTCATATGCTGAATGAAACATATCTGTTTTGAAAGTCAAAATCACTTTACTCACTGTGCATTTTGAATGAGTTTTCTTCACGTGAAAGGTATTTGGTTCTATAATCTTAATGATGTTGACCACATTTAGATGATTTTTGTGATTTATTAAGCAACCATAACATCTCAAGTATTTTCATACATAAAGAATCATGCTATTTATTATATTTTTGGACTTTAGCATGAAAGAGCAAAAAAAAAAAATGAAATAGAGAGTCCATAAAGCAGAAGCATTCTGAGACAAAAAATACTGTTACCCTAATTATTTACCACAAATAAATAATTTGGCCTATTTGTGGTAAATAATGAGAATAACCACTCTCGAAGGAAAAGTTGAAGGATTATTCTAGTTTGAGATTTTACCCAAACATTTAGACTTTATTTAGAATTGGCTTTAAAATTTTAGTAAACAATATTATTTATGCGTTTTAAATGACATTGTGATAATGACTGATGAGTTATAGATGATGGCTATAAGGTGGCAATTTCAGGAGCAATACTGGTGCATTTCCTTTGTTTGATAGAGGTAGGTGTGTGTGTGTGTGTGTGTGTGTGTGTGTGTGTGTGTACAGTGTGTTTCAGTCACTCAGATAAGATTCTGTCTTGTTAACTCTTTCAAGAGCTGGCTTTCAGTTTTTAAGAAAAAAAATTATGCTGATTTGTCAAATACCTCCCTTAATTAAGTGATGTATTTCAATAGGAAATTTAGTTTAACACGTAATTTCACTCTTAATCCTCTAAAGACATATCTTTAATACTGGAGATATATAAAACCTCCACGTTTTTTGGTTGATTTCAAAATATGGATATTCTAATGAAAAAACAAATTATTTTTTAGCTTTTTATCTCTGAAATTGTAGAGAGTAACACTCTTAGTTCACCCAGATCAGCTAATAAAAGTAGCTGGTTAAATAAGCTAGTTTTCAGAATTTTCAGTATCTGTATCTTAGCTTTACTGAAGCTCTCCCCAAAATGTAGGATTACTTTTAGGGCATAGCACATTACATATAAAACCATAGCTCAATGATGATGTTTTCAAAATGGTGATGTGTATATTTTCATGAAGTTATGTATTTTCTATTGGGAGAAATATTTTTCCTAGTTATTTTGATGATTTTTTTTCAAATTAGATTTACAATATTATGTCATATTTGTCTTTAAACCATGTTGAGTTTATTTTTGTATATGGTGTGAGGGAGTGTTCTAATTTCGTTGATTCGCATGTAGCTGTTCAGCCTTCCTAACACCACCTGTTGAGAAGGCTGCCTTTTCTTTGTTGTATATTCTTGCCTCCTTTGTTGAAGATTAACTGAGCATATCATGTGGATTTATTCCTAATCTGTCTATTCTGTTCCATTGATCTATATGTCTGTTTATATGCCAATATCATGCTGTGGTTTTTTTTCTTTCTTATTTTTCTTTTTATGGCCATACTGTGGCATATGGAAGTTCTTGCACTAAGGGTCAAATGGGAGCTGAAATTGTAGGTCTATGCAACAGCCATAGCAATACCAGATCTGAGCTTCATCTGTGACCTACACAGTAGCTTGTGGCAATGCCAGATCCTTAATGCACTGAGCGAGGCCAGGAATTAAACCTGCATCCTCATGGAGACTGTCAGATTCTTAGCCCTCTGAGCCACAATGGGAAATTTCCATGTTTTTTGATTTACTGTGGCTTTGTAGTACTGTTTGAATTCTGAAAGTTTCATGGCTTCAGTTCAGGACAATTGTTTTGGCAATTCTGGGTCTTCCATGGTTCTATACAAATTTTAGGATTATTTATCCTAGTCCTGTGAAAAATGTCATGGGTATTCAACAGGGATCATATTAAATCTGCATATTGGCTTAAGAAGACATGATACACACACACACACACACGCACACACACACTGGAATATTACTTAACCAAAAAAAAGAATGAAATACTGCTATGTGCAACTACATGGATAGACCTAGAGAATATCATACTAAGTGAATAAGTATGATAGTAAGTATGCTAGAGAAAGACAAATATTATATAATATCACTTATATGTGGAATATAAAAATATTACAAATGAATCTACATACAAAGAAATAGTATGTAGACATAGAAAACAAACTTACAGTTATCAAAGGGGAAAAGGACTTGGGAAGTGATAAAATAGGAGTATGGAATTAGCAGATACAAACTGCCATACCTAAAATAGATAAGCAACAAGAATTTACTATATAGCAGAGGGAATTCTATTCAGTATCTCGTAATAACTTATAATGGAAAATAATCTGAAAAAATATATTAATGAAATTAAAGGGTATGAATCCTTTAAAAAATCAAGCCTTTTGTCACTGGCTAGCTGTTGATTACTGTTAATTTCTGAAAGAATAATGCACTCTTTTTTGCAGAAAGCTGGTCAAACATCATAAAGTATTCATTAGAAATCAAAGGACATTTTATAGCTGATAGATAAGCATATATCTACAGAGAAGATACAAAGATACAAACACAGTATTTTTTATTTAAAAGGTGGTGATAGTGCAGCATAAATCTAGTACTTAGATTTAAAATTCATAAGCAAATAATGAAGAAACTACTCAATAGTCTTGGGAGTTTGGTTAAGGAAAGGGAGTGAGTCAATATAATGGCCTGTACTTACTGCTTAGTAAATAAATTAGATGTTGAGGTTTTATAAACAGGTCCCTTCATCTGCCTTTCCATTGTTATTAAGGCTGAAACCCTGTGAAGCATCTCTGCAGGTTTAGTAACAGTGGATGATGCAAAACTCAGTGGGCTGGTCATTAGTGCATATAAAATGGACAAATTTGAAAAAGACCTTTATAAATTACTATGGTATAATCACTATTTAGCTCCTAAATCCATCTTCTCAGGGATGTGAATTGGAAATAATGATGAGTTTCACATAGTGGAGGCTTAGTAGATAATGGTGACAGAAATGCATTGGCTGAGCACATGGAGAAGTAACAGAATCTGGGAGTATGGTACTGAATTTTAAAGATAAGACAAAAGTAATAATTAAAAGTGATCATATGAGGATGTTCTTTATATCTCAGGGTATAATAATAGTGCATTTAGATTGGTTTGTGAAAAAATTTTACATGGGAATACATTAGCAATTTTCTAATTTCCAAAAGACATCTGTAGTTGTGCAAAATGATTATTTTTCTTTACCTTGAATGTGACATCACACTATTCTAGGTGGCTTAATAAATAAGGTGTATTTTGTCCCATGACTGAATATGGCCTGTTTGGTTTTTTGGTTTTGTTTTTCACTAACTAGATAACTTGTTTTCAAGTTTGGGATTTTGGTTCTTTAAAAATAAGATTGTGCTCTACTTCTGTAACAGTGCTGGAAAGCTGCTTCTCCTGTGTGGATAAGTGGATTTTGGAAGTACTTGGACAGTCTAGATAGAGTTGGAATAAATTCTAGAAGTTTCCAGTTCATGTGGTATTGTCATTTGGCCATTTTCTCCTGTGTGGCTGCTATATGAAAAGGTGGAGGCTCTACTTGGCAATATACTTAGAGTAAATGTAGAAAAATGACCCCTCCCCCTCTTCTTCCTGGCCTTCAGTATTTCTGTGAAAGCGTTATGATTCTTGGGGTCATTTTGCAACTAGAGCAGAAAATGTAAAATAATCATAGATATGTGGTTGAAGTAACATATCCTGAAAGTGCCTACCATGGGCTATCTTGTTATATGGGAAGTTTATGCAAGTAGTCTGCTGTTTTCTAGCTTAAATGATAGAAACTTCTCTTGTTCAGTGTATATATTCTCAGTGTTTACGTTTTTAATGTCACATGGATTCTATAGCCTCATTGTATTAGTCAGGGTTCTCTATAGAAACAGACCAGTAAGATATATATGTAGAGATATATAGAAAGATTTTTATTATGAGGGATTGGTGCTCATGATTATAGAGGCTGAGAAGTCTCACCACCTGCCATATGCAAGCTGAAGGTTCAGGAAAACTGGTGTTGCAGCTCTCATCCACATCTACGGGCCTGAGAACCAAAGAGGCCCATGGTGTATGTCCCATTCCGAGTCCAATGGCCTGAGAACCAGGAAGGCTGATACCTGAGAGCAGAAGATGGATGTTCTGGCTCAAGTAGAGAGCAAATTTGCTTTTCCTCATCCTTTCTTTTTCTATTCAGACCCTAAGTGGATTGAATGAAACCCAACTGATGAGTAGGATCTTTTCTACTTAGTCTAATGATTCAAATGCTAAGTTCTTTTGGAAAAACCCTCACAGATACACCCAGAAGTAATACTTTACCACTTATCTGTGTATTCCTTAGCTCAGTCAAGCTGACATATAAAATTAACTATCACACTGATTATTCTACCTCAGAGTCACACTGGTTATTAATTTTCCTCATGAAATGTGGTACCCCAAATTGAAGATTATACACTAGACAGGATGACCAGTTCTGCTTGAAAGGATCTTTCTGTTTTCGCCAGTGTATTATAAAATTAAATTAGCATTCTGGCTAATTCCAATAAGCTGTTTGCTCTGATGTGTCTGTTTAGCAACAAATAAACAAACATAAACAGTAACACAGCAGGTCTCCACTTTGCAATCCACTGTGAGGCCAGACATTTGCCATCTTATATATTGTTTAAAACAAATGCACAACACTTAAATAATTCTCCCTGAAATAATTCAAACAAATAATTCAAATAAAGGTGAACTGAATACAAAAGAAACTGTCCTTTTATTCCCATTACTCAAACATGCATCCTTCTCTAGAACTGACAGTTTATGGCAAATTCTGTCAGACATTTTTCAATGGATTTGGTTTTATTAAGTATTATATTTCATGGCATGCATTTATTACAACTTGCTATTTTTCACTTTCAATGCATATTGACAACTTTTCCATTTTGATGACTGCCACTTACAGATCTAGGGATATTTTTAACTGTTAGTATTTCATGGCATAAGAATGTTTCAAAATACATTTAAACACTTCATTATTAATAACTATTTCAATGTTTTCTAACTTTTGCTATCACAATGAAACACTGAACAATGCTAACCATTTCTTTATGTACCTGGATAGTTTTTTTTTTTTTTTTTTTGGTAATAGATAAATTAAAAAATAATTGAGTCAAAGAATTTGTGCTTTTAAATTTTGGTTATTGTATCAGTCATAGTTTGGTCAGGAAAACACACATATTATGAAATAATGGGTTTATTATAGTGATTACAGCTTATATGAATGTGGGTTGAAATTTTATTCTATAGCCAGTCAAGATTTGTCCTTTAAGAAAACGAATTTTGTTAGCAGTGTGTAGGGTTAATTCAATGAAGAATATATATAAGACTAATTAAATGTGCTTGAAAAACAGAATTAGGACTTGATATATTAAATTTGGCAAAATTATGAAGATATATCATATATATTACAATGGCTAGCTATGGCTAATGCATTAATTTTGAACAATGAATTATGTAAAAATATGTTTGGTGGGTCAATCATGAACAAAAGCACAGACCCTTGAATGTAGTGGGTATAACCAGGAAGTAAAAAGTATTCCAGTGTGGATGAAACACTGATCCTTTGAATGGAAACAATAGAATATAAAGCTGAAGATGAAAAATGAGCTTCTATCACGACGGATGAGGTAGAAGGCTAGATCTGTTTTCAGGCAAAGGAAACAGGCTGGAGAAGGGTAGCAATAATGGAAATGAAAAGGCTGGAGCAAATTTGAGATCACAGAGGTCAAATCTACAGAGTTTAAGCCTGTGAAAGGAATTAGCGGGTGAAAGAAGAGTCACATTTTAGCATGCATCTACGGATGCAAATTTGCCTTAGTCAATAGCGGTTAGCCTGCAAGTGAGCATCTTAAAATATTACAAACCATTGCCTTCTGTTTATAAGTCTGCAGGCGTTATTAAAATAGTTGAGCAGAAACCAAATGAGAAATAAGGGTTAAGAACTTTATCTGTTGTCCAGACATCTGTACCCTCAGCAAGCTGTCAAAGGAATGCTGCCTTGGAAGCCAAAGTCACCCAGGGGGCTAATCAGCTTAAACACATGACAAAAGTCATAGACAATTCCAGAGTGCTAACAACGTTAACTAATAGTGCTGCCTGCCAAGGAGCTGAACATCACCGCCAAAATAAAACCAACGGTTCCCTCTGCCGAGCTCTTGAAACTCTTTTTCTTTTTCTTTCTTTCTTCTTTTCTTTTTTTTTTTTTTTTTTTTTTTTTTTTTTTTTTTTTTTGGCTTTTTCAATTATACTTGGAGAAGATGGTAGTAGAGAGGAACTTAAGAACACTCCATCTGTTGAGAAAGCTGAGTTCACAAAGTTTGGCTGGTTTAGGTGCCAAGGAGAAATGGTTAAAAAGCAAGTCACTTGCTTGAGGGTCTGGGGGCCTAACACGGCTTCACAAATATTTTCCCAGCCCCAGCTCACTTTTTTGGTTTGCCTTCTTTTCCACAGCTGGCAGTGTGAGGAATTCATGATTGTCTCAAAATTATTTAAGGATCACTCCTCTCTCTGACTTCTGGTCTCTCTGATGTTGATATTAAAAGCTTAGCGAGGCCTTGTGCGGCTGTGTTTCCCTCTTATCTTCCTCTATAGTTTTTCATGTGGAACTGATAAAGAGCAAGCCTGAATTCAAGTGTGTGAGTCATTACTGTGGAGCTATAATTCCCTTGTCTTCTTGTCAGTCTGCTCACTAGCATCCCTGGTTACATTTTTCTTCATTTCCTACACTTCTCAATTGACAGGAACAATGAAGTCATGACACCGTAATCTCATTTTTTCTGAACATGACATAGTGTGTTGGTAACTTTATTAGTTGCTCTATTTGTAGCCCTTCCTATTCGAGGTATCTGGGTGGATTATCTTACATCTTTGCTCATCTGTGAACTCTCAGTTTGGCCATTTAAAACTTTTTAAATGCGGTCTTAAGAGATCTTTCTGTCCTTTTTTATTTAAAATTACCTTGAGGATAGTCTGTCTTTATTTTTTATACAGGTTTGTAGATGATATTTTCATATTTGCTAATAGAATATGGTCAAGAATGGGCATTTTAATATGCACTAATCTTATGAATACCACTTAGTCATTTATTCTCATCTATCTATGTAACAAATATCATTTAGTGCTTACTGTTAGTCATGCACTGTTCTAAGCACTGGGGATTCAATGGCAAACAAAATTGACCCAAAATAGCCCTTCTCCCAGGGATCCTAGCTCCTATGGAAAGACGTAGATGGTATGTGAAATATAATACATCAGATGATGGTAAGATCTATGGACGGGGTACGGTGAATGCCAAGAAAAATCAGAGGAGATGTGTGATTATAAACAGATGGTCAGAAACGGTCTCATTTAGAAACTTATGTTTGACCAAAAATCTCAAGGAGTTGAAAGATCAAGCCATGTGATCCCAAGCTGAGAGCATTTCAACCTGACAGAACAGTAAATCCAGGGTCCCTGAGGAGGGAGAGTATATTCAGGGGGTAATGGGTGGTGGGTGGGTGGGTGAGTATAGCTCTGTGGCAGGAAGAAGGGACGGGAAGGAGATGAGATCAGAGAGAGAGAGGTAGACTGGCTAGAGCTTCATATAACATTTGAAGGGCTTCAGCTTTTCTTCTTCTTCTTTTTTTTAAAAGAATAAAGTGCTGTGATTTACAATGCTGTGCCAATTTCTGCTGTACAGCAAAGTGAGTCAGTTATACATATATATTCTTTTCCATCATGGTCTATCCCAAGTCTATCCCTGTGCCATACAGCAGGACATCATAGTTTATCCATTCTAAATGTAACAGTTTGCACCTACTAACCCCAAACTCCCAGTCCATCTTACTCCCTCCCTCATCGCCTTGGCAATGGCAAGTCTGTTCTCTACATTGGAGGGATTTGAGCCTGAGGAGTGACATGCTCAGAGTTACGTTTCAATGGGTCATTTTGGCTTTTGGCTGCTGAATTGACTATAGCTGTAGATTTGCAGTGGTGAAAGTAAGGAGAGCAATTAGAAGGATCTCTGTGCTCTCCTTCTAACACGTGACCTCCTCTGAGTTTACAAAATGAGTCTGACTCTAATGTTTTTGGAAGTGCCATAAAATTGGAATGTCTATTTTACTCAAAAGAAAGTATAGCAGAGCAACTCGGGACTGGAAATCAGAAAGCCAGTGATTAAATCATAATTCCACATCAAGACTGGGTTTTTGACCTTGGGAAAGTTATCTAATTTCTCTCATTCTGGATTCTTCTGGTAACATTTCCTTTTTACATTATGGAGATTAAATGAGAAAATACATGTAAAGTTCTTTGCATGATGCCTGCAAATAATAAGTGCTCATTAAATGTTGGCTATTATTATTACTTCTTTTATTATTATATTTTCACATCATCATTTATGAAAGAATGCAGAGTGTTACATCTTTGCTAATTACTGAAGACGAAATCATGGGCCCTCATTTCAGTCAGTTATGTAAATAGTGCACTTTTTGCTGAAAGGATATTGAAGGACACAAAGGAATCTCCTTAGTTGGAAGTTTCAAGAGAAAGATAGATTCTTACCTATCAATTGGTGGCCATATACCATTCTTAAAGCTCTGATTCTGCCTGAAAACAGACTAACACACCAGATTAGTACTACAAAGCCATTTTACCTTCTTGCTGAGAGTGGTTAATAAGCAGAGCCAGTGCTTCAGAACGCAAGTTTCACTCATCCAGCTCTCTGCGCCTGGCCACAATGGGGATGTGTGGGTATAAACATGTGTTTAGGCAGGAAACACTTTTGTATCTATGAATATGGCTTAAACATTTGATTGTTTAAGATCACTTCCAGCCTGATAACATTTGGGAGAAATAAGGTTTAGAGTCAAATGCTCTGTCTTTCAAACCCGACGAAGAAGGAAAAATGAATCTATCTGAATAATGCAGACACAGTTGTAAATGTCGGGAATTATCAAGAAAATCAGGTGGTCTTATTCTGCCATTCCAGTGTGTGGATTTAAAGAAGTGTAGAGATACTAGACCTCTTTGAAATGGAGGAAGAAGCTCATGGTGCTTAGTCTAGTGTGTGCTGCTCACCCACAGTGCTGACATTCAAAAGTTAGCTGCTAGAGAGAATCAACACTTTAAAAAAATTTTTTTGAGAATTATTTTCTTGGGCTCCTTTGAGCAATTGGTTGAAAGCAGTAATTTGTGGGATGCTCATTTGGAGAAGTAGGATTGCATTTTCTTTTAGAGTTGGGTTTGATACTCTGAGGGAGTTAAGAGGCTAAAATAAGACCTAGAAGAAAAGCTTGAAACCATTTGTCTTTTTACCCTTTAACCTAAGGGCTCACTTAGGTCAGAGGCTCTGTGAGAGAAAGATTTGAGCATAAAAACTCTTGTCTTGGACTACTCTGAAGAGTCACAATTTCAGATATTCCAGCACATTGTTTTAGAATATGTGGTTTACATTTGGAAAATGTAGTCATGTTAGGTAAAATTGCTGATGCAATGAAGGTTCTAGGTCAGAAGGAAAGGGTGCACAGGGGCTGAGGTAGTGTTTGAGCCTGTATATGGCAGCAATGACAGTAGAGAATAGGGTTAAAATCATTGGATATGGTGTTAAACACATGGGCTGTTTGGTTTTTTTTTTTTGGTATGGAGTTGCAGAAGGTGTTTACAACCCCATCAAAAAATGGGCAGAAGATCTAAACAGAGAGTTCTCAAAAGAAGACATACAGATGGCCAAAATACACATGAAAAGATGTTCAACATCACTCATTATTAGAGAAATGCAAATCAAAACGACCATGAGGTATCACCTTACACCAGCCAGAATGGCCATCATCAAAAAAGTCTACAAACAATAAGTGCTGGAGAGGGTGGCGAGAAAAAGGAACCCTATTACACTATTGGTGGGATTGTAAATTGGTGCAACCACTGTGGAAAACAGTATGGAGATTCCTCAGAATACTAAAAATAGAACTACCATTTGATCCAGCAATCCCACTCCTGGCCATCTAGCCAGAGAAAACCATGACTTGCAAAGACACATGTACTCTGATGTTCATTGCAGCAGTATTTTCAATAACCAAGACATGGAAACAACCTAAATGTCCATCGAAGGAGGAGTGGATCAAGAAGATGTGGTACATATACACAACGGAATATTACTCAGCCATTAAAAAGAACAAAATACCGGCATTTTTAGCAACATGGATGGACCTAGAAATTATCATGCTAAGTGAAGTCAGCCATACAATGAGACACCAACATCAAATGCTTTCACTGACACCTGGAATCTAGAAAAAGGACAGACTGAACTTCTTTGCAGAACAGATGCTGACTCACAGACATTGAAAAACTTATGGTCTCTGGAGGAGACAGTTTGGAAGGTGGGGGATGTGCTTGAGTTTTGGGATGGAAATCCTGTGAAATTGGATTGTTATGATCATTATACAACTGTAGATGTGATAAATTCATTTGAGTAATAAAAATAAATAAATAAATAAATAAATAAATAAACAAATAAATAAACACACTGGGCTTGGATTCTGCCCAGCCACTTCTAGCAGTCTGACCATGAGCAATTTTCTTCCTTTTGATAAATTGTAGACTTAAAGTGAATACCACATTTTACAGACCTAAAATGCCTGGCATGCGGTATCACCATCATCATCACCATCATCATCAGGGAATAAGGATTCAAAAATCCTACAGGAGCAATGGAATTTTATTGGGAGATTAATCTGAGAAGAAAGGAAATATGAAGTGTTTAACAATGTGAAATCCACAAAATGTTTGGGCATTTCTATTGGAGTATCTCAGTAAAAAAAGTCATTTTGAGCTTTATTAGTTTCTTGCCCATTTCTTATTTTCTACATTGATTGACTTACCAATCTGTGTAGCTATACTTAAATTCAGTAAAAGCCTATTTGAACTTGACATAGAGTTTGCAAAATATCTAAGTTGTGGTATTCACCAAACTTTATTGACTAGATAATAAAGTGCTTTCCAAATTCATGACATATTTTGCTATGGAAATACAAAGAGTAAGTTATGCCCTCTGCTCATACCAGGCTTATTGTCTAGAAGAGATACAGATATACACAAAATTCCACTTCAGAATAGTAAGTGCTAAAATAGACAGAAGCAAAGGATTTGGGAATTGTGCAAAGGATACCTCAAGTAACTAACTCTCCTTGCGTGAGTCAGAATGAGAAATACAAAATTAGGCGTTCCTATTGTGGCTCAGGGTAACAAACTCTACTAGTATCCATGAGGATGTAGATTCATTACCTGGCCCCCCCTTAGTGGGTTAAGGATACGGCATTGCTGTGAGCTGTGGTGTAGGTCTCAGAAGTGGGTCAGATCTGGCATTGCTGTAGTTATGGCATAGGCTGGCAGCTGCAGGTCCGATTTGACCCTAGCCTGGGAATTTCCATATGCTGCAGGTGTGGCCCTTAAAAAAAAAAAATACAAAATAAGCGGTGCCATTCTATGAGACTGCACTTGATTCTTCAGGTAAGCAGAGTCAAGAGAGGAGTAGCAGGAGTTCTCAGTGATACATCATTACAGCAAAGTAGCAGAGAAAAGACCACAAGTTTTGAGGTTTAGATATAACTTGCTTTGTTGCCTTGAAAAAAATATTGCCTAACCTCTATGAGTCTATTCTCTTAGCTGTATTTGGGAAATGTCTTGCCCAGTTTATTTTACAAATTACTGTTCTAGGCATCAAATTAAATCCATGTTATATTAGTCACAATATTAAACTGCCCTGTAGTCTCAGTGATACAAATCCAGCACAGGTGAGGCTCTGCTCCACAAAGTCACTGTGGAATCAAGCTGACTGTGGGTACTTTGCCTTGTAGATAAACTTTTTGGTAGGTGTGACAGACAGGTTCTAGGATGGCCTACTAGAATATCCATTTTCTGATATTCACAGCCTGGTATAATCTCTTCCCCTTGATGAAAATTCCTCTAACCAGTAGACTATACCAGTGTGGAAAGCATGCCACTTTGATTATTGCATTACAAAAAGTTATGGCTTTTGTCTTACCAGTAGACCCCCTTTTTTGCTGGCTTTGATAAAGCCGATGGTCCTGCTGAAAGAACGACCTGGAAAGGAACTGAGGGAGGCCCCTAGCCAATGGTGATCAGGGAGCTGAGGCTTCATTTCAACAATGCCCAGGAACTGATTTCTTGCCAACAACCACATAAGTGGTATCCATCATGGGATGAGTTTTCAACTGGGATCCCAGCCCCAGCTGACATCTTCACTGCAGCCTTGTGAACAACCCTGAAACCATAGACCCAGCTTCAGTGGGGTTCCTGACCCACAGAGACTTGGGAGATAAATAAATGTATGTTGTTTAATGCCAACTACATTTGGGGGTGATTTTATATAGCAATAGAAAACTAATACAGTAAGGGAAGAGATTACTGGACCATTGATTTCTAGGACTTAAATCTTTCTACTTGGAAAAAGTAGTTCATGTCTACTGAAAGCCCTTTTCCAGACTAGCCACAAAGACCTACTTGACTGCTAGAAAGCTAGGGAACATAGGAGAGTCCATAGACTGTCTGGTACACAATGCTTTCTCTGCCACAGAGAGCTGGAAAGCCCTCCACACGTTTGATTTTTAATGAACATATCCTGGGCCCAAACTTACTCCATATGTAACTGTTTAAGTAGGAACTTGATACAATCACCAGTCAATGATATTTCATCTCTGTTTTCAGCAACATTATAAACTTAATCCAACATAATGGCTGCCATTACCTACATAAGATATTTAAAAATATTTCTGTGGCTATTAGCAAACTGACATTTAAATTTTATTCCCTCATAGCACTGCTCTGGGTTACATACGGTACTTTCAACCATTTTAGAGATGTTGAACAAGCCTCAAGGAGTTAAAGATCCTGCTCAGATCACTGAGTCAGGTGGTGAAAGACCTGACCTTCTTCGACAAAATCCTATACTTTCTCCTTTATGAAGAGTACATTTCCTGGCCATTTTTTTAGTGGTAGATTACACATTGCAGTCTTCCAAACAGGATGTGTGCTTACCAAAGAAAGCCATTCTGCTGAATATTAAAACTGCTAACTTGGACGTGTGGTATGACAGATGCTCTAAAATGATGGCTATTATGATGGCAATCTTTAGTCAGATGTGCAATTTTAACAGTGGCAGGGCTGCAGTAATCCATGTTTAAAAATAGAATTAGTAAGACAATATCCATATATATAGAAGGCTCATGGTACACTGCTTGTGAGGAGAATTCTTGGACTTTATTGCTGGACCAGACTCTATCTTGCTGTGAGACTTTTGGTTCCACACTTGATTGACTTGTACCTCGGTCAATCCAGATGGAAAAATGGGGAAAAAGCCAGAACTCACTGAAAACCAGATGCTGCATCTGAGCTGTAATTTCTTGAGTAAATGAATCACAAAACAATGTCGAAAAGAGTATGCTTTGGATATACCTTGGCAAAACTCAGTCCTGTCCCACGTTAAAAAAAAAATCAATTTGATACACACACACATATTTATTTTTGCAAAACAACATTTTACTTTTGTGTGATAAAATGTCATTTTACAGATAAAATGTAGAACACTGAAATACTGACACATTTTCTTGTGCACAATGCTGAGGTTCTCTTACAGTTCATTTTAAAACTGCAATTAAAATGTACAAAATAGAAAAGAAAAAAATCAACCTTTATATACCTATGAGAGAGAGGGTATAAATTCTATATGGCAATAATTTGAACTTAATGGAAATTGTAACTTAAAAATGAAGTGACTTTTTTTATGTTGAGCTCCTTAGTGAGACAAGTGTTAATATTTGCTTTTGGGTGGAGGGGTAAATTTGCATGACTAGAAACTACCCTTGTAGAGGTATTTAGCACTTGTTAACATACATAGAAAAAAGTAAAATAAAATACCTAGCATGAATTCTGTACTATAAATCATTAAGAAATGTATTTCCTAATAAGGAGAAAAAAAAAGGAGCAAATCAAATTCAGAGAAAAAAAGGTAACATTATTTTCAAAAATTGAACTTTAAGAGAATTTTGCACTTACAGATCACATAGGGTGTAATCTGTACAATTCCAGTGGAGCAAAGTCTGTCATCAAGAAGGGACATTAAAATCTAGCTGCTTTTAACCTTTCTCATACCTACATCCAGTGGGAACACTGGAACATCTAGTAAATGGAATGAGGGAAAAATCATTGAACACAACGGAAATTTGAACCACATGAGTGCCATTCCTAGAGGCAGTGCTGACAGTGAAATCCCAGATTGGCCAAAAATAGTAATACTACCTATAGTTTGGGTTACATGATACCAACCAGAGGTTTTGTGCAGAAAACCACAGGGGAGAATCTTGTCCTCAGGGTGGCTGCCTCTTAGGGCTGAGAATTCCATTACAGACTGGTGTGGAAATGGGAAGCTGGAATGGCTCAAAATATTTCCAGGGTTCCTGAGAGATCATAACACACTAGTTTAAAGTAACATTCTATAGATATTCCTAAATCACCAAACACAATTCTTTATGATTTCCATTCTCTTTTCATGAGGAAAACCAGTCGTGTTCAAGCCACAGTTCTCTGTGCATCTACTCTGTCCCAAATACAACTTGTGCTCTACATGCAGACATGTTAAATTTTGAAAATGCAAATCTGGTATGTCATTTCCCCTGCTTTCCAGAGTAAACTGAATCCCTTTATCATGGCCTCCGAAGCCTAGTCTTGTGTCCTTCTACCTCATCTGCATTGTCAACTATGACTAGATGGTCCCCACTGCTTCCTCTCTCCTTTCCATCCACCCTAACTTCATCCATCTTCCATAATTTCCTCTCTCCTTCTCTCCTCCGCTGGAAATGCTTCACTCTCTGCTTTTTCACAACGCAAGATGAAGTCTTCTTCTGGCCTCCCGAATACGGTCCACCTCTTTTGTCAAAATCTCTCATTTTAATATTTGGAAATACTTGCCCTAAATGTGAATTTAAATTCATTTGCACCATTACTTAAGTAATATTTCCAAGCCTCCTATATATTCTAACTAAGCTCTATGAGAACTGAGTCTTTATGGCTTAGTGTTACTCAAGAATAATGGTTGGAAAATGAATAAATGAATATAATGATATGCGAGATATATATATATATGTGTGTGTGTGCTTGAATAAAGGGAAAATGGGGTCATAGAACAGTAATTACAGATGATTCAATAAACATTATTTTGGAAGAATAATTTAAAGAATTATTTTAAGAATAATTATATTTTCCACTTTAGCTAGTACAAAAGACAAAGCTAAATTTTTTTTTGCTTCTCAGCTAAAATCTATAGTCAATGTTAGAACATTGCTTTAGAAAAAATCCTTTCTCCCTTCAAATGCTTTCTGTAGGTGTAGTGACAAGACTGCAGCCCATTTTCATCTTCTTTCTAGATTGTGTCATGTAGAGGAAATAGAAAATGCTTCATGTTTAGTATTCTGTCTTGTGGGAATTGTATTACTGATTATATCTAAAACACACATGACAATTCAGACATCAACTGTGCAAGACATGTAAAAACATCTTCCCTCAATGGAAGTTGCAGTTTGTTGCTTGAATACACACACACACACACACACACACTCCTTTCTCCAGTCTTAGGTCAAATGGAATATGGCATCTCTTTCAGAGACCAGATGGCACTGATTTCCTTCCTATCTCTTGCTTTATATTACAAAGCAAAAAACTCACCCATGGTATCCAGAGTCCTGGTCTCCTTGGAGAGAGAAAAGTTATTTGGAAGAATTGTTTACCTTGGCTTGGGTACTAGGTTACCCTTGTGGCTAACCTAGTCTGAAGCATGCATGGATGCTTAAATTTACTGAATAATTGTAACTCCTGAATAATGATTGTTTTCCTGCCTTTTAAAAAGGAGTCTATTTCTTGAGGAGGCTCCTGGGATCCTGAGATCATAATGAAATTGCATTTTATTTTCAGAGGTGCAGTTTCTTTCTTCCTAGAATTTCTCTCTTTGGTGGTCCTAACCGTAGAACACAATAGCCAGCTGCCTTGTCCCAAGAAGTCCTCCTCATCCATAAGCCTGTCCTTGTGGCCCTCTACCTTAGACATGACTTTCACACAAGTGTCTCCTAAACTGATCCCTGGGTCTTATACATGCTTTTGCTCTATGAAATTCTAAGTGTGGATCTCACGGTAATGATTAATGGTGACATGAGGAGCATGGCAAGTTAGCAAAACCACTATATCAACCATCAGAAAACCTGGGTTCCAGTGCTGGCTATGGAAAATACACAATATAAAGTACTTACTTTAGTTCTTGACACAAATAGCCATTAGAATTATCATTAGCTAATATAAGTATCGTTTTACCTGTCTGCAAAACTACCAAGTTCATGTCAATGACTAAAATGCTTTAAGTCTTGCCAATATATCACGGAAACTGTTGGGTAAATAACTGAAAGGAGCTGGATACCGACAGCTAGAGGACTTGTAGCTTACGATCAAGAGGTAAACACAGGGGAACATCCTTCAGGCAGTTCAAGGTGATTTGGAAAATTAACAAAATAAATAAGGGAAAATTATTTTGCTCACAGACAATTTAAATTAGATGGTGCAATTTAACCTGGGGTCCAGCTAATACTAGAGTAGGAGAGCTAAGGTTTAGTAGCTATATATAGACAGTCACCAGTTGTATACAACCTGTGCATCTTTTTTTTTTTTTTTTTTTTTTTTTTTTGTCTTTTTGCTATTTCTTGGGCTGCTCCTGCAGCATATGGAGGTTCCCAGGCTAGGGGACTAATCAGAGCTGTAGCCACCAGCCTACGCCAGAGCCACAGCAATGCAGGATCCAAGCCACGTCGGCAACCTACACCACAGCTCACGGCAACGCCGGATCATTAACCCACTGAGCAAGGCCAGGGACCGAACCCGCAACCTCATGGTTCCTAGTCAGATTCGTTAACCACTATGCCACGATGGGAACTCCCAACCTGTGCATCTTTGATCACAGGTTTTTATAGCCACAGTGACCAAGACTTTGTATCCCTTATGAGACAGTCTCTTCACCTTGGGTGTTCCAACCACCCTGGTCTTCTTTAAATTCCTCAAAGGCATATACCTCCTCTGATGACTTTCTACATGCTAATCTCTCCTGCCAGGAAAATCTCTCTTCTACTAACAATCATTCTCTCTACCTAATTAAATCCTACTTACCTTTTAAGTCTTAGCAAAAATGTCACTTTCCTTAGAAAAGCTTTTCAAATGACCTCAGACAAAATCAGATCCCCTCACTCTGGGCTTATGGTTCCTTATAATTTTCCTTCATAGTGATTACCTTAACTTTAAAGTATACACCCAATGATCATTTTATAACAGTTTATTTTCCACTCCTCTGTGCAAGACAGAAAGCCTCATTAAGGCAGGGCCCTTGTCTATCATCCTCACCTTGTAATCCAAGGATACCTAACACAGACGGCCTGGTGGATAAATGGCCTGGAATATGTATTTACTGGATAACTGTATGAGTGAATTTCACAATCCAACCTAATAATAGTATCTGAATACCTTAACATGCTAGTGTTCTGTATAACTGTATACTATCACATAGTACTTGTACACTTTAATCCTCGAACTGAGGAATAACTAAAGTTAGAAGCCATAACCATTCCACAATCCAAGTAGGAACTCTCTAGAAGTTCAGCAGTGGCTTTCCATACAATGTGTACAGCTGGTAACTTGCTTTTGCTTTTATGTCTTGTAAAGCTCTAATGTTTAGAATATCTATGAAATATCAGTAAAATGGACTTTTTGGATCACAACGGAAGGTCTGCTATTCAGAGGGATTCACTGATTTTGCCAGATAAAACAACAATGTATGGTGTAGAGGTGGGAGGACAACTCAGATTCCCCAATGTTAGATCACATTACTGACTTATGGAACCCCCAGTGGAGAGAAAGACTGCTTGTCGGAGCCTGACAATGGTGGTCTGAGTCTGGGTTGGGTCAGAGCCCAGAAAGCAGGTCTTAAACCAGAGAACTATAAGAGGAGACAGTTCAGAGAAGGGAGCCCCAAAGACCCCCTGGCTCTCAGGAAGCCAAATCTAAGTATGAGGCAAGGATGCAGGGCCAGTCATAAAATAGAAATGAAATAGGAGGCTCAAATGTCAGTATACCTGTTAAGCCAGGGTGTCAGAGAAGACAGAAGTGAGCAAATAAGGGGTCTAACTGGAGTCAAGGAGGGAAAGGCAGACATGAGCAGAATTTGGAAAGTCTGTAAATTAAAATTTTTTACTTTGTTTCCTTGAGTTATACTGGTTAGATTTCCTAGCTCTGACCTGCCCTACATTTGCGCCATTCTAGGCTCTGAGACTCCCAGTTATGTCCTACAGCCCATTTTCTGAGAGATGTGAAAGAACAGTTGAAAAAAGAGAGGATGAATCACACAGATAATTCCTAATTCCTACATGATTTACCAGGCCCTATCTCATAAGAATAAACCTGACAAAGAATCTCCGGTTGGATTTATTCTCTACTGATCTTTGAAAAAGTCACTAGAAGTGGTACAAAGTCACTGAAAACAGGTTTTAAATTTTATAGTCAGTAGTGAAGTCGATCAATTTTTGTAAATTCAGAATCTTAGCCACTTTTGAGAAGGTAAAATTCCTTTAATAAACTTTAAATAGTGAAACATGCTGTAATATAACAAGTCCCTCCTGAATCCATCCCCAGTATCAGTGTGTATCAGCGTTCTGTCATTGGTGCTTAATTTAATTTAGTATTTCCGCTAACATTTTCTTTGGGATTGCACTGGGAACTTTGCCATGACCAATACCAAATATGAGTGGGGCAGCCTTGTGAACAGGGACTTCTTTCTATATTGTGCAGAATGCTCCAGAGGGGTTTACCGAAATGAGCACAGTGCTTCCTAGATGAAGGCAGGATTAAGGGATTTTCTTCAAAAGAAAGAGCCTCTGACATATTGAATCATGACGTTTGAAATGTGTGATGCCAAGAGCAGAAAAGCAATGGTGTTGCTTTTGGTGAAGCAATATCCTCCCTAATAAACACAAATTCTGTGCATTAAAAATAATAAAACAGTAGGAAGAATTCCTGTTTGTAAGAATTAAATTTGTTCCTGCAAAGAAAAACACAACATCCAAAATTTAAAAGTAATGCTTTTTTTGTGGAGGAGCAATGTCTGTTCTGTCTACCTATTTATCATCTACCATCTATCTATTATCAATCTAATCTATCTATATCTATTTATCTATGTCTGGCTAGCTTTAAGACAAATCTGTACATCACCATTCCAAGGAGTAATTTCCATGTTTTTTAATATCTCATTTATGCTTTCCTTTGTACCTTTGCCAGTGAACCCAGAGCATGGTACATAGCTGGTGTCTCTTGAATGTCAGTTGAAATAATTTTTTTCTTGAATTGAAAGTCTTTTCTTTCTCAAATATTCCTCCCACTTTTGCCAGTCTCTTAACTATGCCATAAATCACTACCACAGCATGCAGTTACAATCTCTTCCATACAAAACAACATGATCATGAAGGTGATGGCAATGATGGTGAGGACAAGGACAGTATCATAATCCCTGTTTCCCCTCAATCTGTTTTGTAAGGGAAATACAGTCAACGAGAAAGCACTTATGACATAGACTCTTTGAAAGATTCCTTTCCACTAATACAAAAGATTTTGCTGTACTGCTCTGCATAGCTTTACTACCTCTTAGAAGTTATGCTGAGATCTGTCATTTTGGGACACGTGGAAGACCTGTAGGAACGGGAGATATTTCAATAAGTTCCACTCAAAGTGACATTTTTCTCTTGAACATCTTTGTTGTGGTAGTGACCCTGACCAAAAAGATGGATTATTTCCATTCTTGTTCTTTTTTTAATGAGGTGCAGGTGGAATAACTTATGGACTCTAGAACATAGGAATTAAGGTCTTTTTCCTCAGATCAATCTTTGTAGCTAGAGGAGAGAGATATTTACTGAGTTAGAAATAAGAGAAGGTCTCATTTATAATTTATTTGATTTGAAGATCAGTGTTCATGCTGTCCCTGCCCTCTCCCCATCTCTAGGCACAAAGGCTTAACTGTTCAAATTTTTATTTTAATTAATTAATTAATGTATTTTTCTTTTTAGGGCTGCACCTATGGAATATGTAAGTTTCCAGGCTAGAGGTCAAATCAGAGCTGCAGCTGCTACGCCACAGCCACAGCAACACTGGATCTGAGCAGCATCTGCCACCTGTATCACAGCTTGTGGCAATCCCTGATCCTTAACCTACTGAGCAAGGCCAGGGATTGAACTTGCATCTTCAGGGAGATTATGTTGGGTTCTTACTCACTGATCCACAACAGGAACTCCTGTTCAAATTATTTAAAAGTGGATAGGAAAATAATAATAAAAACAACTATAGTAATCTGTAGTAATGGATTGCAAAATATATGGTGACGTATTTTGAAAGAAGCTGTGAAAACAAGTGATTATTTATACTTGACTACAAATGCTTATCTTCTAAAAATTCAAGTAATCACTGATCCTCATAAAGGAAATAATTACTTTTATTTGGAATAAATATGACTAAGTTTGCTCGGAAAATTGCCATTAGCTAGGTTTTTCAGGAAGCACAAGATATAAAATTCTATAAATTTGGCCTTATGAGGTTTTTAGGGTTCTTATAAAAAGGCTTTTGTGTTGGAAAGATTTAACTTATTTCTTAAAGCTTGGAGAGTTAATTCGCTTTATGTTAGAGTATTAAAAAAAAGAAAGCAAGAAAGCTATTTCTTTCAATATTTCTTCACTCCTTTCTGTAGATGTCACTGTAGCATAGCAAAAAGAAAGAGTACTTTTCTTCTGAAAATATATGACTTGTACATGCAAATGAAAGAAAGTGGTGATTTGATTTATTATGCTGGGGTTGTCATATCAACAATAAGGTTTCCAAGCAACTAGCAGAATAAATTATTTTATAGATTTATTTGCTTAGCCTCATAAAATGGACCAAATGGTAGATACTTTTTTTCACCCGTGATTATGTGGTAATTAAAAAATGTCATTACACAGAAATTATGCATTAAATTCACATTATTAAAAAGAGTTCAAAATGAATCATGTGAATGTAATCAATGCCAAAAGACTTAATGAAGATTTGCTGCTTACAAGGAAGCATTGTTGTTTTATGTTTATGTCTTTTTGATAATTGGTTTCCAGGGTCTATACCATGATTTGCATTAAGTTGTTCCAAATTTACTCTTCAAAGGGGCTAACACATATGCAGCTTTCACTGCTGTGCCCTTTAAAAAGGAATGACGTCCTCAAGGAAGCTGGAGCTCATTTTACTAGACTTAGAAACTTAGAATGCTCTACATATGCAAACAATCCATGCTCATTCTTAAAAAGACTTCCAAAGTTACTTGAACATATTAGAAAATGAAGCATTGCCCTAGGGATGTTAGAAACTTGTTAGGCATTTGCAATCTGTATTCCCAAAACATCCCTGTGCAGTTTAAACATTTTCATTGCTATTTTTGAGCTCCCTAGATATCTACTTGGGGAAAGCCTGTCCTGAATGTAATAGATCTGGTCTTCCCCAAGCCTCATTACTTGTATTAAAACTGTCTTCAAAATTTTTGATTTGCTCAAGTTGCTGATGCCATGAAAACACAGACATACTAAACTTCTCAGCTTAGGCACAGGAAACAAAAACCTACTGGGCAGTCCCAGGATAAGGTATTTTGTATCCATCTAACACAGACATATTCGTTGATGGAGAAAATTATTATTGCTTATAGAAAGCACTCCTTTTCCCTTGCTTTACAGAGAATGGATTTCCTCTCACTTTGTTTGGATTCCTCTGGAAATATTATTTCTTTCAAAAACCCATAGGCTGTATGTAGCCAAAGAATCAGGGGGAAAAAAATTACACTGAAAAATTACTAAGCAAACCACAGCATTCAACTGGATTTTTTTATTTGAAACATTTGAGGAAAATATAGCTATAATTTCCTAAACTATGTGTGGTGGAGCATTTTCTCTGACCAATTCAGAGGCATCTGCTCCATTATTACCAACATCTTTTATACCCTTATAGACATTTCAGGGAGTCAGCAAGTGGAAGGAAAATATTTCTCCCTTCAAATGACATTGTGTTAATATTATTAAGCTTTCAACACGGTTGTCAAATAGTGCTGCTTCTTAGGCCAACTTTAGACTATGGGTGTTTTCTTCTTTCTCGTTTTGTTTATTCGAGTTACCATTGCCTCAGAAGAAAGGAAAATCAATTTTGAGATTCATGACAGTGTTATATATATCCAGGCATTACAATAAACATCCTTCCTACACTGTGCTTTTTACTGTGTTACCTGTTGATGCTCTCCTTCATCTGTATATTATTTTCAATACTATGCTCTTAGGCAAACTTTCCCTATTATCTTTTTGGAGAATTCAATCTATTTTCATCTTCTCTGTCACAGAAAACAAATGGGCAAATTTTCAAAGAATCTTAGTCTAGTCTTTTTTTTTCTTTACCTTTTTCATAATTTTTTGTTGTAAAATTGTCTTTGATTTCTTAATTGAACTCACAAGTGGCCACATGTGTTTTCCCAGAAACAGACAACCTGGGGCTATAATTATTTCTGTGAAATAGGTGGGAGATTTAAAATGCAGAGAGAAAGTTTCTGTCTTTTTTTTTTTTTTTTTTTTTTTTTTTTGCGGCATGATTTTCTTCAGGTCTTGGGGAAAAACCGTCTTGATTAATGCTTGTCAAATTTGAATGTACAAAACAATCATCTTGGGGACATTGTTCCAAGATATGCTCCAGTTCTGAAAGTCTCTGGGGCGGGGGGGGGGGGGTGGTGTGTGCTGAAAGTCCCTGGTTCCAACCAGCTTTCTGGGTGATGTCCCTGGTGCTGATTTGCAGACTGCGTACTGTGGAGCTGGGTCCTAAAACATTCCTAGCTTGCAGGTGAAGAAACCTAACAGCTGAAGGGATGTATCAAATGTCTTTTTCCAGTTTGCTACTTGATCAACATTGAATTCCAATGTCCAAATCAAGAAAAGAAATGCACTTTACTATGCAGGCTACATGAAGAGATGGGGGGATGTTAACCTTTCTGTAAATAGAACCAGTTCCTTTTTCTCTCCTCTCTATCTATGGTTAAGGTTCTTTCCACAACATATTTGTTTCCATATTTATTCATCAATACAATGGATATAGAAGAAAATCAAAATATGATGTCTTTGAAACACAAAGCTAACCCTTCTTTTAATCTAAGAGACAGAGAAGCTTGGAAAAAAATAAGCAAATTTGTCTTCAAAAAGTCAAAAACCATTTAATAGCAAAGGCAGGGTATTTTAATACCAAGAATTAATTGTTATTTATTTATTTATTTACCTATTTTGTCTTTTTAGGGCCACACCTGTGGCATATGGAAGTTCCCAGGCTAGGGGTCGAATCAGAGCTACAGCTGCCGGCCTATGCCAGAGCCACAGCAATGTGGGATCCTAGCTGCATCTGTGACCTACACCACAGCTTACAGCAACGCCAGATCCTTAACCCACTGAGTGAGGCCAGGGATCGAACCCACAACCTCATGGTTACTAGTCAGGTTTGTTAACCACTGAGCTATGACTGAACTCCCTCATTGCTATGTTTTAATAAGCTGTCTTTTTAAAAATATGAGATTTCCAATATTAAAATAAATGCAATAAAACAGATGGAATAAATCATTGATAGGGCACCAGTTAATTATTCTTGATGATTCTTTTGCTATCAGGGTAAAATGTAATTTAAAGGCACAAATATTGTTCTTAGTGTCAATTAGAGGAAACCCTGTCCTTCTGAAAATAAAAAAAAGTTCTGAACTAAAGATAATCTGCCCTTGACTCCTCCTTCCATCTCTATATACTCTGCTGTAGTTAGACAAATGCCTCCTCACTCTAGTGTTTTTCAGTGTGTATCCCCTTCAGAATGTTATGCTTGTGTCAGTGGGGCAATTTTTTCAGATGAAGTACAAATTCCCATTTTGTCTGTGTTATGTGGGTTATAGCAGGACTTTGCACCCAGGGAACTTTGGTAGTTGGCATATGTCCATTTATCAGTCATTAAAACAAAATCCTAGTTCTAAAAATGAAAAATAATGAAACATTACAATTTCCAAGGTGGATAATTTGTCATAGCGAATACAAATCCATGCACTTGGATCATGTGAAACCATGGTAATTATAGAATAAAAAGAAGACTTTGGTGAGTGGAAACCAAAACAAACACATAAATACTATGAGCGAGATGCATGCATGTTAAAGTTGAGTTGGCAGCCTTGCAGCAATGCTTAAGCAGGCTGTCCAGGTGGGAAGAGGGCTCCAAAGAAAAGAGAAACCTCAAAATAGGGCCTATTTTGGCCTCCAACAGAACATGCTAAACCATGCTTATTTACAAATGAATGGCTTATTACAAATGAATGGCTTTCCTAAGGTAAAGTAGGGGAAGGAGGTCTTGACTTGCATATCAAATAGATCAGAAAATGTCACTTAATTGTAGAAAAACTGTAGAAAAATTGTAGAAATACAGATGTGGTTTGCCTTGGAGAAATCTGTAATTTTCAGTGGATCTTTAAAGGGGCTCAAGAATGCAAACAGGTAAGGCCTAATGCCTTATAGCAAAATGTATTAACTTACAGAGGGTGGTGAAGAAACCCTCCTAAACCTCAAATGTAGACTCAGGTTATGGGTGCTATGTGGTGTGTACTAGTAGTACAACATGGTTGTTGATGCATATTTTCCATTGCAATGGATGTTACAGTAATCATTGACAAATCAAATTACATCATGCCTATTAAAGCAAATGACCTTCAAGACACTCAAGAGGACACTATTATGTCTTTTGTAATATCAGAAGTTTTCCTCTTGTTAAACTTGGAGAGAAAGAAACAGATAAGGCTCAGGAAAATCGCATATTGAGATCTTTGCACAGAACGAAGGAAAAACACAATATCTTCTAGATTTCCAAATTTGATGGATCACAATCTCTCTAAAGGATTAAGAAATACGTAACATTTATATTGAAAAAATGACCCTGCATTATGTACTGAATTTGTGCTAGACTTTTTTGACTGAACAAAACTTGTGAGAAACAGTGATTCAAGGAACTTGATTTTTCTATTTCTGAAAGCAACAGGACAATGAATTGTTGTCCATGATTACTTTCTCTCTGCTCATCCCACCAAGACATTGACTACCAGTCAACTTAGAGTCATTAACTGGGAGTATAAGTGTATTCTTGGAAAAATGTAACTAGCTATCAATCCTAGTATTTTACATTTAGTGTTTGCATTAAATGCTTTTCCTGAAGTGAAAGAATAAAATACTGTAATTACTAATAGCTTACAGGAAACACATGAAGTAGTATTGGGTACAAAGGTAGGACATTACTTTAAAAGATTATCTTCCTGTATGGGATCAATATGGGTAATATCTGTTTTCATAGATAACAATGGAAGAAGCTTATGCCATTCACAAGGACAAAGTGAAGGTGCCTTCAGAACGTGTCTGCTATGTTTGGTCAGCTATAATATCAGATCATATACGTCAAAAGTGAATTTCTATCTAATGAACAAATATGGCCACAGGATCAAGTCTATTTTGATAATTTCTATAAGACAATTCTTTATTTTAGAGGCAGTAAGAATTGAACATCTCTATCTGAACATTTCCTCAAGACAAATAGGATATTTTTTGTTGCTCTAGGAATTCTCTGTAGATTAGAACATCACACCAAATTCATCTATATAGCAGAATGTTTCTGATAGCCATTTAATACCTCTGAGATTCAGGTGTGTTTTTTTGTTTTTTTGTTTTTCCTACTTTAGAATTAGAAGGTTAAAACAACATAATCTCTAAAGTCCTTTACTGTCCCAAAGTGCTACAAAATCCTGTGACCATCAGTTGAAAGTGCTAAATGTGTGTGTGTCTGTGTGTTCTGGTAAGAATGGAGATTTTTGGAAATAATACAAAGGAGAATTTTCAAACCAATATTTAAAAAATTCATATATTCCTTATACAACCTCATTGAAAGATGCATAAAAATAAACATTAGGAGAAATTGTAGTCTTTAAAGAAGGATATTTCCTAAGTAGAAATAATTTTCTACACACTCTTATATAATTGTGATATAACTCTAAAAATCATTATATGATCTTGACTTCCCAAAAAGAATCAAAATCCTAATCTTGATTTAAGACTTTGGTAGCACACATAGTGTTACGGATGTTGGAACTGGAAGTATCCCTAACAAATCATGTGCTGTAGCAATAGTTGTGAGAGCAATTAAATCCTCTTATCTCTAGTAGGTGATCAAGGCTCAGGGAAGTTAAACAACTGCCCATGGTCACTTAATAAATAAAGGTGAGGAAATGAAGACTCTTTGCGGCTGACGTGATGTCCATTCTATGATGTTCATTGAGAGGCATGAGTAGATAGTTTCTATAAATACTGAGAAAAAGGATTGAGAAGCCCAATAGTAACATTCTGTTTTTTGGGTTTTTTTTTGTTTTTTTTTTTTTTTGTCTGTTTTGTTGTTTTGCTTTTCAGAGCTGCATCTGCAGCATATGGAGGCTAGGGGTCAAATCGGAGCTACAGCTGCTAGCCTGCTCCACAGACACAGCAACGCCAGATCCAAGCTGTGTCTGTGACCTACACTATAGCTCATGGCAACGCTGGATCCTTAACCCACTGAGTGAGGCCAGGGATTGAACCTGCGACCTTGAGGATGCTTGTTTCCTCTGATCCACGATGGGGATCTCCCCAATAATAACATTCTTAATCCAAATATTTATATATATATATATATACACACACATATATATACACACACACATACATACATATATATATATTTGATTAGAACATAATTTGAGCAGTAGCTCTAATTGGAGAGGGAGGGTATTCTTTACTGATCGAAGAGGAGTGCAACTATAAATAATGTTATCTTCTGCAACTGAATATGTAGTCTCTTGTGGCACTGCAGGTTTAGGATCTGGCATTGTCACTACAGCAACTTGGGTCACTGCTGTGGCTTGAGTTCAATTCCTGGCCTTGCACATGCTTCAGGTGCAGCCAGAAAAAAAAAATTATGGAGATACGGTGGCAAATAATCACTCCTTGAGAATATATATGCAAATACTACATAGACATAACTTAGTAAGGTACTGAGACTTTAAAATTGAGGTAGAATTGATATACACCAATTGCACCTGTTTGAGATATGAAATTTAATGTGGATTTAGGTATACCCCCGTAAAATCATCACCTCAATAAGGATAGTAAATACACTGATTATCGCCAAAGGTTTTCTAGTGTTCCTTTGCTCCTTGGTAATCCCTTCCTCCCCCCCCACCTCACCCCACTAGGCAGCTGCTGGTCTGGTATCTGTCATTGAAAAGTAGTTGCATTTTCTAGAATATCATATAAACTGGGATAATAGAGTATGCGCTCTTTTTTTGCCTTTTAAATATTAACATAGTTATTTGGGATTCATCCATATTGTAGTTTGAATTGATAGTTCATGAATTTTTATTAATGAGTAGTATTCTATTGTATAGATACACCACAGTTTATCTAGTTACCCATTAATGGACAGGTGGGTTGTTTTCAGTTTGGGGTAGTTTACTAATAAAGTTTCTATAAATATTTGTGTATAAGTCTTTGTACAGACATATGATTTTGTTTCTCTTGGGTAAAAGAAATACCCTAGGAGAGAACTGGCTGTATCATGAAGTAGGTATATGTTTAAAGTTTTAGGAAAGTGCCAAAATGTTTTCCAAAGCAGTTGTGTCACTTTACATTTTCAGGAGGAGGAGGAGTGTATGAGTTTCTGTTGCTTCACATAGTTTTCAGTGGTTTTAATGTTATTCTGTTTAAGATAATCATGTAATGACGTACATAATAAGTGTGTGGTGATATCTCATTATGATTTTAGTTTGCCTTTCCTTAATCACTAATGATTTTTTATGTGCTTGTTAAATATCAGTATATCTTCTTTGGTGAGGTGTCTATTTACATATTTTGGTCTTTTTTTTTAATTTATTTTTTTTAGTTGTCTTTTCTTAGGATTGAGTTCTTTTTTTTTTTTTTTTTTTTTTTTTTCTTTTTATGTCTGCATCTGGTGGCATGTGAAAGTTCCCAGGCTAGGGGGTCAGACTGCAGCTAACAGCCTACACCACAAACACAGCAACATAGGATTTGAGTTGCTTAGCACATCTGCGACCTATACCACAGCTTACAGCAATGCCAGATCCTTAACCCACTGAGCTAGGTCAGGAATCAAACCTGCATCCTCACAAACACCATGTCGGGTTCTTAACCCACTGAGCCACAGTGGGAACTCCAGGATTGAGTTCCTAAACTTCTTTCTATACTCTAGAAAAAAATCAGTTTTTAGATAGAGGCTTTGAAAATATTGATTCCCTCTCTGTGGGAAACAGAGGTCTTTTAATAGTGTCTCTTGAAGAGAAGTTTTAATTTTGCTGTTGTAAAACAATTGTTTTCTTTTGTAGATTGTGTTTGTAATGTCCAATTCCAGTTCACAAGGATTTTATACTTTCTTTTAGAAGTTTTATCATTTTATTTTTATTTAAGATGATAAATTTTGAGTTAAATTTTTTATGTGGCGTGAGGTAGGAATCAAAGTCAGTTTTTTGCGTATGCCGATAAAATTTTTCCAGCACCATTTTTTGGCCAAACAATAACAAAAAGCAAAAAACAAACCTTATCCTTTCTTCACTGAATTGCTTTTCTTTGTTGGTTACAAGTTGGTCGATTGTATACGTTTGGGTCTATTTCTAGACAATCCATTTTGTTCCTTTGATTTGTTGGATACCAAACATCTATTTTTGTGCCAGTACAGCTCTTCTTGATTTCTTTATTAGGATTATAATAAATCTACAGTTAATTTGGGAGGAACTGACATTAACACTGATTATATCAATGTAATTAATATTGATGTTAACATTGAGGTATATACCTTGTGAGCAGCTACATCTTTCCACTTCAGTTTTTAATTTCTCTCAGCAATATTTTGTAGTTGTCAGTATATACAGATATTTAACATATTTTATCAGATTTATTAAATATTTCATACTTTTGATGCTATTTTAATGGCATTATTTTTGCTTTCAACTTCAATTTCCAATTGTTCCTTATGAGTATGTGGAAATGCAGGTAATTTTATAAATTGATTTTGTATCTGGAAGCAAGAAGGCTCAATGACCATTGCTAAATGAGTATTGCTAAACTCACTTATTAAAGTAGCATTTTAAAGTAGTTTTTCTCAGTTCTTCCACATAAATGATTATGTCATCTCTGAATAGATATTTTAAATTCTGCCTTTATTATATAAATAGGGTGTTTCACATTTTTTATTTCCCACTCTATCATACTGGCTAGACCCCCTATTACAGTGTCATCTGGAAGTGGTGATTGTAGGCATCTTTATTGTATTCCTAATCTTAGGGGGTAAATTTTCTGTCTTTCATCATTAAGTGTGGTGTTACCAGTAGGTTGTTCATGGATGCTTTTATTAGAGGAAGTTTCCTTCTATTCCTAGCTTTCTGTTTTCTAACAGGAGTGACTGTTAGATTTTGTCAAGGGCTTTTCCAAGTGATAGCTTTATGATTTATAGTATGCATCTTTAACTTATCACAGACTACCTCTGAGTTATATACTATTTCACATGCACTGTTAAGAACAGTATTTAATTTTCCAGGACTGTTATAACAGTACAATAAACTGTGTGACTTTAAACAATAGAAATTTCTTTTTTCACTGTTCTAGCCTACAAGTCCAAAAATCAAATTGTAAGCAGGGTCATGCTCCCTCTGAGACTCCAGGTAGAATTTTTCTTTGCCTGTTCTTGTCCTTTGCTCATGGCTGGCAATCCTTGGCATTCCTTGCTTATAGCTGTCTCATTCCAATTTCTGCTCCCGTTGTCACGTGACTTTTTTTTTTTTTTATTTCTTTCTGTTTGTCTATCTTTCTGGTTCTCCTCTTCTTGTGAAGGCTGCATTTATATTAGGTTAAGATTCTCCCTACCCTATTCCAGTATGATCTTGTCTTAGCTAATCAAATGTGTAACAGCCTTACTTCCAAACATAGTCATGTTCTTAGGCTCCAGGAAGGACATGAAAATTTGGGGGGTGTTATCCAATCCAGTACAAGGACTTTTCTTTCTTTCTTTCTTTTTTTGGGAGGGGGGTCTTGCCCATGGCATATGAAAGTTCCCAGGGTAGAGGCTGAATTGAAGCTGCAGTCACTGGCCTACACCACAGCCACAGCAACGCCAGATCTGAGCCGCGTCTGCAACCGACACCATAGCTCATGGCAACACCAGATCCTTACCTCACTGAGTGAGGCCAGGAATTGAACCTGCAGCCTCATAGATACTAATTAGGTTCATTTCCGCTGAGCCAAAATGGGAACTCCTAAGTACAAGAACTTTTCAATAGTATACTTCCATTTCTTCCCTGTGGAACTCACCGCTATTTTTTACTTATATTTGTGTTTTATATTTTATAATCCAACTAACTATACTGTTATTTTTGTTTAAGTAATTGTCTTTATTCCAAGTAATATTTTTTAAAGTTTTATTGAAGTATAGTTAATTTACAAGGCTGTGATATTTTCAGCTGTACAATAAAGTGACTCAGATTCTTTTCCCACGTAGTTTATCAAAGAGTACTGAGTAGAGGTCTCTATGCTATACAGCAGGTCTCCATTGGCCAATCATTTCATATACCTCAGTGTGCATATGCCAATCCCAAACCCCCAGATAATATTTTTAATTGATATATAGTTCATGCATTAGTTTCATAGGACTTCTGTAATAAATTACTACATGCTGGTGGCTTAAAACAATAGGAATTTATTTTCTCACATTTCATAATGAATGTGTCAGTAGTATTGTTCCCTTCTGCAGACTCCAAGGGAAAATCTGCTTCATGCCTTTCTTCTAGGATCTGGTGGCTGCTAACATTTTTGGCAGCATCACTTGAGTCTTTGCATCTACCTTCATGCGACCTTCTCCCCATATGTATGAGTGTCTCAAATCTCCCTCTCTTCCTATAAGAACACCTGTCATTGGATTTAGGGTCCACCCTAGATCCAGAAGGATCTTATCTTGAGATCCTTAACTGAATTAAATCTGTCAAAACCCTACTTCCATATAAAGTCACACTCACATGCACCAGGCATTAGGACCTGAATGTATTTTGGGAGAGCCACCATCAACTCTCTACAATTCACATATCATTAAATTCATCCTTTAAAGTGCACAGTTCAGTAATTTTTAGTATAGTCACAAAGTCATGCAACCATCTTTATCTAATTCAGAACATTTTTATCACCCCAAAAAGAAACCCATAATGATTAGCACTCATTCTTTATTCTTCTAAACTCCATCCCCTGGCAACCACTAGTCTACTTTCCAAAGTAGACTATGGAAAGGATCCATATCTCTGTAGATTTGCCTGTTTTGGATATTTCATATAAATATAATCATATGATACATGGTCTGTTGTGTCTTGCTTCTACTTAGCATCATATTTTCAAAATTCATCCATGTTACAGTATGAATCAGCATTTTATTCCTCTTTATGCCTGAACAATATCCACTGTTTATTTATTTTCTGGTTCATGCAAATTTGTGTTTCCACCTTTTGGTTACTAGGGGAACATTTAAGTACAAGTTTTGTGTGGATATATGCTCTCAATTCTCCTAATATGGATTTTTTTTTTAGTTTCATACAATAAGAAAAAACATACTTTTTATATTTTAATAAGAAAAAACTGTATACATTTACTAATATTGTTATTTACCAGTTCTATTACCTATAATTCCTTTGTGTACATCCACATTTCCTCTCCTATCATTTTCCTCCTGCCAAAAGGACTTTCTTTGACATTTCTTGCAGTCTAGTTCTGTTGATGATGAATTCTTTCAGCTTTTGTTTGTTTGAAAGTCTTTATTTTGCCCTTTTTTCTGAAAGATATTTTTGTCAGTTATATAATTCTAAGTTGAAGGGTTTTTTTTCTTTCAGTTTGATAAAGATGTTGACTCACTATCTTTTTGTTTGCATTGCGTCTGACAGGAAGTATGCTGTCATTTTTATCTTTGTTCCTTATGTATACTTGCCTCACTTTTATGACTACTTTTAGGATATATTCTTTATCATCGGCTTTGAATACCAATGTGATATACTTTATTCTATTTTTCTTTATATTTTTTGCTCTTGAGGACCACTGAACTTCTTGCATTTGTAGGTTTATAAATTTTTATCTTTTTTTTTTTTTTTTCTTTTTGCCATTTCTTGGGCCATTTCCCGCAGCATATGGGGATTCCCAGGCTAGGGGTCAAATTGGAGCTGTAGCCACCGGCCTCCACCACAGCCACAGCAACGTGGGCCCTGAGCCGCGTCTGCAACCGACACCACAGCTCATGGCAACACCGGATCCTTAATCCACTGAGCAAGGCCAGGGATCGAACCTGCAACCTCATGGTTCCTAGTCACATTCGCTAACCACTGAGCCACAACAGGAGCTCCCTATAAATTTTTATCAAATTTGGAAAAATGTTAGTCTTTATTTCCTTACAGGATTTTTTCCCTGTTCTCCTGCCACCTTTGGCTACTCCAATTACACATATTTTATGAGGCTTAAATTTGGCTCATAGGTCACTGAGGATTTTTTCTTTCTTCATTCATTTTTTTCCCTCTGTATTTCATCTTAGGTAATTTCTGTTGCATATCTTCAAGTTCTCTAATATTTTCTTCTCCAATGTCTTATTGTCCTCAATCTAATCCCATCCAGTGTATTTTTTATCTCAGATATTGTAGTTTTTATCTACTTAGGTTAAATATGGCTCTTTTCTATATCTTCCATATCTCTGCATAATTGTTTGAACCTACAGAATATAGTAATGACTATTTTAATGCCCTTTTCCTCTAATTCTAACATCTGGGTTAGTTCCGAATGGTTTAAATGGATTGATTTTTACGCATTATGAGCTACATTATTGCCTTTTTTGCATACCTAGTAATCTATGATTGGATGCCAGACTTTTTGTGTTTTACTTGGTTGACTCCTAGGTATTATTGCAGTCCTACAAATTTTTTTGAGATTTGTTCTGGTATGTAGTTAAGTTACTTGAAAAAATTTGATTCTTCTGGATTTTACTTTTAAGACATTTTAGGCAGGACCAAAACAATCTATTATGGGGATAATTTATTTAAGAATAATTATTCACCACTGCTTAGACAAGACCCTTTTAAATACTTGACAATTTCTAATGAATTAGGAGACTTTTCATTCTCACTGCTTGAAACAGGCACTATTCCTGGCTCTTTGTGAGTACCAGGTACTGTTTAATCTTTGTAGTTGGCTCTTTCCCAGTCTTGAGTGCTTTCCTCACAAACCAGTCCTGATCCATACTCTGATGAATACTCAATTAGATCCTCCACAGATCTCTGTGGTTCTGTTTCTCTGTAGTTCTCTTCTCTACACTACTCTGGATAAAAACACTAGCTATCTTGGTTCCCTCATACTCTCAACTTTCTCTTTTCAACTCAGGGCATCTGCTGTATCTCTTTATACTGGAAGATCTTTAGAGTCAGCAAGCTAGAACAGTCATAGAGCTCATATCATTCATTTTCTGTCTTTCAGGGGTCATTATCATACTTCACTGCCTGCTGTGTATGTCTTGGAAATTATTGTTTCACATATTTTATTTCTTTTATTTCAGGGGGGAAGGGTAACTACAATCCCTATCACTATATTTTCACCAGAGGCAGAAGTCAAAGGCTTGAACTTTTAAAATATTAACCTTATTGTTAAAATATAATATACATTCAGAAAAATGTAAAATATTAAGTGTATGGTTTCATAAATTATCATATAATCACATAAAGATAAATATATCCAAGTTAAAATAGGAAAAAAAAAATCAAACCTAACAACTCTCCTTCTTACTCTTCCCTAAACAAAGAAAAGCAAAACAAAACAAAAAATACAGAGTTTTAATACCAGCTTTTTATAAAGGGAAATTTTATGTATATATATTCCTTTGTGTCTGCTTTCTTTTCTCAGCATTATGGCTGTGAATATTCATCCACTGGTTATATATAGCAGTTCATGTATTTTCACTGTTTGTTACTTCATTGCATGAAAATGCTACAATTTATTTTTCACTTGAAGTACACTTGGGTTTCCAATTTTTGACTGTTAAAAATAATGAGGCTATGAACATTTCGTTATGTGATTTTAGTTGCACACACACACAATTTCACATATTTACTTTGAATGGAAATTGCTAGTCTCTAGGGTGTGTATATATTAAATTTTAACCAATATTACTCATTTTATTTAGTAATTTAGTTGTAGAAATTTACTTTCCTCCTCCTCCACTCACAAACATTGTATGACAATTCTAGTTCTTCCAACAGTTGGGTGTTGTCAATTTTAAATTTTAGTCATTTTGGTATACATGAAAAGTATATAGCTGTGATTTTAATTTGCATATCCAGATGGGTAGTGATATCAGCATATTTTTATATGCTCATTGGCCTTTTGAATACCTTCTGTTCAAGTCTCTTAACCCACTTGTATGATAAGGCCATACAAGATGGCTGCCCTTGCTCTTGGTACCTCTCCTGCCAGCCAGTCCCTGACTCACCCACTCTACTCACCTGATTGACCTGCACTCTTAATCATTGAGCCTAATCAGTAAATGCCTATGTAGTTGCCCCAGGTCTCACCTAGTGATTGTTCTAATCTTTAAATCAAACCTATCTCTGCTATGATAGTGTATCAAAGGAGCTTGCCCTCTATAGGTTTCCTTGGTAACCAAAGAGCCCACCTGATGTCAATTCCCTCCATAACTGGTAACCTTTCCCAACCCCAGTAGTGAAGGCTGCCATCATGTCCCACTTGCCATTCATAGGATGTTGCTCCAGGACCTTGCCACAGACACATAAGATTCACCTATCCATTAAGCCATTGATATTTGGCACTGACTCAGGGCTCTTTATTTTGGTCTTGAAGATGGGCAAGTAAAGAGATTGCAAGCCTGCAGGGTGCAGACCAACATTTTATTGGATTGTCAGCCTTTTTTTTTTTTTTTTAATTAACTTAATAGCAGTTTTTTTTCTTTTTTTCAAAATATGTGTATACTTATATATGTTGCAAATGTTTTCTCTACTTGGTGGTGTGCATTTTCTCTCTCTCCATACAGTTTTTAGATGAACAGATGTTCTGACAATGTAATCCAATTATCATTTTTTTATTAGGTATAGTGATAATTTAAAAAGATTCTTATGTATCTCAAGTTCATGAGAATATTCTACTGTGCTACCTTCTGGAAGATTTAATTTTTTTTTTTATATTATACTTAGAGTGACAATCCACCTGGAACAAAATTTTTAGCATGTTTGTAAAGTAAGTGTCACTTTAATTTTTTTCTTTTACATGTGGATATACAATTGATACAGTACCATCTTTTTAACAGGTCCTTTTTTGTAGTTTTCCTTTTTTTAATTTTTTAAAAATTATTTTTTTATTTTTTGCTTTTTAAGGCCACATTTACAGCATATGGAAGTTCACAGGCTAGGAATTGAATCAGAGTTACAACTGCCAGCCTATGCCACTGACACAGGAATGCAGGATCCAAGCTGCATCTGCAACCTATGTCACAGCTCATAGCAATGCCAGATCCTTAACCCACAGAATGAAGCCAGGGGTGGAACCCACATCCTCATGGAAACTAGTCAGGTCTGTAACCTGCTGAGCCACAATAGGAACTCCTGTAATTTCCTTTTCAATTAAATATTATCTTTGTCATTAATCACCTATCTATATATGTATATCAGTTTCTGGACTTTCTTTTTTCCACTGGCCTATTTATCTATTTTGTAACAATGCCACACATGTTACTTTAGATTTATAATAAATCTTGATATCTAGTGGAGTAAGTCCTCTGTTTTTTCTTAATGTTAATGGCTTACAACCAAGTCATTATTTTTCACACAATAATTTCATATATTTTATAGCACTTAAGATAAATTATATTTAAATACATATTGAAATATTCTTTGTTTAATCTTAAAATATTTTCCTAAACTTCTGAAGGTTGATCTTTACTTCTTTTCTCATCAAGAATATATCAATAAAATATTTGAGCATTAAAGACTGAAGAATTATCTATTTTTGTCCCATAGTTCTCATGGCATATTATAAGTAATTAATCTTCTTTTCAATAATTTTTAGCTTTAGAAATTGCCATTAGCATAATTTCTTATTAGAATATTCATAAGAAACATCTATTTATTGAAATAACTTTTGTGGGTTTAAAAACCCATTATTTCAAAACTAAATGCACTCTAAATTCTTAATCTTTGGCACTAAGTTATATATTAGGAAGATAATTAAATCTTTTAGATGACTTTGCCAACTAGTATAAGAGTAATAATAATAGCAATCTCTGCACCCTCACACAAACAAGGCCATATATGGATTTTTAAATTCACATTATTATATGAAAGTTGCTTACAGACAAGGTTTTTCTCTGACAAATTCCAGTGGGTTAATAAGAAATACTAGCTATGAGGAAGAGTGACACATATCTGAGAAAAATAAACAGAGGTGAGGCCAAGTCATCATACACCCTGAAACTTTACCCAGTAGTCTCTGTTCACTGTCTTGTAGGTGAGTTAATGTATAGAAACATAGGAGAAATTGAATGAGGGCCTATCTGGTAAGTTTTAAAACATAACTGCCTGAAGACAAGAAAGCATTGAATGTATGCTAAATAGTGAATCAAGACTATTACCCATGAATGGAAAGGAGATTTTGAGATGTCCCTTTACAAACATAAAGATGAAGCTGCCTTTTAAGACACATTCTCAAGCTATAAACTGCCTTACATAGTGGTTTTCTTATCCCTTCAAATTGTGTGTGTATGTGTGTGTTCACTTTAACCTATTTCTCTCTGCCTGTATTTTGCTAGAGCTTTGGAATATGATCTACCTACCTCTCCAGGTGGTCCTGGCTCCATCCCTTACCTAAAGAGAGCCCTGCCAGATCCCCAAATATCATGCAGATTGTTGCTAACCATTTGTCCAAATTTTCCAACCAGATTATTTACATCATACTCAACATTCCATAAGAAAAAAGGAACAATATAGGAATTCAACTATATATATAGGAAGATCTATAAATGTGTACAAAATATTTGGGGCTGCAAAGAATTACTGTTTTAAAGAGTCAGATGGGATGTAATCTTAGAAGCATATTTATGATCACTGACTGTCTTCTGAGACCTGGAAAATAGGCTATTATAATCTTATATACACTGGGTTTTAAACAAGACTATGTTACAAAGGTCATTTTCCTTTGTTTTATTTTGTAAATCATCTGCTCAATAAATCCATATTTGCATGTTTAAAATGAGACTTTCTTAAAAATTAAGACATGGAAGCGACCTAAATGTCTATCAACAGATGAATGGATAAAGAAAATGTGTATAGTATATGTGTGTGTGTGTATATACATGTATATATGTATATGCATATATACATATATATGTGTAAAATGGAATATTAGTCATAAAAAGAATGAAATAATACCATTTGCACCAACATGGATGGACCTAGATGTTATCATACTAAGTGAAGTAAGCCAGACAGAGAAAGAAAAATATATGATATCGCTTACATGTGGTATCTTTAAAAAAAAGATACAAATGAACTTATTTACAAAACAGAAATAGACCCACAGACATAGGAAAAAACAACAACAAACAACTTATAGTTACCAAAGAGGAAAGGGGGTGGGGAAGTATAAATTAGGAGCTTGGGAGTAATGATTTATGTTAGTTGGGACTAACACTACTGTATGTAAAATAGATAAACAACAAGGACCTATTGTGTAGCACAAGGAACTACACTCAACATTCTGTAATAAGCTATAAAGGAACAGAATCTGAAAAATTATATATTTATGTATGTATATACATACATATATATATGTAACTTAATTACTTTTTTGTACACCTGAAACTAATACAACATTGTAAATCAACTTTGTTTCAATTTTAAAAAGTTAATAGCAAAAAATAGAGCATTTAAGTTGCATAATATAGAATAAAAATAATTAATCATAAAGTAAACTCATCATTAAATTTTAACTATGTAATCTTAAAAGAACCAAGCAGATGTTTTTGGTTCTCTATGAGTAAACAAATGTTATATTTATCATTTTTGAAAGTGCTGATGATTATATTTACCTTATAAAATCATATCAATGGTTTTAAGGCTATTTTAAGTTTGGAAAATAACTGATAGGATGATATGAGTACACAAAATCTTAATAAGGAATAGCTCATATATTTCCAGATTTTTTTCTATTATAAAATGATATGATTTTAATTAAAAGTTGATTTATACAACATATAATCACACTTTAAAAAAATCTGCCCAGGAAAAAAAGGAAACACATAGGCATTGAAAAGGAAAAATAGAGTATCACTTATCTCACTATAATTTCATAAACAAAATATTTTAATACCAAAAATACAGGGTGGGGAAAATTTCAAATTATAGTTCTTAAATCCAGCTTTTATAAATCTCACAAAAGTATAAAATTATCAATTGTTTTCTTCTCTTGTCACATATTGGTAAAAACTTAGTTCTGGACAAGCTCTCATCTGTAAACCAACATCTGGGAATTGACCATAGGGAAAATCCTTTGCAGTTGGTGGCAGAATATGTACAAAGCTCTTCTCACTTTTGGTAAACTTAAACTGTCTGCTATGCCAGGGATATGTTCAAAATGCTTGGGTACCCACAACTCAGTGAATAACAATGTATTTATTCATTGTGGGGCCCATGCTATGTTGTAGAAATAAAGAAGATATGGATTCTGCTCACAAGGAATGTTGTCATTTAGTTGGGAGTTTTCAGAGTTCCACACATATGTCCTTGGCACTACCATTTTACCATTTCTGTGCTTTGCAGGTTCAACTTCCAGTGGAAGCCACGGAAGCCTGTTCTATTTGCAGAGCCAACAGGAAGTGCCAAGTAATAAATGTCTTCAACCTATCTCCCCAGCTCCCAACAAGGAGCATTTAATAGTTAAATACTCAAACTTCTTTGCCCATTGATGGAGTGCTCTGAGGTGTGCATGTCACACTCTTTCCTGGGCCTCCCAACAGTAACCTGCTTAACACACCTTTTATCTTCTTGATTCTTTTCCCTATCTTAGCACTGCTACCCATGACTACATTTTTCTGATATTTCTCCTCTAAGAAACTACTTGTACTTAAACAAATTGTTGTATATGGCAGGTTTTCCGTCTTTTTTTATGGTTGAATAATATTGTGCTTATATGCCACATTTTCAATATCCATTTATCCCTTGATGGACACAGGTTGTTTCCATGCCTTGGTTGTTGTGAATAATGCTGCTATGAACATGAGAGTGCATACAGCTTTTGAGATACTTTTTTCAGTTCCTTTGGTTTTATGGCCAGGAATGAGAATGCTGGATCACACAGCTGCATCATTCTACATTTCCATCAACAGTCTACAAGTGTTCTAGTTTCTCCATCTCTTCACCAACATTTGCTGTCTTTTTTCTTCAACTGTGCATGAGAATAACAGACTCTTTGACACTGTGATTTATAATAAAATATTTGATTTTTGTCTCCATTTCTAGTGCAGAACTCCTAAAAGCTTTGGAATTTCCTGTGTTGAGTGATAAAGATGTGTTTTGTTATGTTAATGAGTTGATTAGAAAAGTACCTAAAGGGTGGGAGCTGGTTGCCAGGAGAAGCAACTTTGAATAGAGGGTTGAAAGTAGCAGGCCCTGATTTCAAAGGCTGGAAGTTGAGTCAATCACCAGTGGCCAAGCTATTGTGCCATGTACAATGAAGTCTTCAGAAAAACCCAAAAGTAAGGCAGTTGAAGTGTTGTGGAAACTGCAAAAACCGTGGCAACGGAAGAAGACAAACAGCACTCGGAGATATGGAAAAGCAAGGTTTATTCAGCACCGGTGCAGGCTCAGAGGAGTCACCTCCAGAGTCTGAGCACCAGGTCTTTGTTCTCAGTAACTTTTATACACTACAAGGTCTTGATTTTCCCATGTAAGCATCCCGGACCTCCCCCATCCCCAAGCAGACAGTGTTCCTCCCTAAGAAACTGAGCAAGCAAGGTTACAGAAGCAGAACTGATAGACAATGCTGGGTTCCTGATTAGCAGGGCTGCTGGCTTGGACATAGGGCACACAGTTGTTACATTATTACAAGAAGGGTGGTATAGTGATGAGCACAGCTGGAAAGGCTTGCAGCTGCCTTCTTAGCCAAGGGGGGGTTTTTCTTTAGTTAAAACTCTATTTCAGAAGAGCTTCCAAACCAGGGTGCCACTGTGCCAGGTCCTAAACTCCAGGACAGAATCTCCTATGCTAGGCCCTTGTCTTTTATCTCTACATCTGGTTGCTGATTTGTGTCCTTTGTAATAAACAGTTAATCTAGTGAGTAAACTGGTTTCCTGAGTTCTGTGAGCTTCTCTAGCAAATAAATCAAACCGGGGGGGGGGGCTTTGGAACCTTTTATCTATAGCTGCACAAGCGACAACTTGGACTTATAATTGGTGGCTGAAGTGGGGGACGGCAGTCTTGTAGGACTGAGCCCTAATTGGAGGTATCTGATGCAATCTCTGATTAATAGTGTCACAGAATTGAACTCTAGAACACCCAGCTGGTGTGGGAGAGAGTTGTTTGGTAGTGTGTACCAACACACTGGAATTGGTGACCAGAATCTTACCTTCTTAAAAATTAATATTCATAAATAAATTCACATATTTTTATGAACTAAGTAATTCACCAATATGAGCTATACTAATATCTAAATCACTTTAGATTTAGTCTATAAAAAGATATTCAGGAAAATTCCATGAAGTAAAGTATGTTAATAAATACGTAAAAGTGTACAAATGAAAATAATCCCACTCCCTATTTTCTCGCTCAGAATTCCTCTTCCCCTTTGCCTAGAGGCAACCACTAAGGATTTCCAAATTTGACTTTTCTGGTGATTATCATTAACTTGACACTCTACCTACATCTAAATTTGACACACCAACTACACCTAAATTTGATTTACCCACACTGAAAGTGATTTTCTGTGCTCATATCTATGACTCCTCTTTATTCTGTACATCTCTTTATTATATAATTTTAATAATCATATTTTCATTTTAAAATTATTTTGTGCTTATTTACCCGAGTTTTCTTAAATTTTATGTTCTTTGACTTATTAAACAGTATTTATTTATTCCTATTCTTAAACTAGGAAATTAGCATATGTACCTTTCTTTCTACCTCTTCTGCTTCCCATTCTCATTTTTGATCTATTATTATTTTTACATGGTCAAAGTTGAAGAGAATGCACTGTTCTGTAACTCTAATGATCCCATCCTTTGCTAATAGGTAGATTCTAAAAACAGAAAACCTCAATATATCACTTGCAACTTATATAAATATTATAACACTGTAGTAGAAAATTAGACACACATATAAGAAAATAAATTCTTGTGCCATTAATTCCTTTTCTTCAAAATATTACTCTAAACATTGTTCTAATAGAATCTGTTGATCAGGGGAAAAAATTCCAAAGAAATGAAACTTTCTACATTTCTTCAGTATCATATTGCCACTGATTCTTATGTCTTATGTCATACCTGTTCTTGGACTCCTTGTTCTTATTCTAGAGCATTTCTTTGAATAATTTATTATTATAGGGAATTTTAAGATTATTTTAAATGCCCTCACATATGCTTGATAATTTTCTTGGTATAGAATTCTAGTGGCACGATTTTTATGTATAATTTTGAATGTTAGTAATGGGATATCCAGTAAAGTCTGCTAATTATTTAAAAAAAAATCCTTTCCTACTTTGAATTATGAAATTTTACCAGAAAATTTCCTGGTTTAATTTGTTGTTTTCCACATTTATGCTTCTCAGTATGAGGTGGACTTAATCAATCTGAACACTTGTGTCTTTTTTTGGCTCAAAACATTTTTCTTAGATTATTTAATTCACATTTATTGAATATTTACCTATATATTGGAAGTGATATAATGAGAAATGAGTAGTCAATAAATATTGAATTTATTCAGTATTCTGAATATTGCTGCATGCTGGAGTGGGAGACAGAAGATGAGGTAAAAAGATGTCTGGGAAAACATCCCTGAACATTGACATCAAGTATGGATGCGTGTACCAAATTTTCAAAATAGGTTTGGAGGCCAGGGAGGTAAAAGAGAGTGATAAAATAATTCTATAATGAACCTTTTCTTTTGTATGATATCCTTTTAAAAATTTTATGTTTTTGTGAATAGAATATTATCTCATATCTTTAAAGCCATTAAACTAAAATTCATGAAAATCTCCTTCAGCTCCCTAACTTAGCACTGCTTCCTTCAGTATCATGAATTGCATTGTTTGTTCATCTTGATCTTTCACTAACATGATACAGATTTTCTTCAAATGTCTGGTGATCTTCTTTTGAACAATTATATTTATGATTATGATGGATTAGTTTGACCAATATTGTGAGAATTTCCTGTGCAGCATGATGATTCATTTCCCTATTGTGCCTTTCTGTTAAATGTGAGGGGGGCTGTGGGCTCAGTGTGAGTGAACAGAGTGTATTTACAGGTAGATTTTTTGCAGGGTACCTGGATGAAGAGCAGATTGGTAGCTGTTCTTTCTCAATCATTAAAATAGCTTGTTTACTATTTGGTCTTGTTTACTCCTAGACACATCATCTGTTTCTGCTTCATCATTTTTTTTTTTAACTGCTAGCATTTTAGTTACGAAAAAAACTTGAGTTCAACTGCCTTATTTTACATGTCAGGGAGATGAATGGCTTACATAAACTCAGAATAAATAGTCATGAAGGTGAGTCTAAAAATAAAGAACTCCTGATTATAAATCGTAATATTTCCAATAACCTCAAGACTTTGATTCCATTTGGGAAGTATATGTTTTCACTCATATATAACCTTCTAGGGAAGCTTGACAATAGGCGAATTAGTGCTCTGGTGGCACTACATGTTAGTCAAAGCTACCGAAGGAGTAAAGCCCTCTGTACCAGATTGGGAGATGTCAAGACATATTTGACCAGGGACCTAAGAGGCTGAATGTCAGTGTTCTAAACCAATTGTTTATCAGCCTGTAAGTCCCAGAGAGAACATATAAACAGAGTGTAAGTGACTATTCAAAAATAAAATATTTAATAAGGACAGCAACCTTCTAAAAGGCATCTGATGTTGCCATGCACAAAGCCTGAAAAAAACTGGGAAGAGAGAACTCAGAAAAGCAACATCTGACATTAACACTGACTAGACAGAAGAGAGATTTTATACTCATTTGTTACATGCATTTTCAACCTTATGCCAAGTCAGACAATCTTCATGCAGCCTTATATAATCTTCGCCTCAAAGAACTTCAAAAAGAACAATCTAATGAACTTTTCACTGCTCATCATGTCTTCTTACCTACAGGTGAGACTAATTTGCTATTTGGCATGCTGAAGTTAAAAAGAGTTTTGGAAATAAGAAAACTTCTGTTCGCTTTTGAAAATAAAACTAATTCAGGGCAGTTCTGCAAACTGTAAAATGATGCTCTTGGTAGACATTGTGAAAAATGTCTCTAATACCATGAGAGAATAAAATTTACTATTTTTCAAGAGAATTTAATTCACTTGTCAATTCTTTAATGGTGCTTAACTTATAAGTAAGGAAATTAATTAAATTACAATTAACTTTTAGCATGTCTTTATAGTTAAATATGTTATACTGCAATTGTTGCTAAGGAGATGTATAGAGGAAGAGTCAGAGACTTTTGGTGGGCTACTGTGGGTCCAGAAACTGTCTCCCAAATTAACAGGATCAAAAATATATAGATTTTATTTAAGTATTCTAGATATTTACACAACAGCTTCCAAATGACTAATAGAACAGAAATACCCTAAAAAGGCTGATTTATAAACAAGAGAGTCAAATTATTAGACTGATGGGAGCTATATCTTACAAGGTTACCAGGATTTGACATTTGCTCAGGAAATCTTCCTTCTGTTAGGGCAGTATCTTCAGAATGCCATAAGTCCATGAGTTTTGATGAACAAAAAACAAATTAAGATTTTTTTTAAGGGATGTTTCTATACAACCACAGCTGAAAAAAAATCATTCTTTATATTAGGGATATTTGTAATTAATAATGAATATTGGTTCTTTGGAATTAACTCCTTTCACCTGGAGAAAGTAACATGTAGGAGCTTCTTAAATGGTTCCTGATTGCCCTGAAATTAGGGAGAAAAGTGAAAAATATCAAATCTTATCTTTCCTCTTTTTTTGGTCTCTAACTACTTTGGCCATGATTATTCAATTGTCTCAGAATGTTATGATATGCTTGAGCAGAATAAGATTGTATTTACTTCAGTTACACACCAGTCACCATTTTGTTACTGTTGTTTTGTTTTGTTTTGAGACAATAGAGACAGTCTGATTCCAGAAATGGCATGTTGAGCTTGGAATCAGAGTGCTTGGACTCAAATCCCCCTTGTATTTCTTGCTAATTGCCTATGCCTTGCTTTTTCTCATCTGCAAAGTAGAGATAAGTTAAAGGGGTCTGTGGTGAAATGGGAGAACATATGTAAAGAAGGGGCATTACTCCTGGCATAGAAAGTGCATCCAGGTAAAGTGTTGATTGAATCTGAGTTCATGCTGATCACCTTTGCAAGATGTGGGAAACATCCTGCTTTATCTTTAATGCACTTAAGAAAACTTCTCCCAGTGATGGATTCACTATCTCAAATGCAATGTGCATTGATACCTTCTCAGTTCCTTGGACAGTGTTCCTTGTGTAGATATCTAAGTTCAACTAAGTCTCTATTGCATACTATTTACTTCAATTTTACAGGGTAATATTTTGTTTTGTTTTGTTTTGCTTTTTAGGGTTGCACCTGTGGCATATAGTTCTCAGGCTAAGGATTGAATCAGAGCTACAGCTGCCAGCCTACACCACAGCCACAGCAACGTGGAATCTGAGCCTCATCTGCAAACTACACCACAGCTCGTGGCAACTCTGGATCCTTAACCCACTGAGAAAAGCCAGGGGTCAAACCCGCATCCTCATGGATCCTAGTCAGGTTCGTTACCACTGAGCCATGATGGTAACTTCTTTTTGGGGATTTTTTTGTCTCTATTCCTAAATTACAGCTATATCTTCTTCTTTCGGAGTTTATAGTATGCACTCGACAAGGTGTATAATGATTAAGAGTCAGCTCTGCTCATGTATTTCCAAGTCCCCATTTAGTAGCTTCATGTATATAGCTTGAAATAGTCATGTTGGGAAATTCACAGCATGGAAATCAGCAAGTGCTACAAATCAAGGTTTCAGGCTGCTGGAAACTCTACCATCTTATACCTGCATCATGATAACTTAGTCATGGCAGAGAAAGAGCAGAGCGGCTGGGAGGTTGTGTATTACTCTTCTATGCACTGGCTCCCACTCATAGCCATTGTCTAAAATTAAGTAAATGGCTGAGCTTAAACTCAAGAGAGAAAGGGAATGAAGAGGAGCACGTGGTATGTTTGTGAGCACCATAGTTTATGCCTTGGATAAATGTTAAATTTAATAAGCTTTAACTCATAGATTCTATTGCTTTGGGGAATCATTTTGCTAATAATCAATAATGATAATCCTGATGCAGTGAAATTACCTGTGATCTAATGCATAACTACCTCTTGGATGAAGATGACTGGTCATATATCTTAAGGTGATGACATAGGTCCACTGGGATGATGTTTTTCCAGAGGACCTGGGAGCCCTGTGAGAAGGAACTTAGCCAAAACAAAGAAGGAATGTCTACAAATCTGGCCAAATATAGAAATCTTTGATCCCGAAGAACAGGGAATTTTTTCCTCAGATATGACTGTTATCTCAGGCCTACCTGTACCCATATTTATGATTTTTCAGGAAGGAGGGAGAGGAATAAATAAAAAAAACAATAAAAGCTTTTTTTTTTGTATCAACACCATATAAAATATTGGCACACAAGATATGATGCCTTGGATTCCTACTAATGTTATAATGGTGCCAAAAGTGCCAACACGGGGGCACTGGTGCCTGGCAGACGTGATAGTCTTAGTGGAAGTAAGCATAAGCAGGACAAGTAGAACTTGCCTGAATAGTGATGCATAGAAGTTGAGAGTAGGACCCAGTGAAGTTAGCCAACAGCTAGTAGGAGATAGCACTATAGTGACCCAAGAGAGAGTGCATCTTAGAACTGCATCTTAGAACTGCATCTTAGAACTGCAGAACCATTTGAAGTCTCTATTGTAGGCATTTCTTTGAGTAGTGAGATTGTGGAAGATATAGCAGACCTTATGTTGTGAACTCTCAACTGTTTCACAAAGAATGAAATTTAAACAGAAAACTCTATAAAGATCTGCACCAACCTCATAGAAGTAAATGAGTTAATATATATAAAAAGATTATGTAAATGCCTGACAGATACTAAGTGTTAGTTGCTCTATTCTTATGATTACTATTGTTATTAGTATTGTTATATTTCCAGTACCATAATTATCTTCTTTATATATACTTTAAAATTAAGTTTAGGGAGTTCCCGTCGTGGTGCAGTGGTTAACGAATCCGACTAGGAACCATGAGGTTGCGGGTTCGGTCACTGCCCTTGCTCAGTGGGTTAACGATCTGGCGTTGCCGTGAGCTGTGGTGGAGGTCGCAGATGTGGCTTGGATCCTGTGTTGCTGTGGCTCTGGCGTAGGCCGGTAGCTACAGCTCCGATTAGACCCCTAGCCTGGGAACCTCCATATGCCACGGAAGCGGCCCAAAGAAATAGCAAAAAGACAAAAAAAAAAAAAAAAAAAATTAAGTTTAGCCTTCTGTTTCTAAATAAAATAAAGGCAAAATGTATAGGCTTTGGCATTTAGGGCACTGAGGATGGGCATGAATGACCACTGGGAATAAAGAAATTAGTATAGATAAGTGATGCTGAAGTCATTTTTCTGCATGGATGTATAAGGTAGAAAATAAGAGTACAAATTTTACATCTCAGTTCTTTAAATCTAACTTTATGTATTATCTATATGAGTTAGCTTTCTATAAAGATTTAAGTTATAACTAAATTTTTCATTTGAGGAGAATTTAGAAAAGATAGACATTATCTTCCCTACAACCCCATGGTGGGAGATGGTACAAGGCATACTTCATGAGGCACTGATCAGGGAATAACGCAGGGGAGATTATTTCAATCATCATGAGTAAGTCATGCTATTGAATACAGTGTACACTTTATCCCACAAATGTTACTAGTGAAAGAGAATTTCAAAAGCAGTTGCACTTGAGTAAGGCCTTGTTTCCTTGGAATATATTTCTAGTATTAAGTTATCAATGCTGCTGCATAATGCAGTCACCTTTCAGTGTACTTTGCATTGTCACAGGTGGTGTGACCATCAAGACAAAGGAACACATGACAAAGGTCTTTATTTCGGTGCATGGTAATAAGCCTGTTACTTCATGTCAGAAAGATAAAACTGGCTTCTGACTACACATTCTTATCTACTGCAGAATGCCAGTTTATAGACTTCAAAAAAATATCTTGCAAAGGAGGAAAATTTAAAATTAGACATTAGAATCAGAAATGTAAATGCAAAAGATATTTAAAAATTAGGAAAAATTGAAAATGTGATAGACATAGAAAGATACACAGCAAACAAACAGAAATCAGGTAATATTATCCTGGCAATGAATGTTAATTTGCCAGATTTATTCACATTATATATTTATAAATTCAGAATAAAGATGAAATGGGTAAGGAAGAGGAGTGATTCCCTGTCTTTTCTTCCTCACAGTGTTCCTTGGGATAATATGAACATTCTCATACACCATATTAAGCTAGAAACCAAAGTGTGGAAAGCAAAATAATTTTTCTTTCACATTTCAATTTAATATGAAATGAACTCACTATTGAGTATATTTGTAACATTTTATTTTAAGGTGTTATTTAATTGCACACCCCAATTCCTAATTCTACAAGAGCTTATCCAGCTGGAATTATTTTTCTTGTAAAGGAGGAGGGAGGTGAGAGATCTTTCATGTGTGATCCAAGATTTTTTTTGTTTTGTTTTGAAAATGACTTAGGCCTTTATTTTGGTCTTTTGTACACACATAGATGACTGGTTTATAACTGGCTGCTTGTAAAAGATTGTGTGAAGGGAGTCTTCCAAGTCTCTGCTGAGTTCAGCTATTGTGGGTAATTGGAGGGAGCTGTGGCTTTCTCCTCCTGACCCTTTAGAATCAGTGAACCGGCATAAATGCCAATATGTCACTTCCAGTGGGAAAGGAAGGAATAACTCTGAGATCTTCTGTTATACATGCAGAGAGCTGATAGGCACACAGGAGCCTGGGGTGGCTGATCTTGCTGACTTTTCTGGTTAATTTTCTCTCATAGGGTGAGGAGGACAGCACTCAGGCTTTTCCCTTGAGAAATGTTGGCCCCAATCAGACTGGCACCGACCCATTTAGGGAAGCCAGGGCAATTTACCCTGGGGAAGAGATGGAGGGGGAACTGAGAAGCAGGTGAGTTGCCTTTGATGGCTGTACCATTTTCATTTCCAATGCCTCTGCTAGCTAATTTGCAGACTCTCTTTAGGAGTTCAGAACTCTTTATTCCTCCTCCTTTCCCTTCCTTTCTTCCTCTAATTCCCCCCACCCCAAATTAGCAGTTTCTACAGGAAAAACGTGCAAACCAGCTGCATGAACATAGAAGGGGAAGGGAGCAACTTTATCCAGAAGGAAGTTGTCCTCCCAATAAGATAGTGGTTGGCTAGAAATTTATTGGTTAAATTCCTTGTGGGGTTGTGTACATAGAGAATTATAGGTCAAGAGAGCAGCCTATACAAAAGCACAGAGACACCCATTTGTTGGGGTTGGATCACAGGCGATGTGCACAGAAAAGCTGAAAGATAAGACTATCTGGCCTTGTGCTCCTAATATGAGGCATAGAACAGGCCAAACAGTGGAGCATTTTGATGTTTAGGGACTCTGAGGATACATTTTAATTTTTTTTTGTCTTTTTTTTTCTTTGCAGTTTCTTGGGCCGCTCCCGCAGCATATGGAGGTTTCCAACTCTAATCGGAGTTGTAGCCACTAGCCTATGCCAAAGCCACAGCAATGCCAGATCCGAGCTACATCTGCTACCTACACCACAGCTCATGGCAACACTGGATCCTTAACCCACTGAGCAAGGCCAGGGATCAAACCCACAACCTCATGGTTCCTAGTCGGATTCGTTAACCACTGAAACACGACGGGAACTCCTTAATTTTTTTTAAGATAGTTCCACAGATGAAAAACAATAGTAAAATCTTATGTTAACTCTAGATGTACATGGGCCAGGAGCGAGGAATTCCAACCAGGAGTCCTAGACCTGCATACCATGCAGAGGGAGAGAGAGAAGAGGAGAAGAAACACAGGGAGAACGTCTGGGATTTCTGAGTCTCTCTCCATCTGGCTGCCGTCCACTTTCCCTTCTCAGAGCTGCCTGGTACTGTATCTACTGCCTGGAATTGTTCTTTCCCCTATTCTTCTCTGGTGACCCTTACTCATGGATGGCTCTGCTCACTTCTAAGGAGACACTTGCCCTAAAATCCTTGCCACAATCAGGTTCCTGTGTTAGGATGCTGAAAGCCTGAACCACAAAAGTCGCATAAAGAGCTGACAGGTTTATAGGTTAGCTCAGAAGGTAGAATGGATAGCATGGTGACTAATTTCATGTGACAAATGAAAGGTATAGATGGGATAAATAATCTGTGGGGCTCAGTGCAAAATGAAAACACGGGGCATGTTGTTTTCAAATGATGAAGAGTTTCTAATGGTGACATTGAAGCATTTGATCAAGTGTGAGGCCCTTTGATGAAGGGGCCCAGTGCACCTGCACAGGTCACATCCTCCTGAAGCCAAACTTGTGAAGGGAGTTGGTGGAGATGAGGGTGGTTTTCTTGCATGAGGAGTAAGATGGTAGGTGCTACCCACCCATAAAATTGATGGAGAAGAGCAGAGTCAGGTAAAGGTTGGAACTCTTAAAAATTCAGTTATTTGTGACACTTTGATCAGGTAGTGTCCAGTGGGCATTGAATATTTGCCTGTGAAAAATCTGCTTCTCTTTATTACTTACCTGCTCCCTCTCAGGTTCCATATCTCTAATCGCTAGTAACTTTTATATTTTAGGATAGAACAAAAATTTAAAGCAAAAGAATAGTTGAATCTGCTTAAAAATAACAAAGAGAAAACTTTTGTCTCCATTTGGATTACAGGGTATACTCTGCTAAGCATTGAGAAAGGAAGAATCCAGTTAACTATTTTAGTGCACTGAAGACAGTAACTGATTTCCCAAGCTGAATCCCGGAGACTTTCAAGTCCGGGAAGATAATAATCTTCCAAAGTACCTTATTTATTGATGTTTCCATCTCAGGGATTTCTATTTATTTTTACTTTATACTTCTTTGGGTTGACTTCCTTTTAGTAAGCCATTTGTTTCCCTGTCTTAATGATATTTAATTCTGAAATTACATGAAATTACAGAAGGCTACACTATAAAAGCATTCTCCACATTCCAGCTTCCTGATTTCTGACATGGGTCTTTGTGAAAAAAAGGCGACTGGTGTTTAGCTATTGTGTTAAGTCTATTGAAAGATGACACGGATGATGGTGCTGCTGAGTGCTCTCCCATGACTCATAGACAGAGTTGCCTAGTAACTAACCCAAAATAACATTGCTGAGGCACATCAAACCCAAGAGGCCTGGGCTGCTGTGAATCAGGACAAAGGTGTCCTAGTCAGCTGCTAACATTTTTTCTCATTCATGGTTTTAATTTGGAAATTTTGTGGCCTTTGGTCAGTGATCTATAGAGTGAATAAGAACTTCTGGGTATACGACATCAAATCTAGTGGCTTTCTCTTTTTTCATTACTGACTGTGGTGAAGGCTTCTTTGAAAGTTTTGATTCAATCATAAAAGATGTGGGGGTCAGCTCAAACTAAATAGAGTAATAAACCAGCTCAGCCTTCAAAGGAGAACATGAGTTTATCACAGTTCTCTAGGGCTTGTAATCTGTCTGGGCTGCTTTTTTATTTTATTCCTTTTTAAATATCAGAATTAAAACATACTCATGCTTCACAATTAAATTAAAATTTAATTTAAAAATCTCCATGTTGGATGTTCACCCAAAAAACACATATATGTATTTTAATGAAATTATTTAATGATGTTATATTTAGTAATTTTTATCATGTATAATTAAATAAAGGCTCCAGAATTAACCATAAAAATAGAAAATCCAAAAACAAATTCTAAAATACTTGTATGTGTGTATGTATGTGGATATGTGTATATATGTGTGTTTACATATACAGTCACAGTGTTAAATTCAGTAAAAGGTAAAATGAGATGAAGATGGAGAAAAGTTCATTGAATGTGCACATTAGCTCAGCATTGGTGATCTCTGTCTAAACAGGCTCTGAGAGAGCAGCTCTGTATTGCTAAGGAAATATAGGTTTTATTGTAAAAGTTGTTCTTAGAAGAGGTGGAAAAATGCAAGAAGTATCTTTTGTCCTTATTTAAAAATTTGAGAATATCATGTCAGTGCTGATCTCAGTGCTTTGAAAAATCTGCACACTCATTCTGCTTCCCCAAATTCCTTTGCTGCAGTTGACTGCACTCCTTTTCATTAATAGCTGTCTTTACATGTAGACTCTAAGGAGTTTTCCTTTCTCCTACAGCACTTAAGAGTACATGGCAACTGACTGTTCAGTTTACTTTTTGTGGAGGAATGTGTGTGTGTGTGTGTGTGTGTGTGTGTGTGTGTGTGTGTGTGTGTTGGGGAGACATTCCCTATTCATTCACATTGTCTTTCACACCATCATTTACAGAGGATTCTCTGCACTTTTATGCTTGGCTTAAGATATGAGTGATAATAATTCTACCTAAATCCTAATTGCATTTTATTCAATGGGAATAATAATAAAAAATAATTCTTAATATGGCATATTTATTTATATATTTTCAGACAATATTTTAGCACCCAAGATAAATTCAGAATAAACTTCAAAATGTTCATCTATTTCTGTAATTTAAACACAACACCAAATATTGCAGAAAAATCTCTTGTAGAGAGCAATAATGGGATATGTGATATTAGTGGGATTGACCAAAGGACAAGGATATTTGACTTTCTCAAGTGCTCTTTGAAAGCTCGAGTCCTCATTCTACATTTACAGAAATCCTGAGGAAAAAAAGGAAATGTGAAAATCCATGTTATTAGCAATCCACCTCCTGAAATCAACACAACTGGTTATGAACAAATTGTTTCCTCAATTTCCACTTTAATTTTCTTAACGTTTGTGTTGGAAATCATGATCCCACTGTAGAGGGCTTAAGGATGATCATCTTTAGCATTAATCTCCATTTTAAATTTAGAATTTGGGTCTCATGAATGCCCTGCTAGGAAAACTTGTAAATTACAATAACTACTAAAATAATGAAGTCCTTGTAAGAGGTAGTGACCACTTGGATGCTGTATCCTGAAGCCCCTTTAGCACCTAGGTATCCATTCTTCCAATTCCTGCCAGTATTGTCAGCGGATGACTCAAAGCTAAGTCCCTTTCTAGGAACTGCCCACACTGGAAGGAAGCTGCTTACCCAGGTCATGTGTCTCCCCAATATTCAATGACTTGTCTATGTGGGGGCACAAAAACTTGGCCCCTAACCTCCATTATGGAAAGCTATGAAGGCAATTCCTCTTCAAAACTCACTGTAGGGTTGGCCAAGGCTCTTTTACAACAGATTCACAATTTGACCTCTCCTTCTGCCTAATTCATCCTTCACTGGAATTGTCTCCTCATCCTTATAACTCTTATGTAAAAATCTTAGAGTCACAAAATATGTTTCATATGACCTATAATAGAGGGATAATATAAACCTATATTGAGTCAAAGTTTAAAATTCCTTACAGTATTCATTTGACAGAAAGATAAACCAATTAAGAGTGGCATTTCCCTTAACAATGGGGCCTGTGGACACAGGCAGCACCCAGAAGATAATATGCAACAAATAAGACATCTGTACTTTAGAGAGTGAGCTCCCTAATACTTCTAAATGATTTTAAAGAGGAAGTAACAGAATATGCTTCTAGAAAAATTATTTTGGCCATTAAGGGAATGGGGGGGTTAGGGAAATACAGAGGTACCAGTTTAGAGGCTGTCTTTATCCAGGTGAGTGAGAAATGTGGGGGCAAGACAGTCAATTCAGTGGTGGTTGAGCCACTCTCCAGAGCCATGCAGGAGAGAGAACCACTGGATTTAGCTGGTGATTAGATGTCATACATGAAGGAGAGAGAGGAATCAGAGAAAGTGGAGATTCCAAAGTTGACTGTTGTCTGAGTGAACAGTTATGTTCTTCACTCGATTGGGAAAACTAGAGAGGAAGTAGGCTACAGAGGAAAGAAACTGATTTCGGTTTAGACCAGCTGAATTTCAAAAGGCACTTAGAATGAATTGAAATTGGATGAGAGAGGAGAAACTACTTTGGAAACATTAAGACATTTTGCTTCATCTGATAAAAAATAATTTAGTATTGCTCAGACTAGATATAAGTTGATACCTTTTCTATCTTTCTCTTTCTTGGTCCCCACTCTTCGTGGTTTCCAAACTTGTTCTCTTCAAACCAGACTACTCAGATGAGAACTTTATTTGAGCACATGTATCAGTTTTCTATAGCAAAAAGCTTCTGGTCTAAGATGGATCTGCAGAAGAGCATTAGGAAGACCTGATTATCTGGTTGACAGTTGCATTCAATCGTATAACTAATTTCAGTTTCAAATAGGAACTGAAGCACAAGAAAGTCAGGCAATAATTAAAAAGGCATTTGGGAATATTCATGAAGGAAACATCATTCAGGCATGGATAAATTTTCTTTAGTTCACCAAGGGAAGCACTGAACAAGATCCTCTTTCTTTCTCTCTTATATATACATATACATACATAGTTTTGTATGTTAAATTATAATATATGATATTTTATATAGTACATGTATAAGAATTGCACATACATATATCCTAATTTCACATCTATTTGGAAAATATGGACAGTGTATCATTCCTCCATTATTTTATAACTTGTCATATAAACACAGAATGAATTATAAGGAAAATTATTTTTGAGCAAATATCATACTTTAAGGGTCTATAAAGCTCTAGAAGATGGATTACTCTAAGCAGAGACTTGTATATCTGCTCTAATTGTGCTCTTCTCCACTTCTGAACTCTGAGGGATTTTCCTCCTCAGTTCATTAAAGCAAGTCCTACATGCCCTTATAATGAATTGAGTCAGTTACTTTGGTATTTCTAAAAGAATTGTCAACATATGACTGCATCTCTTCATTGCGTTGGAAGGTTATGGAACCAGGAATTTCTTCTCTTAACCAATTTTCACACTAGAAAAATCATACCAATAATCTAATCAGCTTGCTTTGGATGAGATAACTAGAATATCACTACTAATTTTACAAAACCAATAACTATAGCCAAAAGAATCGATTTTTACCATATTAGACACATTTCTTCAAAACTGCCTGGACCAGATCATTGAGAAGTTATATATTTTGATCACTTCTGCTTTAGATTTTCTGCCATTGACCATGTAGTTTTTCTTTCTTTCATTTTAAAACACCAATAGACTCTGTAAATCCTGGAAGAATAGCAAAAATCATGGACCAAGAAAATTATCTTTTTTTTTTCCCTATGAGTTATATACTTTAAGTGTAATTATAAAAATGTGACCAGAATGACCCTGTTTATGGACTGATACCATCTGTCACCCATGGATTTCTGTTTCATGGCATAATGCACTTGCAGACACATCCTGTAGGAGTTGTATAAGGTGGCACACTCCTACCTGAGTCTACTCCTCCGCTGCCCTTCTGTTCCCAGAAATATTTATTTATTCAGAATTAGGAGTAACTGGGAATAACATCAAAAGAAAAAAAAAAAAACTCTGTTACTTATAATTATTCATCATCTTAGCCTCTCTAGAGTTCATTTTTCTGCAGAAGCATTATAAATCCCCCTGGATCAGATGTCAAAAAAGAAGAAAAATTTCTACCTATGGAGTACTGAAGTCTCACTTTAATTTTAGATGAAGAAACATGAAGTAGTTTCATTCGAACTCTTTCAAAAGTTTTATAGATGACTTCTTTCACTTTTGACCTACTACCAGGGCAAAACCCCATATCCATTTCATTAAAAGTCATGGGTTTTATTTATTTATTTTTGAGGTGTAAAGTAAAATAAATGTCAAAGTGTAATTAAAAGTGACTTTTTCAGGAGTGGGTGCTGAGCTCCATCAAAGGAACTTTTATTAGGTGTAGAATCTTTTCATCTTCCTGAGTCCTGGACCCTACTGCTGGCATCTTAGCCAGGTAACAAAATTAGTTGTTGAATAGATGACACTTAGAAGGGGATAAGTACAGGGCTGAAAACCTGGCAAGTATTGTTTTCAAATACATTTGGGATTTCACATCAGGTTATGAAGTAGAGAACTAGTTCTTAAATTCAATTCCTGCAAAGAATAATCAGAGACTTAATTTCCTACTAGGAGGCAAAAATAAGGAGATGAACATGGGGTCTAGATTGGAACCCCAGATTCCAGACTTTGTAAGGATGATTTTCCCATTGAAAAAAATTCTGTCTTATTAATTTTATATGAAAATGGGAATGATACTACCTACCACACATGACAGGTAGTATAGGGAAGTAACATAGGGAAAGCTCCTGACAAATGGTAAATTCTACATAAATATTCATTTTCTCTGGTGTTTTTTTTTCTTTTTAAATTTTTTTTCTCAGAACCTGATCCCAACTTTATTTTTTTCCCTTTTTAAAAATTAAACTATAGTTAATTTAGAACACTGTACCAATTTCTGCTGCATAGCAAAGTGACCCAATCATACATATATGTACATTCCCTTTCTTATTCATTCTCATTCATCATGGTCTATCTCAAGAGACTGGATATATTTCCCTGTGCTGTACAGTAGGCCTCATTGTTTAGCCATTCTAAATGTAATAGTTTGCATCTACCAACCCTAAACTCGCAGTCCATCCCACTCCCCTCCTCCTACTCCTCTGGGATTTTTAAATTACACCTGTTATTTGGAGAAATGTATTGCTAAGTATGTATTTGTATTTGTTAGTTCTTTTAGCTCTCTTTTTGAGCTAACACAAAGGATTGAATTTTTTAATCTGACTCACCTGAACCAAAAATATTGCCTGTTATTAATGTGAAAGGCACTTGAGAGGCTGAGACAAAGTAGGGATAAGTCTAGGATACAGAGAGAAGCTTCTTAGGTCCTTCTTCCCTGCATAAGACATGTGTTCTCTGGCCAGAGGAGACATGGCCTCCAAGTGACAAACTATCCCCTCACACAGCAGGAGGACTTTAGTTCTCTCCATGTTATTCCTTAGTTTATGTAATACTGTCCAAGATTCATAAATCTGTAGATTCCTGATTTAATAACTACAGGAAATCCTAAGCCATGGGATTCCTGTAAAGATTATTCTATGGATAAATATTCTCCTTTTACTAAATATTATTATTATTCTATTTAGTCAGAGGTGCAGAAAATTGTTGGCAAGGACATTCAACTAGATGTCCTACCTTTTATTTCCCACAAGAGTATGGGAGTGAATGGATCACAGCTGCTCTCTTTCTTCCCCCACCTCCTCTCTGTTTAACAAAAGGTTAACATGTCAATTGGCCCATGGACATGTCAATTCCCTCCTATTCTCACTGAACCTTCATGTAAACTTCCGATAAACTGATCCCTATGAAATAACAGAAAAAGTATGGGACAAGCATTCAGGAACAGGAATCCTTGTGATTGTCATGACATTGTGCATGTTACTAAAAGTTTTGAGGTTTTTTTAAGGATTGCATAGAAAAGATAGTATAATCTAAGTATTTCTGAGTCATTTCTTTATCTGTTACATTGAGATTATGCTTGTTCTTAGTATTCAGAATGATTTGGGGAACTGTATATGATAAGTATATGAAAAACAATAGAAGGCACAGGAATATTATATATTGTGTATGTATCAGTTCCCTTTTCAAACTGAGATTACACATCTCAACTTTCAGAGAAATGTATAATCAATAAAAATTTACATTTTCCTCAATGGAAAAAAAAGCACTGAAATTTTTTGTATATGCACCATGCTTGTTGTAAAGTATATAAACAGTTACAATATATAAAATCAAGTACAAATATTCTTAATTCCTAGCATAGCTTTAGACTACTTTCTCCCTTTTATTTTATATATATATGTCTATGTACATAGACATATACCATATACTTTTCTGCATAATTCTCTATGTGTAAGTATGATATTATCATTATAAATTTGCAACTTGCATTTCTCCTCCAAAATTTTGTCAATATATCAATATAAATTGATCTACATCATAATTATTCATTCCCAGGTAGTCTAAGTTTATGTTCATATGTACACTTAAGTATTAACTAAATGTCTGTACTAAATCTTTGGAGTTTATAGTCATACTAATTTTATAGATGAGGATAATTTGTAGTACAAATTTTTAGTCTAGCAGTGGTAGGAGACTTTGTTTACCAAAACTATCAATGGCAAAATTATTATGGTGGTATATCCATAATACATTTTATATACATGACAATGATTGCTAATGATTGAGAACAGACTATATTGTATGCCAAACAACATGCTAAGAGTTTTTTGTTGCTGTTGTTGTGCTGCACCTATGGCATGTGGATGTTACCAGGCGAGGGACAGAACCTGTTCCATAGCAGCAATCCAAGCTGCTGCATTGACAAATGTGACAATGCCAGATCCTTAAGCTGCTGTGCCACATGGGAACCTTTTTTTTTTTTTTTTTGCTATGAGCCTTATACACATTATCACATTTAATCTTCACAATAATCCTATAAAATAGGTATTATTAATATTTTCAGTTTGGAATGAGGAAAAATGAGACAAAGAAGTGTTCAATATCTTACTGAAGGTCAAACAGTTAAAGATCTGATTGAGTCTAAAAGTCAAGCTTAAATACTATGTTAAACATAAAAAAATCAAGGTTCTTCCAAACCGTATTGTGATGGGAAGTTAAGGCTCAATCCCTCCCTTTGCCGATATTCCCAAGCTTAGAACCTCAGGTTCCTCTTAGCATAAGAGACTCAATCCTTACCCTTTAATCATCTTTTTTCTTAAATTAACTGAACTTGGGATAGAGAGGGAGATGGAGAGAGGGGCTCTTACCAATAAGTAAGTCACATTTTTACTTGATTTCCAGCAGTGTTGCTGCTGCTTGCAGCTCAACCAAAGTGCCAATATTTTCAGTTTCCTCACACCTCTATACGGGGCAGCAAGGTCATTATTACTTTGGAGACCCTCTGATTCAGCAGCCGAAGCCACACTGCATTCTGGCTGGGGTTCTGGGGCTTTGTCACCTTTGACTATCATGGATTTGATTGGCACAGTGAGTTTTTTTAATTTTTTATTTTTAAGCAGTCCTTTTTAAAATTGGAGGCGTTTTCTTTCCTATTGTCTTGAGAACATCTTTTAAGTTATTGCCTAGTTTTTATATAAGGACAAGCTAAGATTTCCAGGGTAGTGAGTTTGACAACAAAATTCTATCTGTATTTCTTTGAGTCAGTTTCTCCTTCTCTGTTGGGTCATCTTCATCTACAGTTAAACTCTATCTGGAGCAGTAAGAACTTGAATAGTATTCAAGGCCTCATCTCTGATTTACCATAGGGGTTTTTCTCAGGAAAAACCGAAGGTCAAAGTTTTCTTAAAATAGCCAATATCTACTGCAAAGTCTTGGAGACCTTTTGCTATCCCCCTCAAGTGGATTGAAGGTTAGTGTGATAGACTGCAGGAGGGGCTGAATCCTAAAAATAACCTAGCTGTTACCTTCTTTACAATACACCTTCCATTTCCTCATCTTCCAAGTAAACCAACCAAAGTTCTAATGATTTATCTTGTTTCAGCCAATAATAATCATAGAATTCCCTCCTTGTACTCTTGGTTTACCTGTGTTTCTCTGTAACAAGAACATCAGAAGTGTTGTTCTGCCCTACAAGGCATTCTAGTACAGGTTGTTACAATGTGATGTTCCTGAGCCTGACCACCACATTGGTGAGGAAATACTGCCACCTGGAAGAGAGTTATAGCAACTAGTCAGTTGTCTTTGAACCTATTTACTTGTACTCGACTTACAATCACCTCCCCGATTCTGTTCATTAACAAACAATGAATTGGAAAAAAAATTATTGTCTGGTTAACATTACAATTTTGTCAACATATTTATTACCAATTCCCATGAGCTTTCTTCAAACACCATTTACTGACTTAAAGATCCTCATTTTTCCTCTTCTAGAAAGCCAATCCTCTATTCAGCATCTCATCCTTGTTAATAAAATTGTCTAGAACTAAAAAGTATTGGAGATTTACCCTACTTTCAGGCTAACAAGTTAGCATGTCCATGGATGTGGACAGAAGACATGAAGTTCCTGTGTCAGACGTAAAAAGCTTTCTTCCCCATAACAGCAATAATCAGATCATTAGTATTTTCTTGTTTCAGTGCCCTGGTGAAGGGAAGAGAAACTGATGATACCTGTTCAAGCAGTGATTTGAGGTGTACGAGAGGAACTCTGGGCTTAGGGAACCCAAACAATTCTTGGCCGCAAATCTGCCCACCTTTTGCTCTAGTAGGAGACATTAACTTTATCATTGGATATCAAGGGTTCCTGCCTTTTTTCTCTAGAAGAAAACACTATCTCTTCCCAGGGTGTTCACTATACAAACATCCATGGAAAAATAATCCAGAACAAAGGTAGCGAGTGTCTCTACTCATGAGATATGTAGAAATGCAGGAGAACAATTGAAAATTGTCTCCTGATAGGGTGGTTGGTTGCACCTCAACTGACATAGGAATATCAAGATTTATAATTCCAAAGATTTCAGCCTTGTTTATGACTTCCAAGCATTCCATTCATTTCCTACCAGTGCCCTTAGCTAGGTGCCCACAACAGCTCTAACTGCTATAATCAGGTGTTGGGCTTGGTTCTCAGCCATGTCTGCTTCCAGCTGTAAGAGAGGAAAGTTTTCGAAGCTCCTAAAGAAGCTGTGTAATTGTCCACTTGCATTCCTGTTGAGTTGCTCATCTCAATTTCTCCTTCACCTCTTGTGCACGCAACAGGACTTCAAAAGTTAAAGTATGCCACAGTCTTCTATAATAAGTGTTTGGTTATTATTATTATTGTAATTGCAATTATTATATCAGTGCCATAGTTACTTGATGGCTTCTTGCCTTCATTCTGCACTCCACTAAGTGTTATGGACTGAAAGTTTATAAAAAATGAAAAACTCAATTTTCTTCCTTTTATGGGAAAAAAATACAGTTCTTTCCTACAGTATGTTTCTACCCTGAGAGTGTCCTTTGCCACTCACACAGAACACTTCTCTCGGGTGACCAAATATGTGATTTTTCTCCAATTAATTCTCTGGGACGTCAACTGGGCATCCTACAATTTAACTCACTTCTGATACTGCCTTAAATAAAGTCATCTTGTGCTCAGTCACACAAGATTCTACTCCCTCACTGATCCCCAAACCCCACATACACCCCAGACACCAGTTGCAAGCCTAAGTTATCACCTGTGCTTCTGGCCAACTGGCTGTAGATCAGAAGTTCCAATGACCTCCTCCTGAGGTTCAATTAATTTGCTAGAGTGGTTCACAGAACTCAGGGGAATACTTATACTTATTAGTTTATTAAATGATATAATAAAGGATACAGAAGAATAGTCAGATGAAGAGAGACACAGGGTGAAGTCTGGGAAGATCCTGAGTGTAGAGCTTTGTCCTGTGGGCTTGGGATGTGTGACTCTCTAATGTGTATGTGTTTGTCAGCCTAGAAGCTCTCAGAACCCTGTACTTCTGGGATTTTATGCAAGATTCCTCATGTAGCACAATTGTCTACAACTCCTCTCACAGCTCTGGAGGATGGGGGGTGGGGCTGATAATGTCAAGTTTCTAATCATGGTTTAGTCTTTTTTGGGACCAGCCCTTATGCAGGAGCCAGCCAGAGTCTCCTTAATGGAACAAGGGCTGCTCCTAGTTCTCTAGTCACTTAGGAAATCACCAGCATTTAAGAGATCTGTGCCAGAAACCAGGGGCAGAGACCCATAAATGTGTGTGTGTGTGTGTGTGTGTGTGTGTGTGTGTGTGTGAGTGTGTATTTGTATCATCGCACAGATATGTCCTCCCAAAATTCATATGTTGAAGCCATAATGTGGCTATATTTGGAGATAAGGGCTGTGAGGAGGTGATAAAAGTTATATGAGGTCATAAACTCTCATCCTATACTGGTGCTCTTACAAGAAAAGGAAAAAAACATCAGAACTCTCTTTCCACATGCATAGGTCAAGAAAAGGTCATGTGAGTACATGGTGAAAAGGTAGGTGGCTATTTACAAGTCAGGAGGAAAGCTCTCACCAGAAATTGACCATGCTGGCAACTTGGTCATGGATTTCCAGCTTCCAGAGCTTAGAAGATAAATTTCCATTGTTTAAACTTTAACATCCAGGGGATTAAGATGGCGGAATAGAAGGACTGGAACTCAACTTCTCTACTAAAAACAACAAAATTCACAACTAAAGGCTGAGCAATCTTCAACCAAATAGACTGGAAACCTTAAAAAAGATATCCTACACCAGCCCAAATAGACTGGAAACCTTAAAAAAGATATCCTACACCAGAAGACAAAGAGGAGGCCACATCAAAAGGTAGGAGGGGCAATTACATGATATACATTACCCCATACCTCCTGGGTGGGAAGCCCCACAGACTAGAAAGTAACTGGTTCACAGAGACTCACCTACAGGAGTAAGAGTTCTCAGCCCCATACCAAACTCCCATGTGTGGGGATCTGGCGCTGGGAAAAAGAGCCCCTGGAGCATCTGGCATTGAAGGCCAGTGGGGCTTGTATGCAGGAGCTCCATGGGACTGGGGGAAACAGAGACCCCATTCTTAAAAGGCACACACAGACTTTCATGTGCACTGGGTCCCAGGGCAAAGCAAAATTTCCATAGGAATCTGGGTCAAACCTAACTGCAGTTCTTGGAGGACATCCTGAGAAAACAGGGGTTAAGCTGGCTTGTTGTGAGGGAAGGACATTAGAAGCAAAACTCTTGCGAATTTTCAGCAGCGTGCCTTTCTCTGGAGGTGGCCATTTTGGGAAAATCTGGCCCCACCCATCAGTCAGGGCTGAAAAGCCACAGGGCAAACAACAATCCAGGTGGGATGACAGCCCCACCCCTCAGTAAACAGGCTGCCTAAAGACCCCTCAGGCACACAGCCTCCTCTAATCCCATCCAGAGACAAAGCCCTACCCACCAGAGGGATTAGAATCAGCTCCACCTACCAGTGGGCAGGCATCAACCCCCCCCCCCCCCCCGCAGGAAGCCTACAGCAAGCCCCCATACCAACTTCAGCCACAAGGGGGGAGAACACCAGAAGTAAGAGAGGATACAACTCTATTATCTGTAAAAAGGTCACCACACCAAGAACCTATATAAATGAAAAGACAGAGGACTATAACTCAGACGAGGGAGAAAGGAAAAACCCCAGAAAATCAGCTAAGCCATGAGGAGATTCTCAGCCTCTGGGAAAAAGACTTTAGACTGTTGATGCTGAAGAAGATGCAAGGCATTGGAAATAAACTGGAGGCAAAGATGGATAACTTAGAGGAAACACTGACCAAAGAGATACAAGATATAAAACTTAAACAAGAAGAGATGCAAAATACAATAACTGAAATAAAAAATTCACTAGAAGCAGCTAACAGCAGGATACAGGAAGTAGAAAAACAAACAAGCGAGGTGGAGGACAGATTAGTAGAAATTATGGATGTGGAACAGAAAAGAGAAAAAAGATTGAAAACAAATGAAGAGAGTCTCAGAGAACTCTGGGACAATGTTAAATGCACCAATATCCATATTATAGGGGTGCCAGAAGGAGAAGAGAGAGAGAAGGAGACAGAAAAAATATTCCAAGAAATAATAGCTGAAAACTTCTCTAACATGGGAGAGGAACCACCCACTCAAATCCAGGAAGCACAACGAGTACCATATAAAATAAACCCAAGGAGGAATACACCAAGGCACATATTAATCAAACTGACCTAAATTAAAGACAAAGAGAAAATATTGAAAGCAGCTAGGGAAAAGAAACAAATAACATACAAGGGAACCCCAATAAGGTTATCGGCAGATTTTTCAGCAGAAACTCTGCAGGCCAGAAGGGAGTGGCATGATATATTTAATGTGATGTAAGGAAAAAACCTCCAACCAAGATTACTTTACCCAGCAAGGCTCTCATTCAGATTTGAAGAAGAAATCACAACCTTCTCAGATAAGCAAAAGCTAAGAGAATTCAGCAACCCTAAACCAGCCTTACAACAAATACTAAAGGAACTTCTCTAGGTAGAAAAGAAAAGACAGCAACAGGAAACAAAAATTCTACAAATGACAAGGCTTACCGGTAAAGGTATATATACAGTAAAGATATGAAATCATCCATGCGCAATTATGCCACCAAAATCAGAAATCATGAGAAGAGGTGGGTACAAATGCAGGACACTGGAGATGCACTTGCAATTAAGAGAACAACAACTTAAAACAATCTCATATACATATAGACTCATATCAAAACTTCAGAATAACTGCAAACCAAAAATCTACAATTGATACACAAAGAAAAATAAACTCAAATACAACACTAAGGATAGTTATCAAACCAGAAGAGGGGAGAACAAGAAAAGAAGGGAAGAAAAAAGAGCAACAAAAACAAATCCAAAGCAACTAATAAAATGGCAATAAGAACATACATATCAATAATTACCTTAAATGCAGCACTATTTTCAATAGCCAAGACATGGAAACAACGTAAATGTCCATCAACAGAGGAGTGGATCAAGAAGATGTGGTATATACACACAATGGAATATTACTCAGCCGTTAAAATGAGTGAAATACCAGCATTTTTAACAACATGGATGGACCTAGAAATTATCATGCTAAGAAAAGTCAGCCATATAATGAGACACCAACATAAAATGCTTTCACTGACATGTAGAATCTGAAAAAAAGACAGACTGAACTTCTTTGCAGAACAGATGCTTACTCACAGACATTGAAAAACTTATGGTCTCCAGAGGAGACAGTTTGGGGGGTGGGGGGCTGTGCTTGATTTATGGGATGGAAATCCTGTGAAATTGGATTGTGATGATCATTATACAACTATAGATGTGATAAATTCATTTGAGTAATAAAAAACAAAACAAAACAAAAAAAATAAATAAATAAAAATAAAGTTTAACATCCAACCTGTGGTATTGTGTTGTGGCAGTTGAACACACTAAGATACCAAGCCACCAGTAAGCAGCAATTTGAATTATTGTAATACTACCACCTGCCATGGATTACTCATTACTCATTTTCTTCTGCCAAAGGGATTATCCCTGCACTTCTCAAATGGATAAACAACTCAGTTCCAGAGTTTCACTTTGGACAATATCTTTTCTGAAGACACTCCTAGTTCCAATTTTTCTATCAGTCAGTATGAGAAAATATATCAGATAAACTCCAATTGGGTAATTTGAAAAGAGTGTAATAAAAGGTCTATTTACTGTCATCTGAGCAAAGTGTTTGGAAACCCATAGGAGACAATACACGTCATTGCTAGGGCAAGAGATAAGAAGAGAAAATTGTTACTGGGAGCTGGAAACTAAGAATGCTGAGTAAATAGGATTGCCCGACAGGGTCCAACGCCTTAGGGGCCAAGGCCTGAATCATCCCACTCCAGTCCTGGTGGGAGTATTAGGGTAATTCCCCCCCCCCCTTTCCCTCAGATCCTTTCACTTTTAAAGCTTTTAAATTTATTTTTATTTTTTAAAGAACAACTGGTGGCATATGATTATACTAGAAACTTTCCATTGTTTCAGGGATGGACATATATTTTAGGTATGAAGTTATTTTTTTCTGTCCATAGGGTTTCTTCCAGTACATGCATTTATAAACTTTCAGAAGAACTTATCCTTCAACTTGAATCTCAAATAACAAATCTCTTGTGGATAAGGTAGTTGATGGGACTTTTATATAATCCCAGTATGGGGGACACAAATTCTTCCTGGTTGAAGGAAAAAAGTGAATGCCAAATAGCAAAAAGGATTAATTGTAGAATAACTTCCACTCGTTTCAACTTCCCTACCCCCAGCTCCCTTGCTCCTTCCTTCATCTTACTCTCAACTCTGGGAGGCAGATCTACATGCCTGTACAGAGGAAGGAAGAGCATGCTATTGGGGTACTTATATTCTGATTTCTTTTCTGTTGGGTTGCTATGGCCTGACTGCCATGATTGGCAGGTCAAAGTTGTTGGGGATCAAATCCATTCACACAGATGTCTCTGCTTCTGGGATTTGGGAACTGTTCCCTCATGTCCAGGAGAAATACTTGCACGCTGTATTACCTGTCCTGCATTACTTCACTTTCCTTTGTGTTTTCTTATCCTCTTGCCACAATTTGGGTAAACAATTCCTTTATCAAATTATCTCCAATTACCCTGTGAGAGTGCCATCTGTTTCCTATTAGGACCCTAGATTGCCCCCCAGCTCCTTTAGTTTTCTTTGGGTTATTATGATACTTTAAAGGTAAGGATACCAAGGTCATGAGAGGTTGGTACATTTCTTCCAGCTTTTTATGGATGTCCTTAACCAAGTAAAAGTCACATCATTTGTACAAATTGCATCCTGATTTTTTCTCATCATTTTTCTTTACTCATGTCACGAAATTTTCTTGATAAATATAATTTTAAGGACTACATGACAATCTATTTTGTGGGTGTGAAATGATTTACCAGACTGACTCTCTTCTGTTCAAATATTTGGATCATTTTATATTTTTCATTAGTGAATAAAACTATGATAAACATTTTTGAGGGTAGCACTATCTAACCTTTATATATATATAAATATATATATATATACACATAAATGTACATATATATAATATGTAAATATATATATAATTTACTTACATAATATTTACATATATTCAATTTGAAACTCTATGTATGTGTGTGTATTTATATATATATATATACACTTTATGTATATATAAAGTAGTCAGCTCCAAGAGTAATTTATTCTAGGAGGGAACTCATTGCCTAGACTTAGAATAAGAAACTCTCTGTACAACAAAACATATATATATATAATACAAAAATCTCTATATCCACATTTATTTATTTATTTTGAGCATACATATTATATATATATATATATATATATATGTTATGTTATATAGAGTTTCTTATTCTAGCTTTTTTGTTCCAATTTCTTTTCTCTGTGGATCTTGCTAAAGATACAGGGAAAATAGTACTGTTTCCAGGCAATGAGTTCAGTCCTAGGATAAACTATTCTTGGAGCTGACTTTATTTATTTATCTCGAGCAGGTTAGAAACAGTGGTAATGACAATGTCTTATGATTGAATAGCACTGTGGAGCTAATAAAGCAAATCTCATATGGCCAACCAAACTTCCCTGTATACTAGACTGGACATGTGGAGAAGAAACAGAATCACAATGTCTAGAATTTGCTACAATATCAGTTTGGTTACTCATCTATTGATGCTGACTCTGAAAACTCCACAGTGATCCTGATGAGTACTAACATCCCACGAATTTTATTTTTCATATTTGAGGAGTCAAATAGGCTAAGCTTGAATCTGTGCACACAACTTCTACTTTGCTACTTACTGTACAGAAGATTTGATTTCTTACAAGTGTTTTTTTTTTTTTTTTTCTTTTTTCTTTTTAGGGCTGCATCTGCCACATATGGAAGTTCTCAGGCTAGGGATCAAATCAGAACTATAGCACGAGCCATAGTCACATAGGATCCAAGCTGCGTCCGTGATTGAGGCCAGGGATCAAACCTGCATCCTCATGGATCTTAGTTGCGTTTGTTAACTGCTGAGCCATGAAGGGAACTCCTCTCCTAACTTTTGATATCTCATCTCTAAATGGAGATTAAAAATATCTTCTTGACATGGCTGTTGTCAAAATGAAATGTGCACTCATATTTTAAAAAAAGTATTTCATAAAATGTTGGTGAGTACTAATGGGCTAGAGACATACTCACTAGATATAGTAAGGAACTCTATCCTTGGACTGTATTACCAGGTTGTTTATTTTTTTTTCCCCCCATCAGTCATTATCTAATCTAGAAGAAAGGGAAAATGTGTTCTAGCAGCTTTACATAATTAGTACTGAAACAGCTGTCATATAGAATATTCTCTGTGCTTATGATCCTAGATGTGACTGTTCAACCTTGACTCTGCTCTTAGCTGGAGTAGGCTGTTGTCTCATGCTGGGTCTTGAAATTCCATAGTTAGAGTCACTTCTTTGTGCTAAAATTGCTCTTACTTGCTATAAAAACAAGGCATGGGATCTTATAATACAGAATAGTTGCCCTAGAAAGGATCTGAGCAAACATCCAGTCCTGGTATTATAAATTCAAATTTCTAGGGGGGCATGAAAGAAGAATAGTGGATATAGAATTCTGTAACCTTCTTGTCTTTAATTTTGTCTTATGTGATAGAGACTTGAGTATGAATACATTTTTTTTTTAACCTTTGGAAAACAACAATGAGGGAGTGCTGATCAATCGGAATGAAACTTTAGTTTTTATAACTAGGAAAAATTAGTGAATGGTGGCATTTGGGCAAATTGGAGATGCATGCTTTATACTGGGTCCCTAGAAACAGATTCTGAGGAAAAGAATGACATGTAGGCTCACAGGAGTGTGCTCTTAGGAGATATATTTGTGTGAGGAAGGCAGCATTGAACAAAAGACCTCATCTGATTTCATGGGGAGTTCCAGAGCTGTCATGGCCCTACAGAGTTGTCTTCAACTAATGGAAAGGAGTGTGTCAACGGCTAAGGGCCCTTACTGGGAGGGAATACAGTCTTGAGTGAGATAGTTCCTTGCTGGTCAAGGGAAATTTGTCATGTGGGACACAGCTATGAGCTGTCAGCAGCTGACCTTCCTGGTAGAGACTGAATGCAGGGTGAAGAGGTAAGGTGATTATGTCAGCTCTGAAGAGGGAATCTGAACAGAATACCATCTTAACCCTCCTAGGCTGCTAACCTATTTCAGTTGTTTGTTGTCACATGGAGAAATAAGACCAATAACATCATACCCTCCAATGTTTCCAGAAAATCCTCTAATTCATATTAGTGGGTTGCCTCTACCTATTTTAAATCTTTTTTTTTTTTTTTTTTGGTCTTTATGTCGTTGTTGTTGTTGTTGCTATTTCTTGGGCAGCTCCCGCGGCATATGGAGGTTCCCAGGCTAGGGGTCGAATTGGAGCTGTAGCCACCGGCCTACGCCAGAGCCACAGCAACGTGGGATCCGAGCTGCGTCTGCAACCTACACCACAGCTCACTGGCAACGCCGGATCATTAACCCACTGAGCAAGGGCAGGGACCAAACCCTCAACCTCATGGTTCCTAGTCGGATTTGTTAACCACTGCGCCACAACAGGAACTCCCTATTTTAAATCTTTGTCAAATGTAAAATACTACAAAACACCCATGTGGTCTTGGGGCTCCTAGTCAGTTAATTCATATTTAGTTCAATCTCCTCATTTTACAGATGAGAACACTGAATCTTTGAGAAGAAAATAAAAAGTTCGCAGTCATAGAATTAAGCAGCTAACTTTGATTTCCTAGTTCTCAGTGCGGAGATTCTTGCTCTTTTCTCTAAATCGAGCCAATGGATATCTATGAAAATGTGCTTCTTCGTACACTAACTTAGATACTCATCAAGTCTTCATAGGAGCATTACAGATAATATCTTGTTCATTAAAATTTATTTGCAGATAGCCCCAAGGGAAACACTTGGTACTAAATGTTGCTTCAGGGCAGGCACTCCAAAAAAGCTAGCACCACGTTGCTGGTCTCCTAATTAGTAGATTAGGACAGGTCTGCGAGTCTCTGGGGATCCATAAAAGATTGCAATTAGTTGGGAAAGTCAGATTGTAAAGTACATTGTATAAGGAGAGTTCAAATGGAGTAGCTGTCTTTTTTTTATGCTCTTCTACTTAATGCTAACTAGGTGCCATCAGAATTAGAAAACTTTTTATTTTTGCTTTTTTTTGGGGGGGACACACCTACACCACAGCCACAGCAATGCCAGATCTAAGCTGCATCTGTGACCTCCACACAACTCGTGGCAACGCTGGATACTTAACCCACTGAGCAAGGCCAGAGATTGAACCCGCGTCCTCATGGATACTAGTCAGATTTGTTTCTGCTGTGCCACAAGGGGAACTCCCTAGAAAACACTTTTTAATTGTACTTTTAATTCCTTATATTGACATTTGTTCAGTGTCCTCATTTTCAGGACAGTGAAAGAGAAATCAGAGTTGCAGGGAGTTTACAGAAGGCCAAGAGATTTGGTGAAGCCTCCTTATCTTCTTAATCTCTATTTCTACTTCTTGTACCTGGCAAAGTCCTTGGGAAAATAAACAGTCATGAGATGGTGAATAAAAATGGAAAAGAACAGTTATACTAAGTAATATAATAGAAGTATTTTATGCCATGTGTTCATATCTTTTACCTCTTTGCCTCCTCATTTCTTTCTCTCACTTACAAATATACTGTGTTTTCACTCAAAAAAAAAAAACCCTTAAAAATTCATTTCTCACTGAAACTCTTATTTTTTTCTCCATCTTGTTGTTGCTAAACTTCTTGAAATAATAGTATAACCCATTATTTCTCAAAATTTAAAATGCCTTAATGTCACCAGGGAATCTTGCTAAAATGTACATCCTGATTACATACGTCTGGGGTGGGCCTGAATTTTTAAATTTCTAATAGGCTCCTAGATAATGATAATACAGCTGGTCCATGGTAAACTTTGAGTAGAAAAATCAAATTACAAATTAGTTTACTACAAAATTCTTACCGCTTGCTACAGTGTTTTTGTCCACCCCAAATTCATTTGTTGAAGCCTCAATTTTCAAAGTGATGGTGTTTGGAGACAGAGCCTTCAGGAGATAAGTACAGTTAAATTAGAACTTGAGAACCCTCATGATGGGACTAGTCTCCTTATAAGAAGAGGAAGAGATGCTGAAATCTCTGTGTACTCCATGCGATAATATATCAAGAAGGTAGCCATCTGCAAACTAGGAAGAGGTTTCTTACCAGACACTGAATTTTCTGGCACCTTGATCTTAGACATCCTAGCCTCCAAATCTGTGAAAAATAAATGTCTATTAATTGTGCTCTAGAACTCTCAGTTGGAAATACTGATGATTCCCCAAATATAACCTATCCCCAAACAGTTTTGTCTTCGGATATTTAATGAACACAACCCTCATATGCCAATGTATAGATCTTTTTTCATAATTACTCTGGGCTTGGGATAAACTATACCTATTTTTAAAATAATCTTTTAATTTTAAAACAATTTAAGACTTATAGAAAAACTGCAGGAGTTCCCGCTGTGGTTCAGCAGAAATGAATCTGACCAGCATCCAGGAGGACGCAGGTTCCATCCCTGGCCTTGCTCAGTGGGTTAAGGATCCAGTGTTGCCATAAGCTGTGGTGTAGGTCACAGACACGACTCAGATCCTGTGTTGCTGTGGTTGTGGTGTAGGCCAGCAGCTGTAGCTGCAGGTCAACCCCTAGCCTGTGGAACCTCCATATGCTATGCACGTGGCCCTAAAAAAGACAAAAAAGAAAATAAATATTACAAAGATAGTACAAAGAGATTTTAATACCCAATATTAAGTTTCCCTTTATTAAATCTTATGTTAATATAGTGTATTTATCACACTTAATGAAGAAATATCAATACATTACTATTAACAAAACTCTATAATTTATTCAGATTTCCTGTTTTTCCATAATGTTCTTTTTCTGTTTGAGGATACTACCCAGGATACCACATTACATCTATTAATCATGTCTCCTTGAGCTCATCTTGATTGTGACAATTTTTGAGATGTTTTTTGCTTTTGAGGACCATGACAGTTTTGAGAATTACTAGTCAGGAATTTTGTAGAATATCCCTCAGTTGGGGATTTTGTAATATTTTTCTCACTGTTAGACTAGAATATATGTTTTGGGGATGGGACCACAAAGCGAAGTGCCATCTCATAACATCTTATCGAAATTGCACACTGTCAATATGGCCATTGCTATTAACCTTAATTGCCTGGCCAGACATATTTGCCTGTTTCTCTCCTGTTAAGTTACTGTAGTCTTTGGAAGAAAGTCACTATGCGTAACCCACACTTAGAGTACGGAGTTACATTCTTCCTCTAAGGATAGAGTATCTACATGCATTATTTGTACTTTTTCTCCATGAGATTTAAAGCACTTTTGCTGTGAATGAGAAAGGGTAAGTTTCATCTACCCCTGACTTATATTAGAGGCATATAAATATTTAAAAATTATTATTTATCTCATATTATTAAAGTTCTGCTATGACAGAAGTGAAAATTAAGGTCTTTGATATCCTGCTGTGGTTGTGACATGGATGACCTGACAGCAGTATTATTTTTCACAACTATGGAAGGAAACTGAGATAAGGATAATCACTGAATTTTTACAGGCACTATATTTTTCTCTCTGATGGTACTAATTTTAAATATATACAAAATTACTCACTTTTAAGCAGTAATATTTTGGGTTTTCCAACGAAGGGGAGGACCAATTAAATAATATCTGCACAGTTTTCTTTAAATTTTTATAACTTGCTTGTTGAATATGTGATTTCTGAAGGAATAAGTATCACATGGACTATAGCCTATTGTGACAATCACACTTCCTGCTTCACAAAGGACTGTCAAACAAAACATCTGACTCTCCTGTGAAGCCCTGGATGACTTTTCTATGGATTACACAGTTTAGATCATAACAAAATATTATGCAGATCATTTTAGGGAAGACTTGGGGAAACTATATAGGCATAGCATTTATACCAAAGTATTTTGTGTAGTTGGTGTGGATCAGTGTAGGGATTGCAGGCACAGAAAACCTGGACTCAACTGGGTCAGTTTCTCTATGAGATGGCACACTGTGGGCCCCCTACCAATCTTTTCTTTCAAATAGAAATGTTCTGTTTTTAAGGGAGAAGAGTGATTTCATCACCAATAAAACTGAATTACAACATCTGTTTCACAATGTATTTCATATCTTTTTTGGACAGTTCTAACACATTTCTGAATATAACATTTTTTTTTCCCCTTCTGATGCCACAATTATGGCTAAGATTACTAGATGTGGAATTTAATGTGCTTTAAAAACATGTTTTTCTCCTTTCTTTCCTTCCTTTCCTCCCTCCCTCCTTTCCTTCCTTCCTTCCTGCCTTCCCATTTTTTTTTTCATGAAATGAATAGGGTAAAGTCCAAGAAAACAAGAACTTTACTCTTATTAAGACCTGGACATTGTTATCAGTCTTTTAAATAGGTTACTATTCTTGGTCTCTACAACGTATAATTGCCTTTCATAAAGTATTTTCAATGGTTCCTCACATTTTTTATCATAAACAATTATTTGAGATGGGGTATAAAGCACATATGAAAGAATTTACAAAATGAAAATGCTGTTACCAGGCAAGCACCATTTTAACTAACATATGTTAAAAACTGAAAGTATATCTGCATATCAGAAGTCCCTCTTGTTCAACCTTGCAATCTCTATTTCCAGTGAAGATAATTATTATTTTCACATTTTTAGTTATTATTTCATGGATTGCATTCCTAAATGCTATTATTTAGTTTTGCCTGCTGTTAGACAATTCAATACATAGAATAATATAGAATGTGTTCTTTTGTGACTATTTTTCTCAGTCAGCATTGTGGTCTTCATCTCTGTAGTGGCACATTTCTGTAGTTCATTTATTTTCAATAACCACATAGTAGTACCTTTTATCACTCTATCAGACTATGTTTCCCCACTATATTCCAAATGTATATTATGTTTTTTTCTAGTTTGAGGCTAATATATAATAATAATGCTATGTAGATTTTTTTATGTGTCTCTTTGTGTACATGTATTATGTTGGGTGTATAAGGATAGTAGATATGAGGTAATTGGGTTGCATATATACAATCTGAGTAGATAATCCTAAATTTTTCCAAAGTAGTTAAAACATTTTGCATTCCCAATCAGCATGTGAGAAAGTTTTTGTTGCATATTTTCATCAATGCTTTTACTTTTGACCTTTAAATGCTGGCTGAATTAGATGTCATGTGGAAACTTCCCATTGGCAAGCTAAATAATTTCTTTTGCAATTTGACTACTCTAGTCTCTGGCCTAGGGCATTTCTACGCATCTCAGTGGCCTTATACACCCTTTTAAGTTGATTTATTCCAATGACTAGACAAGAAGCTGCCCAGCTTCTTGACCTGTCAGCTTCACCCTCCTCCAGAAAATACCATGTGTCCCCAGGAAAAGTGGGGCTCTAACCATTTGTTCAGTTTGCTGGTACACAGTCAGTACTCTCACACTTTTAACCCCTCAACTTGATTTTTTTTTTTTTTTTGCCACATCTGTGGCAGGAGGAAGTTTTTGGGCTAGAGATCCAATCCACACCACAGCAGTTACCTGAGCCACAGGAGTGACAATGCCGGATCCTTAACCATGAGGCCACCAGGAAACTCTTTAATCTGGCTTAAATTTTTTGTTGTTGTTTTCTATTTTGGGCATCTTTTCTAATCATCCTTAGTGGAAATATTGCTCTCAATTGCATAGTTGGCCATTAGAAGGAATAGAAACTCTACTTTCCTTACCTTCTATAAGATAATTGAACAAATACTTTTGAGATACTTATTATGTGCTTGGTATTATGCCAAGCACTAGAGATTAACATGAATAATCCTTAATAGTATCAGCAGAGTTATTGAGCAATACAGGTAAAATGCAAGAATGATGTTGGCTAGGTATAAAGCATGGTTTCTGGCAATGGAATTGAGCCATAAAGGATCAAGTACATTATGAGTATAAAAAAACCAAACAGACAAACAAACAAACAACTTGTGGTGATAATGAAATGTAGTAGTGTCCAGTGTTTTAGAGGAGATGACTAGCGTCCCTTAGGCAAGGGTTGTATCAAGGATAATAAGAAAGTATGAAACATGTTTTCAAATTAAAGAGAAAAAAATTAGTACTACAGTATCTTGCAATTATAAGAGCTGTTTGAGGTGGTAAATAAAATTCATAGTAAGTAAATTCTTACTGTTGACAATGAAACAAAGAAGAAGCCTTTAGACTTACTGCAATGTGGCCAGAGATGGGGGACACACTGAAGAAAAATGGCACAAAAAATAATAGGAATGAAGGAAGGAAGAAAGAAGGAAGGATGGAAGGATGGGAAGAAACTCTACCTTGGAATAGAACAAAAATTTCCCTTAATCACATTGATCTATACATTTCTATCAACTTCTTATAATTAACATCAGAATTGCACTGTATAGAAAATACAGTTGTTTATAGTTATGAGTTAGCTATATCATATTTTATAGAACTTTCATTCCATAATACCAATCTCAACTAAAATTGTATTGCATATGAACAACTGAGTTGAAGACCAGATTAGGGAAACATTACATATAGTTAACTAGACAAGATAGAGTTTCCTAATGAATATATTATGTATTCTGGTATAGACTGATGACAAACTTTGTTGAAATATCTTTCTACAATGGTACCAAAAGAGATTTGGATTAAATCTACTTGGAAATAGGAAACAAATGAAGTACTTTAAAAATGTGAGAGACATGGACACATAAAATGACTTTGGAAGTTTTACGATAGTTAAAAAAAAGAAGCCTGGAGACAATTTTAGGAGTAAGAAATGATGATAGCACCAGAAATGTAGAAGAGTGGAAAGTTTTGTAAGATATAAAAATCTTTGTTCTTTAGTCTGGTAATAAAGACGCCCTGCACTCTGTGATAAGGCTAACATTTTACCATTTACTATTCTTTCATTCACCCACTTATTCATTTATTCAACAGAGAATGTTTACCATATGTCAGATTCTGTACTAGGCACTGAGGATATGGCAGGAGGAATAAAACAGGCAATCTTATTTCCATCATATGCTTACATTCCAACTGGGGAAAAAGAGACAATAAATTTAATAAATAATAAAGATATGTCAATGGTGATAAATTTATGAAGAAAACAAACATCAGGGAAGGGGATTAGGGAGTGCTAAGAAAGTAGAATTTCAGATAGTTGGTAAGGAGTGTCTTACTGACAATAAGTGGAAATATCTTTAGGAGATTTTTGTGTTGATTTCTGAAGTAGGTGTGGGGTGAGACATGCGGTATCTAGAGAATAGTGTTATAGGCCCCCCAAATAGTAAGTCCAAAGGCCCCGATGTGGAAGTGTACTTGGCATGTTTGAGGAACAGCATCAAGTTTGCTATGGCTGAAATGAAGCAGGCAGGGACCAGTACTTGATTAGGCTACATAAATAATATGGAAACCAGAAAATTCAAGGCCCTACAGTCCTTAGTAAGAATTTTGGGCTTTATTCTGAGTGAAATAGAAAAAAAAATGGATTTTTAAAAGCAAAATAATAGCATGATTTGGCTTAAATTTTGAAAGAAGCATTCTGGATATTACTTTATAGAGCAGTGAAGGCAGGTCAGGGATACAACTTAGGAAATACATTTGACTAATTAAGGGAAAAAATGTTGTCTTAGACTATGATGGTAGTAACAGAGAAACACAGTTTTTGTAACATAAATTATATATTTTGAATGTGAAGTTCAAAATCTTGAATGTGGAGCTTAAAAAAAAAAAAAAAAAAAAAAAAGAATCAAAAAACGAACTGCACTGTTTTTGGCCTGAGTAACCAGAAAGATGTGATCAATATCTACTGACATAGGAAACACTGGAGAAGATATGCATAAAAAAAGAAGTTAGGAGTCTTGTCTGGACCTGTTGATGCTGCGATACCTGTTAGACTTTGATGTAAATGTAGCAAGACTTTGGATATTTGATTAGAATTTGGAATAATGTTAAAAACCGCGAGGTTGAATGAAGTCACCAGGGAAGTGAGCACAGAGGGACAAGATAACATGTATGTGGACTAAGCTCTGGGCAAATAGATGAAGATTGAGCTGAAAAGATACAGAGAAGGATGAGACAGTGAAAGAGGGGAAAATGGGATGATGAAAACCAAGACTATTAACTTTGTTCTTAGTGACATAGTATATGATACGATAACAAGAGTGAGAAGCTAATAGTAAAGGAACGATCCTATTTATCTGAAGAGATCAGTGAGCTGAGAACCCAGCACACTGGAAATATAATGTATATGAATATGAGAAGCACTAATAATAATAAGAATTATATAAAATAAAGCAACCATGATATAGGAGCTAAAAATCCTCATAGATGGGATCCAAGGTGTCTGCAGGTGATTACAACAATGACAGGTTGTAGTAATATGATGTAGAAATTAGATTGAAAGCTTCTTTTTTTTTCTTTTTAAATCCTAGAGGAAGTTCTGGAAGTAGCAATGAGGAGCAAAGATGATTTTTACCCTATCTCTAAGCTTGACAGTTGGAGTGATGAAGGGAGAAACTCAGGAAATACCTGGGAGGGTTCTGGCTAACGACATCTTTTGGTGAGAGAGCCAGTTAAGTTATAGCAAGCATGTGAGGGGAACCTCCAGAGAAACTGATAAGTATATAAAGGACTCTTCTGTGAATTCCTGAGAGTGTGGTGGAAAGTTCAGGAAATCGGGGGTAGGTGCAATAGTCAGAAAAGCAGATTTTCAGAATTTTATTGGGGTAAGAGTCTGAGTAGTAAAGACTTCACTGGTTGACATAAACTGTGGTAGGAGCACTTCACCACCTCCCAATATTCTGATATAATTTCCGCTTGAAATGCATTTTGCCTTTTTTAACTTGGACAAATACCTTACGTGTGTGTCTTATCTTATCCATGTAATAGTTTTTGACTCCAACGCATATTACTATCTCCTTTTTTCTTTCTTTGTAAAACATGCACAATTTATCCTACTTCTTTTGGTTATGACATTTGTTTATTTACTCATTTAAAATCTCTACTAAGTATTCACTATGTGTCAGGCAACATACAAAGAAGTGATGAACAAACAGGCATAATTCAGTAGCTGACATAAGTTTGTCTGTTTGTGCATTCTCTCCAGTTATATATTTTTATTTATTTATTTATTTATTTTATTACTCAAATGAATTTATCACATCTGTAGTTGTATAATGATCATAACAATCTGATTTCACAGGAGTTCCATCCCTCTACAGTTACATTGTATAGTCTCAAATTATAAAGGTCACATTTTGCAATTTTGTTATATCTCATTTAGTTCCTGTATGATAAAACTGCATAAAACTATTAAGTGTTCTATACTATAATATGAAAAGACTGAATGGATAATTTTTGGCTCTCTCTTGAAATGGATATGTAGTAAACATAAATGCTTAGGTAAAGAATACACCATATGTTTAGATAGATATGTCTTTGATATATCTGTAAATCAGCTTTTCATCATCTGTCAGCATTTCCAAATTATTTTATTGCTAATAAGGGAAAATGTTTTATATACCATGCATTTTTATTAATTTTTAAAATGGTTATCGCCGTCTTGAATAAAAGGGCTCAGGAAAATGATAATAATAGAGATAGTAGAATGAATTTAAAAGGCTCTCAGACAAAAATAAATAAATAAACAAATAAATAAATAAATAAAAATAAAAAGGAGTTCCTGTTGTGGTGCAGTGTAAACAAATCTGACTAGAAACCATGAGGTTTCGGGTTCGGTCCCTGCCCTTGCTCAGTGGGTTAAGGATCTGGCGTTGCCATGAGCTGTGATGTAAGTTGCAGATGTGGCTTGGATCCAGAGTTGCTGTGGCTCTGGCGTAGGCTGGTGGCTATAGCTCCCATTTGACCCCTAGTCTGGGAACCTCCGTATGCCGTGGGGGCCTAAAAATACAAATAATAATGATGATGATAATAAAATAAATAAATAAAAACTCTTGATTCAGGAAAAGTGTTCAATAGGAGAAAAATGACGCAGAAAAAACAGGTTATAAGAAATACACTGTCAGGGAACAACAAAATATCACTGAAAGATTATTTGATGAATTGTTTATATCAGTGTTTATTAATTTCTCTTTAAGTAATTAACTGTTGAATCCATCTTTCAGAGAAAGCCTGAATAGGGATATCTTTAAAAAAATCTAAGATTTTAATGTTTGAGTGAGACTTCAAATTTCTATTTTCTCAACCACAAAGATGAAAAAAAGAACATTGAGCGAAGCCATATTCCTAATAAATATAATGTCAACCAAATGCCATTTAACACTGTTGGTCAATTCTATTGAAATTATTTTTCCTTTAAGCAGAAGTAGTAAGACAAATAATGAGAGGAATTGGAATGTCTTCAGAATTTATGGATGCCTTAACTTTCCCTTCAGGATTAACTCAAGCATAGTCCTATATCAGAGAATGATGGCAAGAGAAAAGGAGGATAGAGAAAGACAAGTGGAGATTGTGAATCACATCTGGGTTGTAAATCCCATCTCAGTTTTTAAGTGTCTTTGTTATTTCTCTGATAGGATGCTAGGGGATATATTCCAGGGATCTGCTCAGAGAACATCACCCAAATCTCAGAACTGAAGTTTTGAGGTAGGATCACTATTTTGGAGCCATCACATTTAACTAATTTATCATCTCCCTGACAAGTACTATAAAGAAAGACCAGCAAATGTGTGGATAGAAGATAAATAGGATCAGATCACGGATGAGGAAATTCAGTTCCCAATGAACTGAATAGAGTAGAGATAACCTTGACTATCCTTTCTGGAGCATGTGGCATAAGATTACTCTCCAGTGACCCACAAATTGTGGTAACAACACAGCTAGTCTTGATAACTTGCATTTTTTCATGTGCTTGAAATATAAAGTGCTTTGAAATAAATGATCATATTCGAGTGCCATATTTTCCTGTGATGTGAGGAGGAATATTTTTCAAAGAAGGAGAATGATATTCCTGACAATGGAATGATAGCTCAAGGTCATTCAACCACTAAATGATAAAGCTGGTTTTTGAACCAACATGCCCAGCTCTTCATCTTCTGCCTTCTCTGGTAATTGCCATCGTGACTTAGGCCTGATGCAAGCTGCTGACTGGTTTCCAGATTTCATAAAATATAGAATCAAGTTTATCATAATCATGACTTCTCTAATTCATTTATTAAAAAACAAATCAATCTTAAACAAAAATATACATAAATGAATGATTTGTAATCATGATCTTATCTGTTGATGTTTTAAAAAAACTTAATATCACCTATGCATATTTTATGTTTGTTTTACAGCCACTAACTGCGGAATGGACATATCAGATAGGCATAAATGAACATTATTACACAAATAATGTATTCAAGAAAACATCTTTTAATACAAAATAACAGGCTCCACACACTTATTTCCATACATAATATAAAAATATTATATGGCAGATAAGATTTTCACAGTTTTGTAAAGACAGAGTTCTCAATTATATCTGTTGACTGTTGGCCTCTTTAAATGTTACCTCACAGAATGTTGTAGTGTAGAAAATGATGAAGCACTTTGAAAGCATAAGTTTGTCTTCTTATAAGTGGCAAATATTGTAATTAAAATTAATATTTATCCTCAAGTTCATTTGATGTCTTTCAAAAATAATGAGATTGGTAGCCAATCTAAATCAATGCATATGGTCTGTTAATCTTAGTGTTTAAACTAATGGCTCCCCCTTAATTATTTAAACCAACAATAGGCAGCTAGTTAGTGCCCAGGCAGTGTTATATCCGTGCGAGTGACTTTGTGACCCGTGGTTTGTGTAGTTATCAAACCATGAACTTATGTAGTTATCAAAAAGTTTACTGAAAGCCTCCCAAAGCAACTGGTATGTAAACCTTTAAAATGTTAGAAGAGTTCAGGGAACCAAAGTTGGTATTTTTATGGAATGTTTAAAGCCAGACATAAATATTTTAGTGAACTGAACTGCTCAGTCATCTGGAGTTTATGACTTGGTTCAAAACCATTTATCTAGTCAGAAGCTAGTCCTAAACTATAGTTTAATATTTCTGTTATACAATTGCAGCAACTAAGTATTACTTGATTCTCAACTTGAAGAGTTCTGTAGAGCTAAAATAGTTAAAAGAATGTGAAAATTATTTGAGGTGATTAGCAAAACCAGTAAAATCCAATAAAACCAATATAAACATGTGCATTTTATTGAAGAATAATCCATTTACTTTTCTGCAATATCAGAATTACATGAGAAATATTTTTTCCCATGACCAAAATAAGGACCTTTGCTGAAACCTCATGAAACAAAGAAAGAATGCTGTAAATATTAATAGAGCTGTTTACATGGTTCTGTAGCTGAATTTATGCTTGCAATAATACAGGTATACTCTCCAAATTGCTAGCAAGGGGAAGAAATGGGCTTTATTAATGTCTACAATTTCAAAGTGCTGCTCCAGATTTTACTCAGGAAATTATTGCTTAAAATCAGTGGAATGTGTAAGACTGTTTTCCCTTAGTTTCTGTCCTGCACCTTATTTCTATTACTCTTTCATTTTGAAAATTTCAAGGTTAAGCAACTATCTCTTCTATAATATTACACAATAAAAATGAAATTACATTTAAAAAGTAAAGTTTGGGCTAAGATATTATATAATGCAAAAGTATCAGTGAAATTACTGTTACCACAACAATGAAGAATTCGGTAAAATGAAGTTACCGTCCTTATGTCCTAGAAGAGAGTTAATTCTTTTTATTAGAATGAGCCTTCTTGAGGACAAGGACACTGCTATATCCAAAGAGCCCCAAATGATGTCTGGAAGAAAGTATGCACTTAAGAAAAAAACTTTTGAATGAATTAATGAATAATTATAATAATCAACATAACCTGTTTATACCACAGAGAAGTATAAGACTGTGATATTGGCTTTACATTTTTACTAAGATACTAAGCCAGCACACTAAACTCAACAACTTTAAAATCAAACTTAGTATTTTCTTTTACAGTAGCTTCATTACTGTTAATTCCTTGTTCTAATGAGTGTTATATATTCCCTTATACTCCAGGTAAAGTCTCAATCATCATCCTAGCCTTTGCAATGGCCAATGGCTTGCCTGTCAATTCTACCTTTGCAAAATTTTTCATTTAGTCACACAGTCTCCAATAACATTGCCCCTGTTCTGATTTGTGTATTTATAATATTTTGTCCTAACAAGTGTAAAAATCCCTTATCTGGTTTCTGAGACTTCAATTTCTATTCTTTTCAAACCACCCTGAGATTGTCAGAGTTATAAGGTGGATTAGTTTGTACTAGGTTGTACTGAATCTATACATTCAAAGAAACAAAAGTGCATGCAAAAAAGATGCAAATGTTTTATTTCTTGCACTTATAAGGAGTCCAGAAGTAGGGTGTAGAAAATCATGAATCCAGAGAAAAAAAAGTCATTCTATACTGCTCCTCTACAATCCTTGGTGCGCCACCTAATGAACCTAGACGGCTAGTTGAGCTACACCCAGCACGGTTACAGTCAAAACACCAGGGAGTGAGAAGAAAAAGATGAGTGTACCCCTTAGAAGGATATTTTCCATAAACCACACACAGCATTTCTAATTAACATCCTTGGCTAGAAGACAGGTTTGTAGCCACATCTTACTCCATAGAAGGGTGGAAAAGGAAATATAGCATGCCCAGGAGAAAATAGCTGCTATAAGTTGCAGTCTCGGCCAAACCTAACATTTTACAAAATTATTGTCTTTAACCATCACAATACAACCTGTAAATTTGATGTTAATATTCTAATTTTTAGATGATAAAATGAACATCCTGGGAGAGATTAAATAATTCTGTGACTCCATTGTCTTCTGCCCACATTTGATGGTTTCTGCTACTTTGTGCTCTCTTTTGCACATATGCTGCTACTTCTGGCAGGGACTAGTTCTTAAGCTTTTTAGATGCTCAACAAAAGGCTGATTAATGGATGAATAATTGGTCAAGTGTGAGGGGCAAGAGTTTTATTCTGAGAATCTCATAGTTCTAGCCTAGCATCAGGAAATAACCAAATTTCTGAAAGAATATTTATCTCTTCACTTATACATCATTATCATGAAAGGAAAACCTTTTTTATTTTTTATTTGTTACTTTTTTTTAGGAACACACCCATAGCATATGGATGTTCTCAGGCTAGGGGTCAAATTGGAGCTACAGCTGCAGCCTATGCCACAGTCACAGAAACGTGGGATCCCAGCTGCATCTGCGACCTACACCACAGCTCACGGAAACGCTGGATCCCTGACCCATTGAGCGAGACCAGGGATCTAACCCACATTCTCATGGATACTAGTCAGATTCGTTTCCACTGCACCACAATGGGAGCTCCCAGAACACCTTTAATATCCTAAATCTTTCAATTGCCAAGTCAGAAGCCAAAAGAGCAGGATATGGGAAGATGACAAGGAAGAAAGGATTGTTAGTATAAAACATAATTTCTGATGAAAGATTATATATTAATCCTCTTTTCTTGATCAACTGTGATCTTTAACTACATGTTTTGAGCTTTTAAGAAAGGGGGAAATATTGCTTGATGTGAAGAGGGCCAAAGTATTCAAAATAGAAGAAAGATTAACTGAGCAAGTACACTGAAGAAGTCTCAGTTCAGCTACCTTAGTCATCTGGAGTAACCAGAACATTAGTATTCCTCTTTGATCACTAATTATAGTTTGGTTGAAAACTTGGGAGAACAGATATCCAGTTGTAGCAAAAATCATACAAATAAACTACATTTATTTGAGTATTTTTCAATTTCCCTCACTATCTACCTCCTGCCAAAGCACATGTTAGCTTACCTTTTTTTTTTTTTTTTTTTTTGGTGTTAATTTTTGGAGGTCACTAGTTCAAGAACCTTTTTACCTAAAATTACTTATTTCCTAGTCCATGCTCTAGGTGCTCCTGAATGCCACATGCATATCCAAAAAGAAGCAGTTTTATCATCTTCACTAATTAACTACTCACTTTCCTTGTCCAGAAGGAGTGATGCTTTACAGACATATTTTTTCATATAAAGGAGATAGATAATTGGTAACACTTAAGGACACAGGTAATTACACAGCATAGTTGAATACCCAAGATGCTTAATTTACCAGAAATCATTAATGTATAGCACTGCTTTAATTGGTTATATTTCAAAATTATAAAATCATGGCATTTAGAGTAATTGTTCTTGGGTCTTTGTAATTATTCCTTCCCCTGTGTACTTGACTTTATATTTAATTGGCAGTAGAATAGTTTATTTTTTGTTATCAGATAACCAACTTACATCTGTATACTTAATTAACTTAACTTATTCTATTAATTTGTTCAACAAATATTTATTGGTGAGAGAAGAGTTCTATCTTATTTTGCAAATATCTTCTGCAAGAAACAATTTTATATAGGTTTAGAGAATGAAAAAGAAAAGTTTGCTGTCCATAGCTGGAGAGCTGGGGGAAGACATAGATATAATACATATGTACAACATTATAAGTAGAATGAAACAGATTTTTACAAACTGCTTGGGGAACACAGAGAAATAATGTACTTTTCCTGACTGTTCCTAAACCAGTTTCATCAAGCAGATAAGATTTGTCTTGGCATTGATGATTAATAAATGTTTATTAGATGGATTTTATTATACCATTCTATTCGGAGACTGTTCAGAGGTGAACTCATGATGCATGTGATACTCAAGGAAGAGGTCAAAATGACCAGAAGGCAGGACTTGTGACTGAATAGATTTTAGACTCTAAAGTAACTCTTTTTCTCATATCTCATATCTCCATACCAGCCTTGAGAGTACCTGCTCAAAAATCACAAATGCTGCCACTCAATGCTTTTACTCTAATGGAAAAGGACCTGATCATTTGTTTTCCAGTGGTCCTGCAATAGCTTTTCCACAGCCATCATTGTTCTGAACCAAATCCTGGCTGGTTCTCCTACTACTATCACTGCAACTAATGCCCAAATTCTGCCCTTGGCTGCCAAGTTCCTGATCCCAGATTTGAAATTGCATTCTCCCCCCTTTAATTAATTGGGCTTTTTTGACTGACTACAGAGTATCTGGCCCCTGAGTAATTGAAGAAATCCCTTAAAAATTATATTAATTCTTTCCACTTCACAATCTTTTGTAGCAGAACATGAATATATGGCTTGAAATGAATTTGCCTGAGGTAGTCAGTATTAAAATCAAAATTACTTCTTCAAATTGACTCAAATAACTTTCCTCAAATAAGACATGTCCTTTTGATCTCTAATGTGTTCCTTGAATTTTCAGACTTCTATTCTCACAGTCTTTAACTGGTACATGTTTTGCTTTCTCCAAACTTGTCTTACATATTTACCATCAAAGAAGCAAACTATTAATCAACATTTTTCTTTCTTCTCTTATCCCTATTTAGCTACGAGGCATCATTTACTAAGCACTCTCACAGCCCTTTTTTTCTGTCCTTCTAAGGGTGTCTTCTTTGGGGGGTAGAATGACATAATTTGGAATCAGATAAAACTGGACTTCAGTATTAACCCTGCCACTTACTTGATCAGTGATTTGTGCAAATCTATGACTCTGTTTCTTCACTGGTGAAATGGAGAGAGTGACCCTACTTTGCAGCAATTTTGTGAAGATTTAATAAACAGAATTCTTAGCCTAGTGTTGGCCATCAGTAGACATGTACCAGTGTAGCTCTTGTTTTGAAATTATAATTTTTACTGTATGCTTCCTGCTCTACTTTCAAAAAGTCCATTACTGTCTTGTAATTTTCAATTAATAATCTCTTTACAACTTCAATTTTAACTAAGATCTAGCTTCTCTTTTACATCAACCAAGATTCTGATAGGAAAATAAAACCACATTGGTATTTCAACAAAGGGCTTTGATAGAAGGAAATAGAAGGGTATAGGTATGAAGAGCTGAAAAAGTAAAAGGGAATGCTGGTGAGTTCCCTGGTGGCTCTGCAGATTGGTTATCTGATATTGTCACTGCTGTGGCTCAGGTCTCTGCTGTAGTTCAGGTTATGTCTTTGGCCCAGGAACTTTTGTATGCTACAGGCACAACCAGCAAAAGGTGTTGGGGTATTAATAGCAGGAAGCAACTGTTATCTCCAAACAACAGATTGGATTGCACTGAACCTGGAATCTTAGGGCCAGGGCCAATGAAGCAGGAACTCAGACCTCAGACCTTTGAGGGAGAGTGCTGCCATAGCTGCTGCCACTATTGTCTGAGGACAGGCAATGAGTTTCATTCTGAGAGGTTAAACGAATCTGGGAGATGCAGTCAAGCGGAAATATTGCCTTCTCATTTCCCTCTAGTGCCCTCAGTTGTAGGAACCTGACTGAAAACTAGCAGTCCAAAGGAAGATGTAGTTGGCAGAGTCCCATCACCAGTCTAACAAAGCACAGTCTTGATGAGTGGATTTAGAGCTGAGAGATAACAGATTAACGGCCTCTATGGTCAAATGTCAGGGTATTAAACATCCTTAAATACCCCTCTATAGATATTTGAACTTTAATATAACAGGCTTTATTATGCTAAACTCTTGCCTAACCCAACCCAAGATGTAACTATCCTATGGCAAATGAAAATACTTTTATTTGCCTTTAAAAGGAGATACAAAGTCCACATGATTTAGTACAAGATAATTTAGTAAAAGATAATAAGATGGTTCTTGAATCACCATAACCCTATATGCAGACTATAAAATAAAAGGTGAAAAGTTCATAGACCAGAGCAGATTTCTTTTAAGGCTATTTTTAGGAACAAGAGGTGCTCTGGGGAAAAGTACCAAGGATGTAGTACTTTTCCCATACCCACACCAAAGTGAAGGGGGGCTCAGACAGAAAATCCTTTCCTTTTAAATTCCAATTCAGACCCACTCATTACTGTCAGTGCAAGACTAGAAATTTTAGGAAGGCCTTAGTTTATGTACCTGTAGTTTGAGTCTTGAAGGTTGATTGGAACAGTCTTATAATGAATGGCAGCCTGATAAGAGAATGAAGTAGTGGGAGAAACCCACACTTTACTTCCATGGGTTGCAGTGGCAAGGATTGTGAATTTTCCTGAGGTCTGAGTGAATATTATTGAAAGTCCCCAAGACTGAGCTTCCTTGAAAGACTCTACCAAACAAACAAATAAATCAATAATAAGGGAGGAAAAGGGGATCTGCATCAATAGGTCATATGCAACAAATGAAATCTACTTTTCAGTGTTTAGGAAATAAAAATTGAAATTCTATTTCTGGCAATTTGGCATATGAAATAATCTGGAAAAAAACAGATGAACAAAAATGTTCCTTTCGTATAATGCTTAGAAAGCCTGCAGAAAGTATCACCAATGCCCTTTAAACACAGAGCTGAATTTGTAGGGAAATAAAATGAGCCTGAAAATCCAAAAGGTATAAGTTAGAATCCAACTTGCAGTTCCCAGGAGGTAGGTCCTGACTCCAGGATCCTTGAGATGAAATAATAGAAGATCTGGAATGGAAGTAACATGAATAAACACCTCTGCTTAAGGGATGGATAGAGAAAGAGGGGTTCACTGCACACTTTACAAATAGGTTTCTAGGGATGGAGGAAGAAAGATCATAGGAAGAAGATGAAGATTGAACTTCAAGAAAAGAGGGCCTCTAAAGGATGAAAGGCCCATCATCGAAGCCAGAAGCTGCCTGGGGACCAGATAAAGACTCAAAACGAACGCTGGATTTAGCAATAAGAAGGATCTGGAGGTCTTCAATTGAGAGTTATTTTGCAAGTAAGCAGTAGAAGTAGGATTCAAACATGAATCTCATGCTCCTTTTAAATTCCCTCTTTCCTGAAATGGAGCCCTTATCAGTCTTTTATTTTATAGGTCAGAAAACTGTGAATTAAAGATATTTAATCAATTTCCAAAAGCAAGGACCAGCAAAATCTGGCTAAAGACAAATCTAGCTTCATTTGGGCTTTTGTCCCTGAAAGCTAAGATTTGAGTTTACACTTGTAAATGGAACATTTAAATGATTATATAAGTACACACATGATACTTTTTCCCCGTTCTTCCTCAAGGCCTAAAATATTTACTAGTGATCCTTTACAGAGAAAGGGACAGCAAATAAGAGTAAGGTAACAAAGATAGGATAAAGGTCTTCTGACTGTCCATTCTACCTCCAAAATTGAACCAATAGAACAAACCAATGATTCTCTAACAATTACACAAAATATCTCTGTGAATAAGCTTCATATTGACACAAAGTATGATTAATATAAAAAGAAAAATATGACTATATTCTGATAATAGACCTTTGTAAACCTTTTTAGAATAATCTTCTGGATTGGTCTTCAATGATTTTGTACAGTCTGAGAATCAATAATGTGCTTTAAATCAAATAAATTATCTAGATGATGACATGCTTCTGGCTGAAACATTTCAACTGACTCACATATATAGGCTGGGGTAATAAAGACTCTGAAGTAATTTTGATAATTTATATGTAAAATATTTTTTATCTTCATGAATAGTAAAAAGAAAGCAAATGGTTTTGATTTCATTTTATACAGAAAATACTTTGGGATTTATATAAAATTATAAAATGTATCTGATGACTTTTCTAGTTCTTTCATGTGTAAGTAAATACTAAAAGTAATTAAATTATTCACTCTAGGAAATATTTAGTATGCTGGGATAATTAATGAATAGTGAACCCATTTCTTCCCTTCTCTGACACACTAAAAAGGGGGTATGGCAAAGGGAACATTCTGTCCCAGAGGAATAAACATTAGTTCTAACTCCTCTTTTAGTAGTTGCATATCTATAAGCAACCTCTTTATGCACATTGATTCTGTGTCATCAGCTGCAAAATTGGGAAACTGGAGGAAGTAGCTAAAGAGTTGGCCAGTGAAAAATTGGTCCACTCCACTGTAGGCTTACTGTCAATATCAAATGAAATAAGGCAAGTAAAATTAGTTTTTAAAAGTATATACCACCACTACAGGTTAACTTTAAGAAGCCTAAGATGATTGAATTAAAATGCATATTTTTAAAAGTCTGTCATTGTAAATGCAAAGTTAAAAGATTTGGTAGAAAGTTTCCATAAAAGTAAAACATATTTCCCTTTAGGTAGGGTATGAAAAGAGTCTTTACTAAGGATTCATTTTCCAAGCAAAATATAAGTGCAATTTCTTGAATAAAATGAAACTCAAACTATGAAAATAAGCCAGAACCCAAACTTAATTGTGTTAAAAAGTAAATGACAATAATAGAGATGTTTTTATTTAGCATGAAAAGTATTTGAAATCTTGTCTTAGTTTGATATTGAGGAGTATAGTTGAATAGCATGTAAAAGCATATCTTTATCTACTTCCTCCAGTTGCCTTATTTTGCAGCTGATGACACAGAATCAATGTGCATAAAGAGGTTGCTTATAGATATGCAACTACTAAAATAGCGTATTAGCATGTAAAAGTTTAATATGTCTGAAAAAGCAACCCTATTGCCTGCACTAAATAACAGTATTAAGATAATGAAGAAAATGAGATTAGTTTGATACTAATTGGTGTTATTATAAAAATAAATGTCTACGCATACTTTATTTATGTTTAATTTAAATAACCTTTCAATTTGAATACTGTATTTTAAGGAATTACAATATGCTATTTACATACTTGGAAGAAAATTGAAGAGCTTTAGGGAAGAAAATGAAGTAGCTCTAGGACTATCATTATTAGGGACTGCACAGGTGTCAAACAGAAGACAAAGACAGAGAACCATTTTTCATCTTCTTAATCATGTGTTAACACTGATATGGATGTACAAATATCATTTGAGGGGGACTTTAGAGCATGGCAAGACAGTGTGGATAAAGTTGGGTGCTCAAGGAGACAGTCCACCCTAAGGAAGTAATAAGTGAAGAGGAGAAATGATGAAAATATGGTTTTACTGATATGGCTTATCTAAATCAAAAGAGAAAAGACTTTTTTAAAAAAACTGTGTAAGTTTGCAAATTCAAGTTTGTGTATTTGAGAACTTCCACTTACTATAGGCCCATTGTTTTTCTCATTGACTACTTTGCCATTTCAGTCTTCGCAATACTTTGCCTGTGGTGTTACTACAAATTAATTCCTAGAAGAGATAAAGGAACTCACATTCCTCAGAGGTATCAGAGAATGTTGAGACACCTGGGGAGGGGAATAGTGAGAGAGTCTAAAATTACTGACTAATCTCAAACATAACATCTTTGAAATCATATAAATTTTAACTTTGCATTTTAATCAGACCAAGTACTAATACAAAATCATATACACATAGGAAAACAAATAGCATTCAAGTTTTCTGTGTCTAATTTCACTAAATGAAAAAATCCTTGTGTTAAGGAACACCAGACTTTAACTCTTAGCCATAGATTTATGTCATGTAATTTTTTTTTTGTCAGTGTCATCATGTTGGGAAAGGTTTGTCTCATCACCGTGGCTTATCTAGATCAATCAGTAAATAATTGCAAATCCATATTTCAACTTTAATTTTGTATGAACAGAAGTAAAATTTCCTCAGCATTTCTAAGTTCAATGGGTTTTTACTTGGGGAGAAATAGACATAGTTTTTTCACTCTATGTATCAGCTAGCCAGAACCTTTTCTGAACTTTGCCTACCTCCAATATCTAACACGAGGCAATGTGGTCAAATACTTCATGATTTTTCAATATCTCTTCTGCTTTCAGAAGATACTTGATTTAATGATTTACTTTGGAATTAAAGTACTACAGAATATTTACTAAGAAAATGAGGCTCTGCCTCACTTTCTCTCTTGTCAAGTTATTTTGAGCATAGACTCTCCTTTTCTCTCTTTATAATAACATTTCTGATCAGTTTTGTGTGTGATAAACTTTATACTATGATTTCTTTTCTAGACAAAACTCAAAAAGACAACTTGTGTAGATCCTGATTCTGACAAAGTTGAATGATTTCTGAACAGTGATACATTTCTTTCAGGAGTGTTGGCAGTCTTCGGTACCAAAGCATGAAATAGGGAAAAAATGAAGTATGAATCTTCTTCTTTTTTTTTTTTTTTTGTCTTTTTAGAGCCACACCCACAGCATATGGAGATTCCCATGCTATGGGTCAAATTGGAGCTGTAGTCACCAGCCTACACCACAGCCACAGCAACATGGGATCCGAGCTGCATCTGCAACCTACACCACAGCTCACAGCAACACCATTTCCTTAACCCCCCCGGCAAGGCCAAGGATTGAACCTGTATCCTCATGGATGCTAGTCATATTTGTTTCCACCGAGCCACAGTGGAAACTCCTGCATCTCCTTTCTTTACCAAAACAGAAAAGCCAGATGTTGTCATAGAAGCTTTATCTTCAGAGTTCTGAGATTTTTTTTTCCAGTCAAATTTGACTGCTAAACACAAAAATTGTAATAGTAAAGAAGTTGATAGTCTTTGAGATTTCAAAAAGGAGCTCTTAAAATAGGGAGGCTTTTGTGATGTCATCAACAGTACACAATGCACTAAATAAGGAAGTGGCTAGATTGGGAGAAATCAGTAGTTTCAATTTATTGTCCACTGCAGGAAAATGGCAGGGTTGCCAACTTCCTTCATAATTTGTTTCAAGTTGTGGAAGAAACTTTAGGGATTTTACATGGATGGCATTATACAGCAACATAGCTGCATATTTATTTTCCTTTGCTCAAAGCTGCAAATGAGTTCAACCTTTCCAGTGGTATATAACTTAACATTGGCTGATATTTATTTTCTTTAGTAATAGAATAAGCAATGTATCAGGACACTGTAATGAGGATGCTTTGGGTTTTGGACAAATCAAGGAATGAAGTTCAAGGATGTTTAATGTGAATATTATTACTTAAAGCTTCACAATATCTGATGTATAGATGTAAAGTGGTTCATTTTCTTCTTTTATTTTGTATTCATGCTTCATTGGCAAGGAGCTTCACATTGATGAAGTAGTTATAAAAAAAGGAACAAAAAAGAAAGTATAAAACATTCTATCACTTAAAGGAAATAGATTAATTGTATAGTAAATGCAAATGATTTGAAATCTGTATTGAAAGGTAGAAGCTGTCAGATTGGGTTGAAAAATAAAACCCAGCTATACGTTCCATATAAGAAATACAATTAGATCAAAAAAAAAAAAAAGTTTAAAAGGAGCTATCAGGTTTCCGTGCCCTTTTAAATTTATTGATTAAAGAAAGATAAGCTAATAATACACAATCTTCATCCTACTTCTTTATCCTTCTGCAGTTGTTATTTTTGGTATTGGTGATTTGATGCTTTCTAATTAAATCTAAGTACAATATAAGGATATTTATAAAAAATATCTAGCAAGTGGAAACCCTTCAAGTGGTATAGATTGGTGAAAATAATAATTGCATATTATTTCACTAGGTATATAGCCAGGCATTTGTTAGGAGTATAATAATAATTTTAATAACATAATTTTATGTAAAATTTTAAAAGCCAGTTTTCTTAACACAACTTAAAGGAAAAAATAAGAAAAATATTTTTATGACAGCTTTTGAATGATATCCAAGGGTATCATCAAGTCCTATCATATTGCTGATATTTTAAAGTGGCTTTTCTATGCATATTTTTACAGTAGATGTTAGGTAAGTTTTGAATAAATGGACAATAGTGGAATCTTCTAAGTTGGGATGTTTCATTTCTTGTCTATGAGAAACTAGCTCTGTACTTAGCTCAGAGTGAGATTTCAATATATCATTTTAATTGATTAATTTGATTCAAAATTCAAAAGCCAATTCACTGAATATTTGCTAAGGATCATGTTTCTATATATTTTTAGAAACATGACATCTGACTAATAATGTTTGAAGCTTTTTAACAATAAATATTTGTCTTTCAGAGGAATTGCAAAAACTACACAGAGAACTCTCACATATTTTGCCCAGCTTGCCCTTATGTTAACACCTTATCATAACAGTAAAAAAATTACCAAAACTACAAAATTACCTTTAGCACAATACTATTAACTGAAATACGGCTATTATTCAGATTTTGCCAGTGTAAACGTCTCTTTTCTGTTCCAGGATACAATTCAGGACCCCATACTACATTTAGTTGCCCTGTCTCAATTACTCTTTTTAAATCTATGACTGTTCCTCAGTTTTACTCTTTCATGACTTTGACAATTTTGAAGAGTACTGGTCAGTTCGTGGTAGAAGGCACGTCAGTTTGGGCTTGTTTGATGTCTTCCTATAGTTAGACTGAGGTTCTGTATTACCCAGAAGGATATCACAGGGGCAAGGTGCTTGTCTTAGAGCATTATATCAGAAAGCATATGATGTCAGAATGTCTTCATACTTGTGATGCTCTACTTAATCCTTTGGCTAAGGGGGTGTCTGCCAGGATTTTATGCCATAAACTTGTCAAATTTCCCTTTGTAATTGCTAAATATATTGGAAGATGTACTTTGGGACCATGCAAATATCTTGTTCCTGCTTAAACTTTTGCCCTCTTGTTTTAGCATTTATCAGTTTATATTGTCTATGACAATCATTACTGTAGTATTCTAATGGATGTTTTCTATTTCTCTCTTTCCTTCTATATTTATTGATTGGAATTCTGCTCTAGGGAAAAGTCACCACCTACCTTTCATTTATTTCTCTATTATTTATTCATAACCGTATGGACTCATCCTTAAAAAATTTCTTTGGGTTATATTCAACATTACAGGCATCTATTTTTTTTTTTTTGCTTAAGTTCAAACTTTGTTCATTGTGGTGAATTCCTTCAGGTTGATAGTTAATGCTTCTTTCTCTTCTTTCATTCTAGAACATTCTAATTTTATGTTACTATAAGACATACCCAAATAATAGGAAAGTGGTATTTAGAAACCAAGATCTAGTTGCATTATCTAATTTTTGAACTTTTGAAACTAATTCTAAATATGGACTTCCATGAGTTTTGACAAATACGTATATGTATATGCTTTCATAGCCATGACTTAAATCGATATTTAAGAACAGTTCCATTGTCTCTCCCAAAATACTTCTGCCCTTTTGAGAAAAATTTCCCCATTCCCTAGACATTTACTTATCTGCTTCTTTCTCTATAGATGAGTTAATATTTTTTAGACTTTCGTATAATTATATAGTATGTATTTTTTTGCATCTGAATGTTTTTGCTCAGTTTAATGGTTTTAGAATTCACAGATTTAAAAGAATGTATCAGTAAGTTCTTTGTATTGCTCAGTAGTACTCTATTGTATAAATAGTCTGCAATTTGTTAATTCATTCATTTATCAAGGACATTTGGATTGTTCTTTATTACAAATAAAGATGCTATGAATATTAATATATGTCTTATAAACTATAATACTTTAAAGTCTTTATTTCTCTTGGGTAAATTTTAGGGCTAAAATTTCTGGGTCATATCACAGGTATTTGTTGAACTATTTTAAAAAATGGTCAAAGTATTATCCAAGATGGTTGTGCTATTTTATGCTCCAACCAAAAATATATGAGCATTCTGGGACAGTTTTTGTTTTTAGGCAAAATGTAACTAATCACATTTTTTTCTGAAGTTGAGCTAACTTTTAGCACTTGATTAGAAAGAAATAAGCAAGTATTAGATTACTTATTTATTATAATGTCATCATTTATTGCACTATATGCAGGAGATTTAACAATAGGTGAATGAAGAGAATGATTAGAGAGTTTTTTTAATTATAGTTTTTTTTAAAATCTGACTCACATTCATATTAAGGCCTTTCTATCTTCAATCAAAATTAAGTTGTTGTATCATGAGGCTGTGGACAAAAATATGAACAAAACACAAAAAATAGAATGATGTATTTGACATAACTTACAATAGTATCTGATGCTAACAAAGTATATTCGATTTTGTACTTTTAATGAATCTCTCATTACTATTTTTCTTTTCTTTTTTTGTTAAATATCTATTTATTTATTTTTCTGGGTATAAAGTATTTTATTTAGTAATTACATGCATACATAGTATTTTTTAATTGTTATTTCCCCAACTTTTTTATCTACTGTACAGCATGGTGACCCAGTTACACATACATGTATAGATTCTTTTTTCTCACATTATTTTGCTCCATCATAAGTGACTAGACACAGCAGGATCTCACTGCTAATCCATTCCAAAGGCAATTGTTTGCATCTATTAACCCCAAGCTCCCAATCCACCCCACTCCCTCTCCCTCCCCCTTGACAACCACAAATCTATTCTCCAAGTCCAGGATTTTCTTTTCTGTGGAAAGGTTCATTTGTGCCATATATTAGATTCCAGATATAAGTGAAATCATATGGTATTTGTCTTTCTCTTTCTGACTTGCTTCACTTAGTATGAGAGTCTCTAGTTCCATCCATGTTGCTGCAAATGACATTATTTTGTTCTTTTTTATGGCTGAGTAGCATTCCTTTGTGTATATACACCACATCTTCCTAATCCAATCATCTCTTGATGAACATTTGGGTTGTTTCCATGTCTTGGCTATTGTGAATACTGCTGCAATGGACATGTGGGTGCATGTGTCTTTTTTGAGGAAAGTTTTGTCTGGATATATGCCCAGGAGTGGGATTGCTGGGTCATATGGTAATTCTATGTATAGTTTTTTAAGGTGTCTCCATACTGTTCTCCATAGTGGTTGTACCAGCTTACATCCCCACCACCAGTGCAGGAGGGTTCCCTTTTCTCCACACCCCCTCCGGCACTTGTTATTGTGGACTGGTGTGAGGTGGTACTTCATGGTAGTTTTGATTTGCATTTCTCTAATGATCAGGGATGTTGAGCATTTTTTCATGTGCTTGTTGGCCATCTGTATATCTTGGAAAAATGTCTATTCAGGTTTTTTGCCCATTTTTCAGTTGGGTTGTTGGCTTTTTTGCTGTTGAGTTATATAAGTTGCTTATATAATTTAGAGATTAAGCCCTTGTCCATTGCATCATTTGAAACTATTTTCTCCCATTCTGTAAGTTGTCTTTTTGTTTTCTTTTTGGTTTCCGTTGCTGCGCAAAAGCTTGTCAGTTTGATTAGGTCCCAGTGGTTTATTTTTTCTTTTATTTCTGTAGCTTTGAGAGACTGATCTGAGAAAATATATGTAAGGTTGATGTCAGAGAATGTTTTGCTTATGTTCTCTTCTAGGAGTTTGATGATGTCTTGTTTATATTTAAGTCTTTAAGCCATTTTGAGTTTATTTTCATGCATGTGTGATTTATACCATATACTACACAATATGTGGGGTGCATCTTATGGGTTTTGACAAACACATGTAGCCAGATGTCCATCACAGAACTGGTCCATTTCACCCAAAATTGCCTAATATGTTCCTCTTGTGGTTAACACCTCATTCCACTTGCGATCCTTGACAACCATTGATTTGTTTTCTACCCCCCCTATAGTTTTGTCTGGTACATATTTCTTTTCCATGAAATTCATTCTGTATCCAGAGCAATTATTTAGATAAGCATTGGTAAATATTTTGTTTCCTAAGCTTTTAAAACCAGTAAAGTCGTTATTTCTTAATATTCAAACTTCACTGGAAACATTTAGAATAATAACTTGGAAAGTTCTAGATTTAATTTTTAATTTTATGATGTATTCACCTTTACAATACTGCCTGTGGGCACATATGTAAGTTAAAGTGTTTCTTGAGTACCATGTAACACACACACAGAGGCTTAACTCATCACAGTTATAAAAGAGAGCTGAAACCTAGACCACAGAGATCCAGATACTATGACTGTTTTCATATAGGTCCAAGGAGATTTGAACTTTGTTTTCCATGTGAAAAAATCAGATAAATTAGGTATCTGTGACAATAAATGTTCTGAATAATTCTGCATTTAAAAAAATTGCCTCTGGCATTTTATTCCTTTTATATTTTAAAATTTTTATTGATTGATTGATTGATTGATTGATTTTTCTAGGGCCACACCAGCAGCATATGAAAGTTTTCAAGCTAGGGATTGAAGTGAAGCTATAGATGCCGGCCTTCATCACAGCCACAGCAATGCCAGACTTGAGCCATATCTGTGACCTACAGTACAGCCCACAGCAATGCTAGAAACTTAACCCTCAGTGCAGAGCCAGGGATTGAACCCACATCCTCATGGACACCGGTTCGACTCATTAATGCTGAGCCATAATGGGAACTGTTTCTGGCATTTTAAAATCTATAATTCTGGTGGTAGAGGAAAATCAAAGCTGTAAGAAATGATGACTTTCTTCAGTGAGATTCTTTCTGAAGAAGATCCCACATGAATGAAAAACACAAGCAGATCTCGTGGAAGATACTTTGGAAACTGTGTATAAAGACAAAATAAAACAAATCAAAAACCACTATCCAAATATTAGTTACTAGTATTGAGGTATCCACTATGATCAATCTAATTGCATCTTTCAAATTTAATGTAATAGATAATACTTTTAAACATGGTTTATCAGTTTGGCACAACTGAACCTATTTTTGAATAATTTAAAATAAAATATAGCTCATTGCGATGATATATATAACAGAGATTCTGTTTTAAGTGATTCTGCATATTAATTTGAGCAGATAATTTACTTCTTTAAACTAATAGAAAGCAATGCATGTTTGAGTCAATTTTTTTTCTTTCTAGAAGCATATTAGGAAATTTAAAAACACATATGTAAGAGATGTCTTATTGAAATAAAACATAATTTCTTAAGAAAAATAATAAAACTAATGGAGGATAAAGAAAGTCATGCTCAGGATGATAAATTGTAGCCCTCTGGATCCTTGGGGCAGAGCCTCCTTGCCTGCCCCCTTGCATCTCTCAGAAGCATCCTATCCTAATAAACCTATTTATTGCCTATCAAAAAAAAGTCATGCTTAGATTCTTAATGTATTGTCCTTATGAGATAATTTCAATAAATATTCTGTACTATGGGACTGCAACAGAGATTAATATCAAGTTTGTAGATTTGAGTTTCCAGTATTTAGTTTGAGAATTTTGGCATCATGTGAGTCAAAATACCAATTATTTGAAACTTAAGGAAACAAATTCCCTTCTTGAAAAGGATATCAATCAAGTGTCCAAGAGGAATATCCAAAGGAAAAGTGAGTTTTGAATCATCCAGATGTGTGATACTATAAAATCTATTTGCTACACTAGCATTTTATTTATAATGATGTGTGAGCAAAAGTAAAATTGTTGATTCCTTGTAAAATGATAAACAGATTTACTAATGCAATTGTACAGAAATAAATTTCTGAGACTATAGGGAGGAAAAATATCAGTTGAGGAGCAATTGATTCAATGACTGTTTAGAGAGGTGTCCTATATTTTCCCCCTGTAGTCTCCCCTTCTCATGAGCAACACAATCCAAGTGTTGCATGAAAAATAAATGAGTTAAAGATTTAACTGGGAATTGTTAAAATGATTAATAATAGTCAAGGCTTTTTATCTTCTGTCCGTTTTTGTTTTAAATTCCCTAATAATGCATTCACTGGAAAGAATAACTTTGTTTGTTAAAACTGTATAGCCAGGGCATTCCCGTTGTGGTGCAGCGGAAACAAATCCGACTAGTAACCATGAGGGTCAGGGTTTGATCCTCGCTCAGTGGGTTGGGGATCCAGCATTAGTGTGACCCGTGGTGTAGTTGGTAGATGCGGCTCAAATTCTGCCTTGCTGTGGCTGTGGTGTAGACCAGCAGATGCAGCTCTGATTTGACCTCTAGCCTGGGAACGTCCATATGCCATAGCTGGGGCCCTAAAAAGCAAAAAAATAAAAAATAAAAATAAACCACAAACAATCAAACAACAACAAAAAACCCTGTATAGACAAATATTTTGAAGCCTAAAATTTTAAAATTATTTCACTCCATTTCTATATGTATAGTACTACATTTACATTGTCATTTGTTGCTAAATACTTGTATATAACTAAAAGTTTAATTTTTCTTAAACTTCTACTTGCTTGTTTTCTTTGTTTCCTGTATAAATCCAGTGTTGCCCAAGATCTGGCTTCAGTTTAAAATCCTGATACTCTCCTTGATAACCTTAGTCTGAAGTGATAATTCATTTCCATAATTTCTTAGAGCAATATTTGTCTGTTCATTTCAAATAACATCTTTCCTACAATTGTTCTGAGTGAATATTTAAATATTTTCTTGTTCAACTCTTAATCACAGTCCATGTTGTCTTAGTGATTGGTCCTGTGTACAAGTCAGTGATGCCTGGAACATTGCCTTGGTTTGGTAAATGCTCTGTATATATTGTCCAGTTTCATTTATCATTCTCTTCAGCATCCTTCTCTGTGAATTTAATAATTATATATTTACCTGTCTATTTCATTGTTACTTTGAAAATATACCAAGTGTCTACTATTTTAAAATAACATTATTCCATTTATAGTTCTCCAAGCTACAACTTCAGTGAAGAAAAAAAATTGATATGGTAGTATTTATCTCCCTGTTAAAAATAATAAATATATGTCTACTTCTCCAGAGGACATGGTATTTTTGGTACCGTGAAAATGGTCATGTTTCCATTTTACATATGAAAAAACTTCTAGGTGCTCAAGTGGGTGAGAGGAGGAGAGTTAACCTTAATTAAGTTGTGGGTAAATTGTCCAAAAGAGACAGAATATGAGGATATCCTGAAAGTGCTGTTATCCAGCAGAATTAAACTCCCAGAAGGGATTATAAATTACCTATAAAATAAGAGGACAGTTGAAATAAGGAACTTAAAGAGGATATTTTATTTTCAGTACATTTTATTTTGTTTCATTTCATTTCATTTTATTTTATTTTTTATTTTTTAGGGCTGCACCTGTGGCATATGGAAGTTCCCAGGCTAGGGGTCAAATTGGAGCTGCAGCTTCCAGCCCATGCCACAGCCACAGCAAAACAGGATCCGAGCTGTGTCTGCAACATACACCACAGTTCATGGTAATGCCAGATCCTTAACCCACTGAGTGAGGCCAGGGATCAAACCCCCATCATCATGGATACTAGTTGGGCCTCTTACCATTGATCCACAACAGGAACTTCCATTTTCAGTATATTTTAGATAAAAATTTAAAAAGGAAACATCATAGCCTTAGAACATAAAAAAAATTTAACAATCCCCATTTGATCTTTAAAACAAATTCTTACTGGCCAAATCGGCTATAAATGGGAAGAGTATTTAAACTTGCAGTCATAGTAAAGAAAATAAAAATATGACATTTAAAGATCTACACCAAAAAGTTTTACATATTCACTACATTCATGAACATGTAAGTAGAAATGTATTCTTTAAAATATTCATATGGAAAATGTCTATTCCTACCTGCATATCACACGCAGGATACCATGACTTTATCCTACTCATAGCTATTGATCTGGTCTCCTGCCTACAGAGTTGATCAAGAGACATTTCAAAAATAACTAGAACTCTGTGACTTAAATGGATGATTGGTTAAACCAATTCTATGCTCTTAATTAAGACAGGATGATAAAAGAAGAAAATTTCATAAGAAAGATAATGTATTCTGTTTTGAATATATAACTTTTGATATTCCTATTAATGTGTTTGCCCTGAAGTTAGTTGAAAGTAGATATCTGAAATTTGATGGAGAGTTCAGGACAGCATGTATGCTACTTTGCTTGTTGGTTTGTAAATAGCGTCTTTAGTTATTTCATATTTGATGGAAGTAGAGAAAAAGAACATTTAAATCAAAACAACAATTTCCCTCTTTTATGTCAGAAATCATTCCATATTTATAGTCTAGCTTTGATCAAGATGGTCTCATATCAGCCTGAAAATTAATTTAATCTGATCCAGCATGGAGTGTCATAAATTTTAATTATCATTGAGACATTCATAAATTATATAATTTATAGTTTTTTGTTTTTTATAAGCCATCAGAATAAAAACAATCCGATTTAGATATAAGAAAGTAGCCTTATACAAAGGCCATGTATAAATTAATTTCAAGGATTATTTGTGGAACCATTCAAAGCTATTAATATAGTTTGTCTAAGAGTTTGATGTGTACAAATATGTTACATAAGTTGTCTTTAATGTAATTAGAACTCAGTGTTTGATTTTCTTTAATTTCTCTGTTAGTTATAAGGACTATGATTAAATTTTAGTGAAAACATTCCTTTTCTTTCTTTCTTTTTATGGCCACACCTATGGCATATGGAAAGTCCTGGGCCAGGGGTCCAGTAAGAGTTGCAGCTGTGGCCTATGCCATAGGCATGGCAACAGGCAATACCAGAGCTGAGCTGACCTACACCACAGCTTGTAGAAACACCAGATCCTTAACCTACTTAGTGAGGCCAGGCATCAAACCTGCATCCTGATGGAGACAACACTGGATCCTTAACCCACTGAGCTAAAATGGGAACTCTCAGCGAAAGCATTCTTAATGGATAGGATGTCAAGATATTAAACATAAAAGTACATAAATTTTTGTTATTTAGGCTTGATTCAAAAATGAAAACTGTAACACCTAAATCTGTGGATGTACTATTATTTTCCCTTAGGGTAGAATTTCTGGGTCATATGACAACTGGTAACTCTACATTTAACATTTTGAGGAACAACTACTTTTTTCAAAGTGGATGAACCATTTTGCAATCATACCAGCAACGTGTGATGACTCTAATTTTTTCACATCTTTATTGTCTGTCTTTTTTTTTTAATTGTCTGTCTTTTTGATCTTAGAATCCTAATGGATATGAAGTGGGTACCTCCTCATGGTTTTGTTTTTCCCTAGTAACAAAAAACATAACATCTTTTCACATGCTTATTGGCCATTATGTAGTTTCTTTGGAATCCTTTACCTATTGGCCATCTTCTATTGTATCTTCATCTGGTGAAAACAAGATGAGTGAGCTTTCCAGTGAGCCTTTTATGAGGGCACTAATGCCATTCATGAGAGTCTTAATTACATTTCATATCCTCTCCCTTGGGGGTTAAAATTTCAACACATGCATTTTGGATGGCACACAAACATTCAGTCCATTGCACCATTTTTTCAGTGTATTCATTGAACAGCCTGAACATTGGCGTTATTCTATTTGGGAGAGTTTTCTATTCTCACCTATTTGTTCAATCTTTTATTATCAGTATGTACTTTTGGATATTTTATATTTGAGTTATAGTCCAATAGTACATCATTTATCTTGTGGTTTAAATTCTTCCAGGTTTGGCATTGGGAACTATTTGAGTCCTATTTCCCTTTTACAGCACTCCATCATGTGGGAATCTTTCAAGCACATCTTTACTTTCTGGCAATTTAAGATGCTTCTCCTCATCTTTTGTATTTTCTGCAGTCTTAGAATCAGCTGTTTCTCTAAGGAAACCTAGTTCTTCTTATTGGAAAATGATATTAAGGACAAAGATCTGGGCACTGGGAGTGCTCATTGTTTCTGGGTTGTAACTGTCTCTAGGACCTCTTGGCTAACAGAGCAAAAAAATTATATGTCTACACTAACCCACTATCTGTAAATATTTCCATTTAAGGCAAACATGATTTCCTATTGATCTATTCAACTCTAATCCATTACCATTTAGATTATTATAGCCTACACCTGTTGCTTATCTATAAATTCCCACTCTGGCAATGAGAAACTCTCCATTTCCTTAATTTAATACTAGTATGATGGTATTGTGATATCTGAAATGTTAAACTGTACCCCCATGGGAGGCAACTTTATTAACTAAAGTATAATGCTTACGCATATTTCTTTAGCCTTTAGTCTTTCAGACTATTAATTTCATTAGTTAATTATGTTAAAAACTTATTTCCTACTCTGTTCCATGAAATTGTTACACATTTTAATACTACAGATTATTTTTTGTTCCGTTTCGTTATTGCATCCTCAGAGTCCTCTAATCTGAAATTATTTAAAATTTTTGAATATGTTAAGATTCACTCTTCATACTGTGAAGTTACATAGATTTTGACAAATGCACAGTGTTTTGTATTCACCATTATAGTATCTTGTACCCAGTCATCTATTGAAGGACATCTGGTTGCTTCTAGTTTGGAGCAATTATGAATAAAGCTGATATGATATTTCACGTTTAGATTTTGGTGTAGATATCAGTTTTCAAATCAGTTGGATAAATATTTAGTAGTATGATTGTATGATAAGACTCTGTGTAGTTTTGTAAGAAAATGCCCAAATATCCTCCCATGTGGCTGTACCGTTTTGCAGTAGTGAATAAGAGTGTTTCCTCAGCACCAATTGGTATTATCAGTATTGTTGTATGTGTGTGTGTGTGTCTGTCTGTATGTGTGTGTTAGCCATTCTAATGTTCCATATGTAAATGCATACTTTTGTTTTCTTTTTACACTATTTAGGAGTAGAAAGACTGAGTAAAGAAGATCTGCCCTGATCAACATGGTAGGTATCAACCAATTTGTTGAGGGTCTGAATAGGACAAAGCAGGTGAAGGAAGGACAAATTCTCACTCTCTCTTCTTGAACTGCTACATTCATACTCTCCTGCCTTCAGACATCAAAACTTTTGCTCTGGAATTCCCGTCATGGCTCAGTGGTTAACGAATCTGACTAGGAACCGTGAGGTTTCAGGTTTGATCCCTGGCCTCGCTCAGGGGGTTAAGGATCCAGTGTTGCTGTGGCTGTGGCGTAGGCTGGCAGCTACAGCTCTGATTAGACCCCCTAGCCTGGGAACCTCCATATGCCACAGGTGTGGCCCTAGAAGAGACAAACAAACAAACAAAAAACTTTTGGTCCTTAGACCCTTGGACTCCTGAACTTAACAGCAGTACCTCTTGATTCTCAGGCCTCCCACCTAAGACTGAATTATACCTCCCAATTTTTTGGTTTTCCAACTGACAAATGGCATTTCCTGACATATCTCAACATTCATAATCACTGTGAGGCAATTCCTATAATAAGTGTTAGTCTTTCTCTCTCTCATTCACTGGTTCTGTTTCTCTGGAGAACCCTGACTAATGCATGTAGTGTTTGTAGTCAGAAGACTGAAACCTGCCAACTCTTCTATCTAATAAATACATAACTAGGGAATTCATTAGGGAATTTATTTCTGGAAACATCTGGAAAGATTTTCTTAGAAAATGGGGGTAAATACGTAAGGGGTATATATAACTCTATCAACTATCTATCATCTATCTATCCATCATCTCTAGTTAACTGTAAGCACTTATGCCAGTGAAACTCTGATGACAAACACAGATCATTATCACTGTTCTTTCTTTCATCAACACCTGTTTTGGTGATAGTGATAGGGACCTCATGCTCTTAAATGCACACAAGCATCATGAATGTGGATATTTATTGAGTGGAGATTAATTTATGCATTGAAAGTTTTGGAATTATTTCCTGATGAACACGAAGTTGAGATACAATCTCAGCGAAAAGCCCAAATTTCTATACTTGGCAATTCTTTTAATGGTTGAGATAAATATCTCTGATCTGAGGTCTTTTCTTATTCAATTTGGGAGATGTGCCAGTGTAGTTCAGCATACAGAAGGGAAATCAAGAGACTCGATTCAGTAAAGGCTTATTTTGGTTCTGTTTCTGGAAAAAAAATGTAAACATCCACACTTCAAACCACTGCAGTCAAAGGATTTGCTGACTCCCTCCTGGCCAGGCTTCACAGCAAAGCAATCACCCAGGATGTGGCACCGAGGGCACCTCTAGTGCAATAGATGAAGACTGTGTGATGGGAGCAGTTTTTATTGACCTCTCTAAGGCATTTGCTTTAGTAGGCCATAAATTATCACTACAAAACTTCAGAAATGTGAGGCCTTGTGGAGACTGCGTAAAGTGGTTCGCATTAACCTGAGGAATTGCACAGGACAGAAAGCCCTGTGAGCATAGATTCAAGGGACTTACAAATGGGACGCCTGAGGGTGTATTTTATTTTCTCTGTTTGACAATTATCTTACAGTCTAATGTGTTTTCTCCCTTGTGTACATGTATGCTGATGATATAGTATGATTTTCCAGAACAACACTGGTGCCCTGGGGTAGCCCCAGCAGCCTGCAGTCCAACTTACTGAGCTGTTTTTCCTCCAGAAAGTTGATTCAAATGAAACTTGATGCCAAAATCTTAGTCTTCTGTTTCACTTCAAGGTTTCATAAATTTAACGTCTCATTAATGATTAACAACTAGGTAACATTTCAGAACAGGCTGAGTAAGCTTTGTTTCTGGATTATGACTTAGCCTTGAAGCAAACTAAGAAATAGACTTTTCTGTCTCTTCGGTGCATGTAAAAATGTCTGGATGGGAAAGGGTCCTGTTAGTTACATGTGATAGCACATTAGCCTCTTTTTTTGAGGGTGGCAAATCAGTTGGCTCCATGCCAACCTAGATATTTCTTGGGCAATTGCTGTCCCAGTGCACCTGGTTTGACAGGTGTCTAAGTGTCTCTTAGAGCTTCTTCGGAGCATGCATTATCCAGCAGCTGTGGAAGCTGATAGTCATTGTGAAGCAAACATCTAGGATCCACACAATTGGAACGTGCTCTAAGCTCAACGGCTGGCATGAGCATGCCTGTGTGTCCTCCCAAGCCAGAAGGGGAGGATTGAGAAATGTATTCACACCACAATGTGCACTTGCAAATTTCAGCTCTGATCATTACTTTAATTATCATAATGTATGAATGGTGCAATCTGGTACTCTAAGGAGCAACTGAGATTGTCATTTCTTATAGAAGGAAGATAAAACACAAAAATTCAGAATCCTGAGATGATAGGTGGACTGGTTTCACTTAAACCGTATCATTTTTTTTTTTTTTTCCCAAATAGGAAAGCTGAAGCTCAAAAAACCTATATAACTTCCTGGGATCATAGACCTATTTTCAAGTAGCTAGTTTACAGAGATGGAATTATAGTATTAGGAATACAAGATATTTAGTAGAAAATATATCAGATAAAGTACAAAATAAGGTATGAAATGAGACAAAATTTAAACAATTTGGGGGAAAAAACAGTGCTTAGTCAATTGCAAAATTTTTTTCTTCTCTTTTGAACATTGAGTTAACTGTCAGCACAATAACAGACCATACTCTTCATACTTATTTGAAAGTTGTACAGTAAATAAGTATGTAACACTTTGGTTCTTTATTGAAACTCATAACTGCCTGCTGATTTGTTTCAAATTTATCAAACCCTACTCAATCTTAAGGCTAAAATTAATGGTAACAGAGATATTATGTGTGCGTTAGGTATGTGTATGTGTGTGTGACAATGAAATTGATTACTCTACTAAAAATCAAAATTTTTAGTCCAGGAGGTTAGATACAAGAGTTTCTCTTTAAAACCTGAATTACTGAAAGGGAACAATTGTTTTAAGTTATGCTATGTTAGTCATTATCTCTTATTTCTATTCTAGCTCAAACTTCCATGATTGGTAAACTCATTTTTACCAAGATGTTCAGTAATACATAAAAATGTTCCTTTGTTATAAAGTATTTTCAAAGAAATCATAACTTTTGAAATTTCAGAAATCTGAATCACTTGTCAACAGAACTTTCTGCAAACAAGGCCAGCCCCACTTGAAAAACGAGAGACAAAATACCAAATATTAGAATGAAGAATACTTGTGGGAATGCATTTTTGTCCCTCTTTGCTTTAGTCACTCCTTGGTCTTTTGCCTTCTCCTTCTCCTTTTCCCATCCTATGATGCTGGCCATCTTAGTTTTCAGTCTCCTTTCCTTCTAGTTCAACTGCATACAATTCTAGTTGTTTCTCAAATACTTCTTGTGCTTGGTTCTCTCTATAAATTGGCTGAAAATATTCCATTTTCTAGGAATTCCTTATTACTCTTGGGCTCCTATGGAAATCTTTCCCATATCTTAAGACCCAGCATTTATGTTTGAAGGTTTTTATAATTATGCTATACAGAAATGCGTTCTCCATCGTGTAAATATTCATATTTATTTATATGCATCGATTACAAAGCAATTATATTGTCTGATAATATAATTTTCCTAAGTCTTACAGCTTCTAGTAGATTGTGATTATGATGAAGAATGGAGATGGGGCTGTATATTTTTAACTCATGCAAAACGTTCAAAAGAGCTTTACACATAGTAGCCACTCAAACCTCTACTGAAAAGTAAGTGGCATTGATTCAACATGAAGATATTATCCAAATTCAGACTCTGGAGATGGGAGTATTTCCTGACTTTGAACATTAGAACCCTATGTAGAAGGCACATCACTTCTGTATTATCACATTGCTATGGAGATATGTATTTGATTTTTCATTATCATATTTGTAAAAAATACATGTAATAAGCAAATGTTATTTTCCATGATGGCAAACAAAAAACAAACTTGGCATTGTCAGGGTATGATTTAATAGATGATAACTCTAGCTATAATTGCTGCTTTGTATTATGCATGTCAATTTGAAGAAAACTGTTGTTAATGTCAGCTAAAATATATAAGAGTATCTAGAAAATCATAGTGTTGAGCAATTAAGCCCTTAGAAGAGTCTTACTTTATGTTTATAGTTTCCTCTATAATTTTGTTATTAAGTTAAGAAGCAACTCAAAGACCATATTCATCCTTGAAGTGAATGGTGTTTCTATAAGATTTTGGCAGCTTCGATTTGTCTTGTAAAATCTCAGCAACAGCTAAGAGTTTTGATTTTTGATGGGTGACATATTCTTGTAACTTCCTTTGATATGTATCCAAAATATTTTTTAGTGATCTTGGCATTTGCTGAAACTTTATATGTTTGGTGTGTGTGTGTGTGTGTGTGTGTGTGTGTGTGTGTGTGTGTGTGTGCATGTTTAATTCTTCCTAGGGATTATATTGGTTAGTTCATATTCTTGGGCAATGTTATTTGCTCCCTGTAAGATACCATGTGGTCAAATGGGGATTTGGGGATTGAGTCTGTACAAATGGAATAGAGCAAAGCTTAATTAGTTCCCCTAACAATTGAGCCACTACTTTGAATATATTCACAGGTTGCTCTACTCAAATAATCATGAATAAATATATCACATATTGTGTTGTACATACTATGAGTTCTGAATAAGAAATATTTGACAGAGGGAATAGAGAAATGAAATAATAACTAATAGTCATACTTAAAGCAACCCTATGAAGTAGTTACTACAGCTCCAATATGATTAAGATCTATGAAAATGTAGGCTTATTGGATTCCTAAAACATACTAGAGAGTAAAATATATTTCTGAATAGATGCTTTGCTTGTCCTCAAGTTTCAATCTGATCAAAATTGAAGTTGTTCCGTAGAATGTGCTGAATGCACCTTTTTTTTTTTTTTTTTTTTGCTTTTTTTAGGGCCACACCATGGCATGTGGAAGTCCCCATGCTAGGGTTCGAATTGGCGGTATAGTTGCTGGCCCATGCCACAGTAGGTTCTGAGCCACGTCTGAGATCTACACCACAGCTCATGGCAATGATGGATCCTTGACCCACTGAGCAAGGCCAGGGATCGAACCCACATCCTCATGGATACTAGTCGGATTTGTTTCTGCTGTGCCACAAAGGGGATTCCTGGATGGGTAGTTTTGGAAGTTGGAATGGGTAGGTATATGGCTGGGTTTTACATGTACAGCTGGACTCTTGGATCAACATAGTGGAAAGAGATGTTTGAAAGAGTGGTAAAGGTTGAGAATTGAGGTATTAAGGGTGTAAAATTCTTCTCATGGAGGCCTTTTCTCCAGTGAAGTATTACCTACTTAAGTGCTACAAATCGATTCACCCTAACATGACAGTTTTTTTGTATTCATCTTATGTTATTTCTCCATATTCCTCACCAAGATTCTTAACCAGTCAACATCTTATTATTGATATTTTATTTAGCCTGTTATTTAGAACATTATTAAACTTCCTATTTCCATCACATTTTTTTCTCATTGGTAAACAGATTTAACAATCTGTGAAAGCTATGAAAAACATACAAAAAATGATATTACCTCCTATAGTTAGCCTATTACTTGGGTTATTGTGACCCTCCAAAATTGATATATTGAAGTTCTAACCCTCAGTACCTCAGAATGTGGCCTTATTTAGAGAAAGGGTCTTTACAGAAGCAATCCAGGTAAAATGAGCCCATTAGAGTTGGCCCTAATTCAAGATGTCTGGTGTCCTTATAAAAGGGGATACTTGGAGACAGACATGCGTAGAGAGAGAATGCTCTGTTAATATTATGACAGGCATCAGCAAGCAAGGAGAGAGGTCCTGAACAGATCCTTCCCTCACAGCCCTCAGAAGAAACCAACCTTGTGTACTGCTTGATTTCAGACCTCTAGCCTCTATGAGTTAATACATTTATGTTTTTTCTTAAATAAACTTGTTTATTGTAAAAGTTTCATATTTACAGAAAATCTGTGAATACAGTACAGAGTTCCCATCTACTTCACACCCATTTCCCCTCCTGTTAACATCTTACATTAGTATACTATATTTGGCACAATTACTAAACCAATATAGGTACATTATAATTAGCTAAAGTTGTACTTTGTTCAGATTTTCTTAGTTTTAGCCTAATATGCTTTTCCTGTCCCAGGATCCTATCCATGATGCTACATTTAGTCATCAATACATTTATGTCTTAAAGCCACTCAGTTTTTGTTACTTTTTATGGTACCTTAGTAAACTAATACATATACCATTTTTTTAAATTAAAGTATAGTTGATTTAAAGTGTTATGCCAATTTCTGCTGTACAGCATAGTGACCCAGTCGTACATCTATTTTCCATCATGTTCTATCCCAAGATATAATTCTCTGTGCTGTTCAGTAGGACCTCGTTGCTTATCCATGTAATAATTTGCATCTATGCATTGATTTATTTTGGTGTACTTCATTTGAGTCTATTTGTACACACAACCCACAAATACAGATGTATTAATATAATCATACATTATATGATTGAGGCCACAGGTAACCAAACCCAAACTCCCTTCTGTGGTCCTCGACGATGTCGGTTAGGAGGCCATGAAGTAATACATGAATTTCTTTACCTGCCTGACAGCCCAGTCCCCCTGATGGGAAGAGACCTGCTGGCTAAAATGGGGGCACAAATTTCCTTTTCTACTGATGGATCGGCCCAACTTAAATTGACAGAACCCCCCTCTCCTTTAATCATGGCTCTTGCTGTAAAAAGGGAAGAGGAATGGCGCTTGTAGTCTTGCCCTTCAGAAATGGGGACCATTCCCCCAGAACTAGAGACTAAAATACCCATTGGTTTGGGCTGAAGGAAACCCACCAGGACTGGCAAAACGCCACGCTCCTGTCTTGATTGATCTAAAACCCGGAGCTCAACCGGTAAAGCTACGGAAATACTCAATTCCCTGCCTTCATTAACATTGTACATCAAGTATTTCCTTGTCATTTAAGTAACATTTTATGACTTTCATAAAGAATTTATGGTATGGTTAACTCTAGAACTGTTTATACATCATCACCCCTCTAGATTCCTAGCCCTGGATTGGAAATAAACTCTGTCTAAGAAAGTTTTTCTGCGGCTCACTCCCACTTTGTACAAATAACATCATTGCCACATCTATCCCATCCCAATACCTTTACATGAATTGGAAGGAACCGTAACTTTTAGGTGTATCAGCTTCCAAGGTGTGTAAACTCTGCAGTTGCTCAGGGTCCTACAGTTTCTAAGGATATTTCTAGAATTCTCTGCTTCATTTGGGGCTCTGCTATCTCTGTTTTGAAAGTTTTAATAACATCTGAACAAAGGGCTCTGCATTTATACTTTGCATGGAGATCTACAAATTATGTAGTTAATCCTGCTACTTCCCATCCTTGTGTTAGAGCACCACTGTGTTCTGCCTGCTATGGAAGTCTCCAATTCCACCTTGCTATTCCTCATTACTACTGGCTTCTCTGAGCCTTCTATAGTTTCCTTCTTTTTTGGAAATTTTTTTCGGCCATATCCATGGCATGCAGAAGTTCCTGGGCCAGGGATTGAACCCAAGTCACAGCAATGACGATACTGAATCCTTAACCAGAAGGCTATCAGAGAACTCCATAGAGTTTCCTTCTTTATTTTATTTTTTTCTAAATGAATTTTATTACATTTATAGAAGCACAACGATCATTGAAACCCAATTTTATAGCATTTCCATCCTCAACCCCCAGCCTATCCCCCACCCCCAACCATCTCCTTTGGAAACCATAGTTTTTCAGTCTGTGAGTCAGTATCTGTTCTTCAAAGAAATTCATTGTGTCATTGTTTTAGATTCCACATGTAAGTGGTAACACATGATGTAGGTGTCTCACTGTCTGACTAACTTTACTTAGCATGATAATTTTTAGGTCCATCCTTGTTGCTGCCAGTTTCCTTCTTCATCAGGTGCTTCAGACATTCCTGAACTGGCTGACTTATTGTGGATATTTTTCATGTCCCACTGTCAGCATCTTCCTTAGTGACTTATTCTAGTTTTCAGACTCTAATTTCATAAAATTCTCTCAAAGACAAGAGTTTAATTTTTAATCTAGCTGTCATAATAAAATAGGAGACATAGACCTAATGTTTGACTAATAAAATTTAGAGAAATAAGCAATTGTTTATCCTTACTCCCATTACACTGAGAATGGGTTAACTCTGACATTTGGATAACAGGATAAAGAGTATTGTAAAGTGGATACACAGGCTGTTCCTACTGGAATGTTTCCACATAGAAGTACTAAAAAATATGACTAAAAGTGTTATATTTACCTACTTTTTATTACTCTCAAAAATTATGCCATTTGAATTCTTTTTTTTTTTGTCTTTTTTTTTTGCCTTTTCTAGGGCGACTCCCGTGGCATATGGAGGTTCCCAGGCTAAGGGTCCAGTTGGAGTTGTAGCCGCCAGCCTACACCAGAGCCACAGCAACACGAGATCCAAGCCGTGTCTGCAACCTACACCAGTTCACGGCAACACCGGATCCTTAACCCACTGAGCAAGGGCAGGGATTGAACCTGCAACCTCATGGCTCCTAGTCAGATTCGTTAAACACTGCACCATGACGGGAACTCCGCCATTTGAATTCTTACGTATAAGAAAACTGGAGGTAAACAAGATCCATGATTGGTTAATTCAGCAATTCAAGAAGCTCATAAGTGACCCTGGTGCCAGCGCTATCATTATTTCCACTCTGATTTGTTCAACATATCAGTGCACTTCCCCTCATAGTTACATGAGAACTGTGGCACTTCCAGGTATCATATGTGGACTTGAACTTATATTTAAGAAGAGGAGAGTTTCCTCATATATCTCATTTTAAAACCAGCAATACTTTCCCAAAAGTCCCACAGAAACTCCCCTGGTGTCCCTTGATCAGAACTGGGTCACATGCCCATGACTCAACTACTCACAATTAAGGTAAAGGGTGTCACCACAGGTGACACAGGCCAATCAAGTTTTCATCTTGCATCTTGGAAGGTGGGGGCCTTTTAACTCTACTATGATCATGGATACTTGATAACAAGAGAAGATTTGGGTCTATTAGGGAAAGAACTGGGAATGGCTGATGATTAGGCAATAATACTTATATTTATATTCATTTCCATCTCCAGTGAGTTGTTCTTCCCCCTTCTAAGCTATCTCAGAATTGGCATGGTGGATTAGAGCACACATCCTTATAATCATGTAGTGAATAAACAGCTGGCAGTGTGTGGGATGTCCATACTTATTTCTGGATGTGATTCCTATCCTAAGGCACTAATAAAGCACTGGGTAATGGTTGCTGAATGACCATTCATTCAAAGGAACAAATAATATGTGAATCTGCCTGGGGACACAACCAGTTAAATTGGTTGGAGTCATGCAATATGCATTGAGTTTGGTCAAGAGAGGAAGTTGGTCATAAGCTCAGGCAGAGTGTAATTGGCTCAGGACAAAAGAATGGATGAGACTGGGTCACCATAAAGGGTCTGGATAATATCCCCAACTCAGCTGATGCTATTTTCATTCTTAGCCAGTGTACATTATTTGACAGGTATTTCCTTTGTTGCCACAATGTAGCAGTCCCACTGGTGGTATAACAAGATGATTCTATAATAAACGTAAAATAAAAATAACAAAGGTGAAAAAAAAAAAAAAAAAAAGGAATGGTGAGAGTAGGGGAAAGCTTCAGGAGCCAGAAATTTCATTTTCTCAGCACGCATTTTAACACAAGCACTGGGATGCGTTATGACCCCCTAGTGGCAGAGAGCTAGTATGTCCATGCTAGCTGACAAAATGTGAGAACTACAAGACATTTTAATTAAAGTCAGAAGCAAAATTTATAGTCAGGAATTTATGAAAAATGGGATGACAAGAAGTCTCCCTCTCTTTCTAGTGAGCTTTCTCTTTTCCTGAACCACAGGGTACCAACAAAACGTATTAGTGAAAAGAAAACTATCTAATTGCAATACATTCATGACCTACTAAAATGAATGAATTCCTTCAGTACATGATGAATACTTTATAGGGGAGTATTCCTAGTCAGTAGTCAGTGGAATAGGTTAAAATATTAGACCTATGAGCCAAGTGTCTAGAAAATACCCCTTTTTCTTTTGTGGATCTAATAACTGCAATGCAGAGGGACTGCCTTTCAAATGTTGGTGGAAGGCAGCAACCTCCTGAGTTGGTCTAGTTCCTGTGCTATATTGTTGGACCAAACAGCTAATTGAGCAACCATGATTAAACTTCCTTTCAATAGAGTACGTATAGCACAAATAAAAGAAGTGTTTGAATCTTGGCATAAAGTTCCCCAAAACGGTAAATTCCAGAAGGTAGAGCCAGGAGAAGATGGCATTCATCTCTGAAGCTAGCATTTTCTAGGATCCTCACTGAAACTTGATGATAAATCACCCAAAAGACACCAATTATCTCCATCTAAGATTCTCTGAAAGATAATATGCCTATGATATCGATACTATTGAATATTATTATTCATATGAAAGATTATTGTCAATTCTGGCTTGGGGGTGAACTGCACTAGCTGATAATTTATTGACAAATATCAGACATTCCATCTGTAAACATTCATTTTTAGCTTTCTGTTCTATTACATTATTTTCCCTTTTAATCATCTTTCTATATTGTATTGATCATATCTCAATCCCATATTCACTGGTTTCTTTGTATACACCACCTTATTTTGGAAAAGATTTAAGAAAAGAAAGTAAGATATTTACATAGTCCAAACATTATGACTTCTCTGTCTTGATTTAGGTTTGTGATTTTTAAAAATGTACAATATGTCACATCACTTACTAGAAATTTTCCAAGCTCACGTTCATTTTCTTTTTAGATTATAAATCTTCTACTTTTTGAGCTTAGACTGTTTCATAAAAGTGATAGAGAGACTACTAATGTTTATAAAGGACCAGCCAAAATTCAAAAGGATCATGAAATACTCCTTTTTAGGAGCATTTTAAGCAATAGTCTCTCTGAAAGTAGAAGAGATTTGAAAACTTCAAAGATGAGAGTGTGCATCTTCCACATGGTGGGAAAGTCAAGAAGGGTAGGAATTCTTTGTACCTGCTTGTACTGATGCTCTCATAACACCACATTGCAACTCAATGTTTATACAGCTGCCTTTTTTAGTGGTCAGAGCTGAGGGAAAGAGTCCAAGTGACATTAGTTTTACAATTACAGAAGTCCAAATTACAGAATACTAGTTCCTTTAATAAATTCGTATTGAATAAATGAAGAAAAGAAGAGACCATTGGTAATTTTGGGCCCTGGAACAGAGGCGTTTTGCTAAAAGGAGCCATCTCCTTCAGTGTAGATTCATAGCCAGAAGCAATAGGCTGAAATATCGATAGAAGTCTTAGCCTAGAGTATTACTCACTGCAATAAAAAGAGGCTTATGGGGGTGCTCCATAAGCCTGAGCAAAAACACCTGGGTAGTTACTCCATTGACTTTCTGTCCAAAGAAGATGCTCAACAGGGAGTGAAACTGAGACTTGGTTCTACTTCATTAGTTGCCATCTGGGACCTCTCAGTGCTTTGTGACAACTTCACAGACAGCAGCTCTTTTGTTGAACTCTGCTCTAAACGCTCTGATAGCATTTACGTGGCCACCCAAAGTTATAGCTAACACTGTTCTCATAACGAAAATCCCTCAGGTAAAGGGCCTAATTAAATATACATGGGTTTTCCTTTTGCCAAGGGATAGCCAAATACCACTTCCTTCACATTTGCTTAAGGACAAGAGTGTTTCACTTTCAAAAAGAAATGAATTTTGTTCTAAAATAAAATATGGCACCTATGAAATCATATAAGATGTAATTTAAGGAAAACCAGCTCAGTATTATAACAGGATTTTCTTATCAAGCTCCCTCCAGATGCTGCAGCTGTCACTTAGGCTATGCCAGTGTCTGGTGTCATGCCAGTTTGATGCAAGTTGGTTCCACTTGTCACCCTTTCAATTTCCCAGCCAGCCTCAATTTTAAAGGGCATATTAGCATTATCATAACAATCTTAAAGATGTGTCTTGGCTTGACTTTAAGTCCGTTTTGTTTCTAAGTCACAAGGTATAATGAAATACCACTGAGATAAAAAGGATTTTATTGTCTATATATGACATAAAAGGCTCTAATCTCTGACCAAAGAAATGGAAGATTTTTAAAAAGGTTGTTCTATGAGACAGACTGTAGCACCGCATCAAAAAGAATGAGAGGTGCTTTAGAACACACTGGTTTAAATAATAGGTGTGTATGTGGGGGGGGAATGCTTTCCTTCACGCATTTTGAAAAACCCCATGACTATCACATGAACAGAAATAGTTTTAATGGAAGTCTTTAAAAGAGCACAGAACTGTGTGACAAAGTAGGAAAATCCTAAAACAGAAATACACTCTAAATTAAATTATTGAACAGTAAATGACTTGCTCTGTCAATTATTAATGACAAATCTCAAGTTTGCCTCAAATACAGATGTTTACTTCAGCATCTTCAGATGTCTCTGAAGATGTTTAGGTGTTGTTACCTTAAAGTTTTGCTGTTCAACTTGAATTTTGTAATAGAGATGTTTGCTTTAAGATGAATGAGAATCTCACTGTAGTTGCTAATAAGTTATTATTATCAGTCCTCACTAAGGAATTTAAATACAGTTTAAATATAGACACTGTCAAGTTTTTTTAGTCTTTGATATGTATCATTTCTGTCTTCTCTGTCATCTCAGATACTCAGAGCTTTACTTTGTTCATCCACAAAATGAGGGAAATGATACCTACTTCACTGGGTTGCTGTGAAGGCATAGACTAGGTAGAGCCTTGGCAGGGTAACTGGGAATGCGATCTGTACTCCATAGTAACTGGACTTTCTCTCAAGTACAAACATGCTTGTGCACGTACACACACACACTTACACACATGTGGACAGACATATACATATTTTTATGGATATCTGCAAGAAGAAAACTTTCCTGCAACTGGTTGCATAGATCTGGCTAATTTTGAAAGTTATTACAAATTTATTTAAAAATCGTTAGAACTTTGAACTGCATTATGTAGAAACAGCAAACCTGGAAGAAATAAGTGGGATTTGGGATTTTCCTTGAAACATAAAGTGAAGTTTCAGGAATTCAGTTCCCATTGTGGCACAGCAGAAATGAATCCAACTAGCATCCATGAAGTTGTGGGTTTGATCCCTGGCCTTGCTCAGTGGGTCAAGGATCTGGTGTTGCCATGAGCTGTGGTGTAGTTTGCAGATGTGGCTCGGATCCCGCATTGCTGTGGCTGTGATGTGGGCCAGGAGCTGCAGCTCTGACTGGACCCCTAGCCTGGGAACTTTCACATGCCACACCTGCAGCCCTAGAAAGCCAAAAAGCCAAAAAGCCCCCCCCCAAAAAAAAGTGAATTTCCACAGCTGGATTATCTTCAGATCTGTAAATCCTCAGCCTAGCATGGGAACAAAATAGATTCAATCCCCTGGGTCCATAACTGTCTACTGCCTTCATGTGGTCCTGGAACAACAAGTAGCACCACATCTCAAAGGAGTGGAGCAAGGCAAAGAGAGGCTGGGATAGACTGTGGAAGAGTTTTTTTGTGTATTAAAGAGTTAGTGTGGAGCCATTCAATTACTTTTGTATAATCGAGTTATGTGTTCATATCTATGTTTTTAAAAAAGATGATTTCTTTAGCTGCACCATATAGCACTGAAGTAAGGGGAAATTAGTACCAAAAATGAAGTACAAAATGCAATTAGGATGCTATTTTCCTGATGTGTGCTTATCACACTCCACACAGAAAATTAGTATCAGGTAGTGGATAAAGGCTTTGTTCCCGAAACTTGGGTCTTAATCCTGGTTCTACCATAATGAGCTGTGAGGACCTGGACAAATTCCCTAAGCTGTCTGTAACTGTGACTCAGTATCTTCTTTTATAAAACATTAGTAGCTATGTCATAGGCTTGTTATAATGACTAAGTGGATTCACAGACATGAGTTGCTTGGAATTGTTCCTGGTGTACTGTATATACTTTATTTATTATTTTGAATTAAATTTAGGGGCATACACTAGAAAGTTCAGATGATTTGATTAGTCTGTCATTTCTCTTGGTGAAGTGGGTAATTTATGTACTAAATTGGTGGGACACAAAACTAAGTTGCTTGAGCTTCTTACCACATTGTACTTATCCATTTTCGGTTTGCAGTTTGAAGTCTGTGTATAAGTTATATGACATTATAGACTAACAAACCTTCAGATTTTGAACCGTGGAAACTCCAATGACATGGGGTTAACTGGAAACAAAAAGGAAAGTCATTTAATCTCCCATGTCTCCATTTGATAATTCTGGTTTCACGGAACTGTTTGGAGGAGGAGTAACTGGGTGAAAATGCCAAAGAAATAAGTGCCTAATTCACTTCAGCGGAATTTGAAGTTGACCTTTATTGCAACAAAAGACCAGGAAAAAATGCTTAGATTAAAATTTTATACCAAATTAGAAAAAAAATGCATTTTTCAAATATAATAATCCAAAACCACTGTTCTATCTAGGCAAGTTATGTTTGGTTCAGCTCAGGGCTCCTGGGTCTTTTTCTCACATTGGATGTGATTTTTGCCAACATGAGCTGTCCTGGAGTTGGATAAGGTCTGTGTCAGTTTTGATTCTCCCTCTAACCAACAGTGAGAACTTGGATAGCCCCCCTCAGCTTCCTTGATTGGAAGGCAATAGAGCCTTCCTTATCACATGTTGAAGGTCATTGTGAGGACAAAAATCTTGCTTTGTAAAGCTCTACAAATATGTTGTTTTTTGTCCCTGGTGTCAGTAGCTCACCACCAGAGCCTTCAGTGACAGTAGGTGTTCCCCCTTCATGGGAGGTCGGGGGACTGTTTGGTTCAGGCAAAAGCAGGAACTTGGGATCAGACCTCACTTGAGTTTTTTGACCCTCTTCTTTGCCTGATTTATGGCTTTAGGAAAATCAATCTCTTCAGCTTCACCTAGACCATATGGAAAATGGGAATCATAGTATTTACTTCATGAGGGGGATCTGGTGAACTGCCCTCATTCAACTGTCAAGTGATAATTTGGATGACTGTGTTCTCTGCCACACCGAATTTCTAATGCTTCTTTTCTTTCTCCCTTCCTGCCTTCCTTCCTTTTTGCTTTTTGGGGCTATCACACCTGCAGCATATTGAAGTTCCCTGGCTAGGGTCAAATCAGAGCTGTAGCTACTGGCCTACACCACAGCCACAGCAACACGGGATCTGAGCTGTATCTGTTACCTACACCATAGCTCATGGCAATGCCAGATCCCTGACACACTGAGCCAGGCCAGGATCAAACCCGCATCCTCAGGGGTACTAGTCGGATTTGTTTCCACTGCACCACAAGGGGAGCTCCCCACTAATGCTTCTTTTTAAACAGTTTCTCCATAGCCACAGATGCTGATGGTCTGAACAGATAACTCTGTTTAGGTGGTGTTGGTGGCTTGAGGCCTTGTGTTGATATATGTGCATCATGAACCCCTTGAGGGCAGATGTTCAGGGATACGAATGGGTTGAATTTGTCAGTGCTTCTGGTTATTTTAAAAAACTTATTTGTATTTAAATTTTATTCATTTATCTTTTAACCTAGCCAAAGTGCTAAAAAGGAAGCAGTAGTTTATACAAAGAAAAACTGTGGTTCCCTCTTCATCCAATTTCCATTGATAATCATTTGTAACTTTAGAAGTTTTATTCCTTTATTTATATTCTTATTTTTAAAATGATTATTCTACTTCTTAATTTTTCAGTTTTAGAAATTTCCCATCGTATTCCTACTATTTAGGAATTAGAATTTAGAATTTAGCTTTCTCTATCACATCCAAATATACATCTCCTCTTTCTATCTTTGAAATACACTTGTAACTCACTTTTGGTTAATTCCATGTTGACAAGTATTCATCATCAAAAAGATTACTTTTGGTTTCATTTTATTTTGTTTTTATTGCTGAATTAGGCAGTATACTATGAGTTTATTTCCTTTCCTCAAGAATTTTATATAAATTTATGTATGTATGTATTTTGCAATTAATTGGCTCTTTAATTTTCTTTGCTTGATATTGCTCTTGTGCTGGAAATCCACAATGCCAAACTTTGCTAATAATCTATTAGTCTCAACTTACTTTTCCTGGTGGTATCCCAGAAGCTTTTCCTCACTCTGGTCTGCAGCCAAGTTGTCATCCTGGGTTTTCCTTTTAGCAATTCTCTTAATTTCCCTCCTAAGTTTAGTGCTTGGTTCTTGGGTCCCATGTCTTCCCCATTTGTGATTTATTCTGGCTCCTCCAGCTGCTGACTGCACTTTCAGTGTTCTCTTTCCCAGCCCTAAGATCAATAAGTCATTTTTCGGTAACAAGTAGGGTATATGCCGGTTTGATATTTGCATGTGCACTGGGAAGCAGAACTAGACATGCCTATTACAGATATAGTATCGTTCTTTCTTACAATAGAGTATTGATCTGAAACTGACAGTGACTGAAGTATTCATTTGATTCTTTATATTGTACCTAAAACGCTCTATGGGACAGACTCCATGACAATGCTCTATAACTTAAATTTATTGTAATTTTCTTTTTGACTTGATAGCTGCCATGTTCTAAGCTATGCATAATTCTTGTTGGTTATTGAAGAGAGGCTCTTGAATTTTTGTGTGATCATATGTTGTAGGTATTGTTACAAAAAAAAATCTATAAGCGTTAACAAGATGTAAAATCCTATTTTTGTGAATGTCTATGATGCTATAGAACTTCAAATTTAAAATAAGTTATTTTAAAAATTAGAAAAAGAAAGCTTTTGGTGAAAAATAATAACAAATCTATTGATATATAAAAGATAAATTCTGGCAAAAAGTTAAAATAATGAATACCAAGGATTTTTATTGTTTGTCGGTCATAAATTTGGGACATTTAGAAAATTTGAGGCATTAAGAAGAATGAATTCATAAGCACTTTACTAATTTGGAATAATCTCTTAAATATAATAAACAAAGCTGTAAAATTTGTTCAAGGATATTATTTACCAAATTTTTAAGTGAGTTGTAATGACAGTCCTGTAAGAACTTTCTGAATATTTACCCTGTATGAAAAAAAAATTTTTTTTGTAAAGTCCTATACAACTCAGAAGACTCAGGTATAAGGAAAGGAATAGATTTAGAATATTTAGTGTTGCTTCCACTAGGCAAAGGAGCAAAGAAATTCCACTGGTATTCTCAGCACTGTAATAAAAAATGAAGAGGTAGTCACTGCATGGATCTTGGAGCCTGAGGCCTTCAGCAGTGCAGTTTAAAAAGTATTTCCTAAGGATCTACTGTGTATAAGGTCATGTGCTAGACAGCAAGGATCATAAAAATAAAGAAGAGGACTCATTCTCAAGATGCTTAAAACCTGTGGGGGCTGACTAACATACACACATTATTTTTACACTAAACAGAAGGTGAAGTAATTGAGTTAGAGAATTTAGTCAGGCACTGTAAGTACATAAAGAGAAATGGTTTAGTTTTGACTCAGGAGCTTTAGAAATGCTTCTGAGAGGAGATAGATTCTGCTTTTTGAATGATCATAGGGTAATTCACAAGAAAAAAATAAGGATAAACTATATACTTATACAGATTCACAGCCTACGGAATACTTACAGAGGTGGTTTTTTAAAAAATCAATATTATTATTATTGTCTCCTTTACAAATGAGAAATGTGAAATGCTAAAAAGTCTAAGTGACTTTCTGAAATTCATAATGGATACAATGGTCAGGGAGAGCACATTTGAAAAAAACGCTTCCAAAATCCAGTCTGATGATGGTTTTAAGTATAATCCACTCTTATGATGTTATGGTTGGCAGAGACCTAGAAATGTCAGTCTCACCAAATGTGATTTTGTGTACAGGGAACAGAGTGTTTCTTTGATTCTAAATTACCCCTGCAATGATTCTAAAAATTTTTTGCCACAGTGAATATAGATGGTCTACAAAACTGTTTCCAAGCCTTCTCCATCAACAGAATGACCCAGAAAGATATTTTAAGAACACACATCGCAGCCCCAATCACCACTAAACATCTCTATTTGTTTATCAGAAAAAAAAAAAAAATGGGACTAGTGCTAACAGATGAGTATTTCTAATTGCTCCTCAGGTAACTAGAATTATCCGCTAAAAATGGAATTCAGAGTTCAAAAAGAGGATATAAGAAGTATAATTATTTTCCCCAAATTACCATCTTTTTCTAATGTAAAACTTTGTATCACATATATAACTACTGTAATTTTTTGTGTAACAGAGGACACTGATGTGAAACTCCAGACGACAATGCCACATGATTAAAAATTGGACATATCTGATTATCTCATCATTTTAGCTAAGAATGAACACATATTTCTCTCAAGATTTCTACTGATGCCCAGAGTTTCTTCAATGGGTTGTCTGTAGGTCTAAACAAAGTAGTTACTGTTCTAATTCTTATAAAAACCCATTACCTGTATACACAGGACTTCTGTGACTTAAGAGGGAAAAAACAATTACAATGAAGTTTATATACTGCATATTTTTAAAGGTAAATTTCTTTTGTTATGAGTAGTTCAAGTACTTTGCTCACCTGTCATCAGAATAACCATTGAGGTAATTTGGTTAAGGGGACTGCAGAATAAAATATTCTAAAATAGATCATAAGAAGCAGAATTAAATAATTCACCAAGAACCACAAGACTTTCCTCTTCCTTAAAATGTATCAAGCTTGGAGTCAGTCCTCAGTTGAAAAGTTTCTCTACCAAACATAACCTTCCCATCAGAGTTGTTAGGTGGTTCAAATGAGAAATATTGATTGCATAACTTCACAAACTATAATGTGTGATTCAAACATGGTGATGAGATGGTGATGATAATGATGATGATGATGATTTAGCTTCAAGTTAACCCAGAGTGTCTCAATAAAAGAAAAAAACTCCACATACCTGAACTATACCCTTTTAAAGGACAGGCACAAAAGAGATCTGCATACAGAAATAGTTTCTAAAAAAAGTTTTATATGGATAATTGACTAATTTAATTCTGTACTTTGCTGGTGATTCCTTCCTTCCTTCCTTCCTTCCTTCCTTCCTTCCTTCCTTCCTTCCTTCTTTCTTTCTTTCTTTCTTTCTTTTCTTCCTAGGGCTGTACCTGCAGCATATGGAAGTTCCCAGGCTAGGAGTCAAATCAAAGCTGCAGCTGCCAGTCTACACCACAGACACAGCAGCACTAGATCTGAGTGTCATCTGCAACCTATGCCACAACTTGCAGCAATGCTGGACCCTTAACCCACTGAGCCAGGGCAGGGATCCAACCCACATCCTCATGGTTATTAATCAGATTCTTATCTCTCTGAGCCACAACAGGAACTCCCAAAGTTAGGAAGTTCTTCCTCTACTTTTTATTTTGGTCAGGCTGGTGGCATGCAGAAGTTCAAGGGCCAGGGGATCAAACCTATGCCATAGCAGTACCAAAGCCCTTGCTGTGACAACTTTAGATCCCTAACCCGCTGAGCCACACTTGCTGGTTATTTCTAAGACAGGTCTTATTGGTTGCTGTTTATTCATATTGAATTAAGAATGGAATTATTTGAAAATAATGATTTAAAAACACCTGTAGAGTCTCAACCAAGATGGCAGAATAAAAGGATGTGGAGATCACCTCCCGCTACAACCATATCTACATGTGGAATAATTCTCACTGAAAACTAACTGGAATTTACTGGTAGAAGAACTTCTGTAAAATCAAGGCTGTAAGAAATATTTTCAAGTAATCAAGGAAAAAGGGAAGAAATGTGATAGGGTCAAGGACCTCCCTGCCCCCCATCCCCGGGCAAGGGTCCCAGTGCAAGGAGAGGGGAAAATATACAAGGAACAGAGCAGCTAGACTTTCAGGGCTTCTGCTTCAGCAACTCAGGATCAGATCCCATCCCTATCAGGGTGGTGATGGCCACATAGCATAGGGTAAGCCCTGCCTTATAGCCAATTCTAGCTCTAGCCCCATCATGTACCAGGATGATAGCTGCCAGCACATGCTGAGGAAGGATGTGACTTTGGTCCACATAAATCCAGTTCTCTCACCAAAGGCATTGGGCACAAGCAGTCTCTATATGGGTGCTCCCATACAAGAACACCACTTCAAGACTGCACCAGGTTAACTTTTTCACCTAAATTTCTGGAGGCAGAGAAAATTAAGCAAAATGAAAAGGCAAAGGAGCTGCCCTCAAGCGAAAGAGCAAGAGAAAACCCTTGAAAAATTAAAGAATGAAACAAAGAACTTAAAGAATTCAAAGCATTGGTAATAAAATTGTTAAGCGAATTAGGGAAAATAATAGGTATATACAATGAAAATTTTAACAAAGGACTAAAAAATATAAAAAGGCTCAATCATAAATGAAGACTTCAATAGCTGAAATAAAAAACACACTAGAAGAAATGAACAGCAGAGTGATACAGAAGATTTTGTAAGTAATCTGGAAGACAGAATAATGGAAATCACCCAATCAGAATGGCAAAAGGAAGATCATTTTTTTTTTTAAAGAAAATAGTTTAATAGATCTTTGGAATAACATTAAATGTACCAGCATTCACATTATAGGGACCCAGAAGAAGAGTGAAAACATATTTGAGAAAATTATGACTGGAGTTCCCATTGTGGCTCTGTGGGTTAAGGACCTGATATTGTCTCTTTGAAGATATGGTTTGATCCCTGGCCTCATTTAGTGGGTCGAGGATCTGGCATTACTGTAAGCTATGCCATAGGTTGCAGATGTGGCTCGGATCTGGCATTGCTGTGGCTGTGATGTAGGCTGGCAGCTGCAGCTCTGATTCAATCCCTGGCCCAGGAACTTCCATATGCTGCGGGTGTGGGCATAAAAAGAAAATTATGACTGAAAATTTCCCAAAGCTGAAAGAAGGAAACAGATATCCAGGTAGAGGAAGCACAGAATGTCCCAAATAAGATAAACCCAGACCCACACCAAATCATATGTATTAAAATGGCAAAAGTTAAAGGTAAGGAGAGAGAACTTGAAAGGCAGCAAGAGGGAAAACTAAGAATCATTTATTTACAAGAGAATCCTCATAAGGCTATCAGCTGACTTTGCTATAGAAATCTTGCAGGCCAGAGGGAACTGACATGATATTTTCAAAGTCCTGAATGAGAAAAACCTAGGATACTCTACCCAAAGAGATTATCATTTAGAATAGAAGGAGAGATAAAGAACTTTTTAGACAAGCGAAAACTAAAAGAATTATTCAATATTAAACCCAGCCTAAAAAATGTTAAAGGATCTTTTCTAAGTGAAAAAGAAGTAAGAATCTAAGGAAAGGGAAAATTCTACTAGCAAAGGCAAATACTTAGTAAGTACTGAGGAACAAATACTTAAATAAGCCAGTGCAAGTATTAAGAGACAAAACAATTGCAAAAGCAACTATAACTACAATAAATAGTTAAGGGATAAACAGGAAGATGTAAAATATGATATCAAAAGCAAAACAGCAGCTCTAGTTACAGTAGCCTAGACATGAAAGCAACCCAAGCATCCATTAACAGACAAATAGATAAAGAAGATATCTCACATGTATATAATGGACTATTATCCACTCAGCTGGATAAAATAATGAAAATTTGCCATTTGTAGCAGCATGGATGGATCTAGGGAATATTTAATGAAATAAATCAGACAGAAAAACAATTACTGTATGATATCACTTATATATGGATTCTTTACAATAAAACAAATGGATGCATATATAGCAAAACAGAAATAGACTCAGAGATATCAAAAACAACTAGTGGTTACCAGTGGGGAGTTTGCAAGATAGGGATATGGAATTAAGAGATACAAACTAATATGTATAAAATAGATAAGCAACAATGATATACTGTATGGAACAGGGAATTATAGGTATTATCTCATAATAACTTTTTTATTTTTTATTTTTAGGGCCGCACCCATGGGATATAGAGGTTCTCAGGCTACGGGTCGAATCAGAGTTGTAGCTGCTGGCCTATGCCACAGCCACAGCAACACAGGATCTGAGTCGTGTCTGCGACCTACACCACAGCTCAGGGCAACCCTGGATACTTTAACCCACCGAGCAAGGCCAAGGATTGAACCTGTGTCCTCATGGATGCTAGTCAGATTCATTTTCACAGAGCCACAATGGGAATTCCATAATAAATTTTAATGGAGTATAATCTCTATAAAAACTGACTCACTATGCTGTATAAGTGAAACTCATATAATACTGTAAATCAACAATATTCCAATTAAAAAATACATGATCATACTTTGCTGTTATTGAAGAGACAGGGCTGAAGACATCTCAGACTACAGTAAAAGGCAGACATTCTTTCAAATCTCATCTTTGTCCCTAATCTTTGTGATTTTGACAAATTAGTTTAAATCCTAAAACCTTGAGTTTATCATCTATATTAAACTAAGGCAGCAGGTTTATTAAAACTATTAACCAACAATTGTAGAAAAATAACTATTCATAGGGCCACGCAGGTACTCAAACAAGCATTCAACCATGTCTTTTCTTTCTGCTTCCCTGATTCTTAAATTTATCTGCATTAAATATCACTCTGGGAATGATATTTTTATGCTGGTGCACAATCCTGTGAGAAGATTATTCTCCTTATTTACTGTTATGAGCTGAATTGTGTCCCTTTCCCCCAACACATGCATTGAACACCAGTACCTCAAAAATAAGAACTTATGTGGAGGCATAATCTTTACAGAAGTAAGTATTTTAGCTTACAGGTCATTAGGGTATGCCCTAAACCAATATGACTGCTGTCCTTAAAAGACTAGGAAATTTAGATGCAGCACAGAGGGAAGATGATGAGAAGGCTTAGAAAGAAGATAGCCATCTACAAGCCAGAGCAAGAACCTTGGAACAGATCTTTCCTTCACAGTCCTCAAGAGAAACCAACTCTGCTGTCACTTTGATCTCAGATTTCCCCCTCCAGAACTATAAGAGAATAAATTTCTATTTTTTAAATCATTAGTCTATAGAACTTTGTTATGGCAGCTCTAATACACTTATACAGAGGTATATTCAAATAAAATGTTGGCAATTTAAGTTTTGCAAGCACTAGCCTGGAGATTGTCATAGGCTCTGTACTCATCACCTCCTTTACCCTTGTGATGCTGCAGCCTGACAGACGAGGTCATAAAGGTTCACATAACAAGAAGAAAGTGCAAAAGAACTGTCAGTCCCTAGGACAAAAGATGTGTAGTGAACACAAACAAAGGCAGTCCCCTGCTTACAGAGATTCTCCAGGGAGCCAGGTCTGTTAGATGCATCCTAGGGATAAGGAAGCTCCATACTCAATGGAGGAAAATCATTCTGCTTTACTCCCTGTCACAGTGATTAGTCAAAGGGATGGGCACATTATCTAAACTGACAAGATATTTTCAAACTGGTGCTGAATGTAAAGAGTCTTTACTTCATTGATTGTGGAGTTGTGGGAATTTGGCATGGTCAGAATCTTTAAGTGACCCTTCCACAGGGCTGGGCCAGTCTCAAATAGCAGAGAAGCAACCATGAGAGACCTGACAGTATAAACATCTCTTGTTTCAGTCTGCCACAAAGTAGGCTGTAGCCTTACCCTTCTTGGGTTGGTTATTTTAACAAAGACATTTTTCATGGCAACCAGATCTTGACTAATGCAAGATGTAAAAAAAATTTTGAAAAAAGGGCATAAATACTAATAAACAAATGAATTTTCAAAAAAACAGAGATGCTATTTTCCCTTATGTGTAAATGGTAGTTAACATTTCTTATGTTTTGCATCTATTATTAAATTCATGATGTGTATTTATTATTAAATGTTTGATAAATAACATACATTTGTCATAAAACAACAGTTCGAATTATATATTTTACATATTATATTTTCCCCCACAAAATGGGACATCTGGATATCATATTGTATCCTATTGTAAGTAGGATATACAAAAATATATATACAATTTGAAGTGCCTTTGACATGAAGAAAATTTGCTAGTTCACATAACAAAAGTCTGGATGTGGCATTTTCCAGTAATCTGGAGGTTAAGTGAGTGGCACAATGATGCCTATAATGTGGAACTTTCTTTTCCCTGTTTTGATATCTCCCCTCATGGTCACAAGATGATTAAACAGTTCCAAGTGTCCAAAACAGACATCACAATATCCAGCAAGGATGAGAAAGGCCTTTCTTCTCATTTGTCTCTTTTTACTAGTGAGGACAGGCAGTTCTGGAAGCCTCCAAGCAGACTGGCCTCCTCAGTCATTACTAAGGGGAATGTGCATATTGAATCATGTCAGTCATGCCCCCCTTCTCTCTACATGGACTCACAAGGGGACTTCTTTTCTCTCTCTTTTGAAATTTTCTTGGAGGATAGTTGACTTACAATGTTGTGTTATTTTCAGGTGTACAGCAAATTGAATCAGTTATACATATACATATATCCATTCTTTTTCAGATTCTTTTCCCATGTAGGTTTTAAAGAATATAGAGAAGATTTCCCTGTGCTATATGGTAGGTCCTTGTTAGTTATCTATTTTATATATAATAGGTAATATGTTAATTCCAAGCTTTGAATTTATCCCTCCCCACTACGTATCCCCTTTGGTAACCATAAATTTGATTTTGAACTCTGTTTCTATTTTGTCAATAAGTTCATTTGTATCATTTTTATAGATGCCACATATAAGTAATATCACATGGTATCTTTCTTTGACTTACTTAGTAAGATGATCTCTAGGTCCATTCATGTTGCTGCAAATGACATTATTTCATTCTTTTTTATGGGTGAGTAATAATCCATTGTAGGAGGGGAACATCTTAAGAGAACATTTCAGAAAGTGGAAGCCTAATTAAACTCTGCCAGCAAGAAAGACTGAAGGGTGCGAGGGTTGGAATTTAGTCCATGCATAAGAGATATACATATAAGATACACAGTGCTAGATTCTTTTTAGCTCAAAATTATATAATATTTATATAATAAAGCTGCTTCAGTATTTCAAATGAAAACATATATTTATTTTATGCACTTTAAAAAATGAATGCTAAATCCTATTTAATATAATTCACAATTTTATAATGAACAATTTGGTGGCGTTTAGTACATCGCAATGCTGTGTAGCCAGAGTTCCCGTCATGGCTCAGTGGAAATGAACCTGAATAGCATCCATGAGAATGCAGGTTCCATCCCTGGCCTTGCTCAGTGGGCTAAGGATCTGGCATTACAGTGAACTGTGGTGTAGTTCGCAGATGCGGCTCAGATCCAGCATTGTTGCTGTGCTGTAGGTCAGTGGCTACAGTTCTGATTCAACCCCTAGGCTGGGACCCTCCATATGCTGTGGGTGCAGCTCTAAAAAGACAAAAAACAAAAATAAAGGCAAAAAAACAAAAAAACCACAATGTTGTGCAGCTCAGTCCTATAGCTAGTTCCAGGATATTTTATGTATTTTAATGATGGTTTATTTTCTGAAATAATAATAGCTCATTGATTAATTTTATGACTAGAAAATGTAAACTATTTTAGTGTTCCCTTTTTTACTCAGAAAGCTTCTTGTATTTAGGAAGAATGTAAGCTCAATTAAAAGTTGTGCACTCAGAAAATTTAACTGTTATATCAGGGCAGTTATTTGGCATATTTTTATCATTACATCATCATTTACATTCCAGTTCTCTATTCTAACTTAAATTTTTTTTTACAAATATGTTTTATTCTTTAGCCTGAATATGTTGCATATAATTCTAGTTGAAGTTCGTTAGAATTCAGATGCCAAAGACTGAGAGAATTACCCCTTAAGTATAAATTGGATAGGTATGAGGATTTTATACTTTTATTTCAGTTAGCTAAATGCAATTTGGTAGTTGGGTAGAGGGCCAGGTAGGAAAAATATACTGCATATCATACTTTAAAAAGGCAACCAGATGTAATTCATCTGGTTATTTAGGTTGACTATGCTTTCAGAATTTGATCATTATCATTTAATATCATATTGGGATGTTTTCAAATCTGCTGTGCCAGGCATGGATTGTTCTCTTTGAACTTGATGTATGTCAAAAGAACTTTGTAGTTAAATATAGACTTGGGATTTCATGGATAAAGTGTGTCTGCTAGAAAAAAATTAAAATTTTCAGAGACAATCATTTTCCTTTTACAGTTTGGAAACACTAGTCTATTACTAGCATGAATTTCTCTCTCTGTTTTATTATTATTTTTAAAATTTTACAACATGTCTACCTAGATATTTGAACTACATTCATTGCAATCACATTATTGAGAAATTAACTGAGTAGCTCTGAAACATACTACTTAATGTATGGGAAAATTCATTATGGGAAAGATGAAACAAATTACTGAAAGTTGGTAATATGATTGCCTACAGTAAAGCAATCTCAAGTTAGGGAATGATTTCTTATAACACTTGCCATTGAAGGATGCTAATCTCTTGATACTACTATGGTCTATTATGACATAGGGAAAATGACTATAATTATTGAGAGTTGAGAAAAACAGGTGTGGAAGTAATCTGAATTCTAATTCATTGGAATCAATTTTTTTTTTTTTTTTTTTTTTTTTTTTGGTCTTTTTACCTTATCTAGGGCCGCAACCTCATGGTTCCTAGTCGGATTCACTGACCACTGCGTCATGGTGGGAACTCCTGGGATAGATTTAAAATAGAAAAAGGAGGGTTCCTGTCATGGCTCAGTGGGTTAAGAACCTGATATAGTATCCACAGGGATGTGGGTTCAATCCCTGATCCCTGGCCTTGCTCAGTGGATTAAGGATACTGTGTTGCTGCAAGCTGCAGCATAGTTTGCAGATCTGGAGTTGCTGCTGTAACCAAGAAGGGCCCTGTAGGGCTCCTAGGGACACAAGTCTTTCTGGTTTTAGCTTTTAGAGGATAAGCTTCAGCCTCCATTTCTAGTTTTTAAGGAATAAGCTTCAGTCTCCATGACCCTCCCTGAGCTCCAAAGGGAAGTTACTAATCAGAGAAGGCAGGGGATGTAGAGACCAAGGAGAAGCAGTCAAGAGACAATAGTGCAGCCTTGGGGCAGGGTCCTGGTTCCTCCTCAAGGAATATACATAACAATATCTTTGGGCCTTTCTGCAGAACTAAAACTCTCAACAAATGGAAGAACTACTTGATGAAGCATTCCTCAGTCTGGGAAGAAAGAGGACCACCAGAATCAGTCCAGGGGCCACTTACACCACTTTTGAAAGACAATACAAGCTTGCCTCTACCCTGATCCTTATCTATGACCTTATTTTCCACTTCCCAAACTATAAAACTACCTCCTAATTTCTCTCAAGGGAGACAAGTCTGTAAGACATTAGCCTGCTGTGTCCTCCTTTGTCCGACAAAACAATAAAGCTATCCTTTTCTCCTTCACGCAAAACTTTGTCTTTGAGTTTCTAACCTGTAACAACCGACAGAAGCTGAATTTTGGCAACATTGTGGGTGTGGCATAGGCTGGCAGCTGCACCTCTGATTCCGCCCCTAGCCTGGGAACTTCCATATGCCACAGGTTCAGCCTTAAAATAAATAAATAAATAAATAAGGTAAAGAAATCAGTAAGACTATATTTCCATGTACTGTTGTAAAAGAACGTTGAAGCATATTTTGACCACATTTTTGAGTCATATTGACAAACATGATCAAACATGACCTAGGATGGGATACACTCTGAGAAACGCACTTGAAAGAGTTTAAACTTTGATGTTAAGCACATCCGTGTCTTAATTCTTGCTCTGATATTTACAAGGTATGTAAATTTGAACAAACTATGCTAATTATCCAAAACTCCATTTTGCCACTTGATGAAGAGATTTTATATAGCTACCCGCTTTCTTTTAGAGGGTATTAAGTTAGATATCTGTAAATAAGAGATAAGGAAATTACTCAGGGCAGTGCCAGGCTAAGAGCAGGTCCTATTAGAGTAGGTATTCTAAATTCTAGCTATTTTATTATTTTTATCTATACAACTTTCTTGTAGTTAGAATCATTTAGATGCTATTGCTATAGATATAATCCCTATGATATTTTAAAATAAAACATATTTTGGAAACATTATTGAGACCTATAGTTCTCAATGTATTTTATTACTCCGACATGCCTGAGGGTTATGACACCGGAAAGATGCTACAGGAATCTGGGTTCTTGTGCACTCAGACAGCAAGCAAGTGAAGTCTTTATTACAGGAAAGCAAACAGCTCCCAGAATAGGCTGGGAGAGGGAAGAAGAGTCCCCCCATCTATTGTCCTATAAGGGTTTTTATCCCTTAAACATGGGGGTACAAACGAAGATAGGATTTTTCTCCCATTGGCCTTTTCAGTTACCTACATCAGTCCTTTCCAATAGGGGTCTTAGAGGGGGAAATGTACTGTAAGTTTTATGGGTTTTTTGCCCTTCTCTTCCTTAGACTGAGGGTCATTCCTCTCACTCCATTTCTGTCAGCTGAGGAGAGGGTTAGAGATTAACATCCATCTGGACATAAAACAAGTAGACGCCCTATAGCTAATAAGGCCTGTGGGGACCATATCCCCTGGAGCCCTGAAGCCACAAATGTTAACCAATGGCCATATCAAAGAATGCACTGAAGCCCATGCTCCTATACTAGCTACCTGAGTTATTATCCTGCCTCAGTTAGATAACTGTTTTTACCATGGCTGTGATTTCCAAAGTCCCTAGCTAGGATGCCTATTTGTAAGTGTGTGCACACATGCTAAATCCCCAAAGGACTCCAACATCCCTACTCTTCACCTTTCCTTTTAGTTGCAATTAATTACCACCTTGAAGCATATAAATAAGGGCATTTCAGTTTTATACTCATTTGACCCTATGTAGAATATATTTTAAAGTTCAAGTTTTAAAAGGTGAAGAAGGCATCATTTCAAATTCAATTAATTTTTGAAATGGAAATTTTAGGAAAAGACTCTTGACAATTCGTTATGGTCATCAAAATAACATCTACTATTTAGGCTGACATCTATAAGATAACATCGATGTTGACTGATAATCTTAATCTCTCAAAGTAACACCTCATTTGTTTTCCTATTACCTTTTTTGAGGAACATTCAGTATATGCTTCCTAATTTTGGGCTGAAGGAATTTATATGTGCATTTTGTGACATTTTCTCCTACTGTCTCTGATGGCTGGTTCTGCTGTGTTTTGTTTTTATTTTTGTTTTTAACATAGGACAAACATGAGGGAGTCAAAGAGGCAAATTTATAGGAAAGGCTGTGGAAGAGGTTTTAAAAAAGAACTCTGGTTATTTCTGTCTGTGTTTTCTTCCTTCCTTCATCCTAGCTGCCAGTCTACCAAAGCCACTGTGTCATGAGGGTGTGGGCCAGGCTAACAAAGATAATATTCAAGGTACTTCTTTTTGCTCCAGCTAACCCTCAGTGAGGCAATTTTAAGGAGAATCATTTCCTGAGAATTTGTCAGGACATTCAAATTCAATAAACACATGAACTTAAAAAATTTTGGCCAACCGAAAAGGCACAGAAGAGTGGAAAGAGATTGCTGTTGAAACAACCTTAGAGTTCTTTTTTCCTTTTTGGCTGCACCCATGGAAGGGATCAAATCTACGCCATAGCATCTATGCAAGCCTCAGCAGTGACAATGCTAGATCCTTTACCCCTTGTGCCACAAGAGAACTCCCCATCCTTGAGTTCTTGAAGGCAACCTAAGGACTCTCACAATCAAGGCTCCCACAGTATTTACAAGTTTGGGTAACAATCTCTGCATCCTTTTCATAGCTTCACAATGATTAGCATTCCAACTGCTTATATGTCAGAAAAAAATATAGACAAGATACAGTTTTCTGCATAGGAAAATGCATCACTCAGGGAACAACTATTTATAGAAAGATTTTTTAAGCAAAACATCTCAATGGTATGATGTTATTGCCTGCTTTCATATTTTTGTCTCTTATGAAATATTTTGGTGAGAGATTTAGGCATTAATAAAAACTTATTGTAGGATAACTACATGCTGGAAGCATTTTCAAGTTAAGATTTTGTGCTTTTTAACTATATTTTCCTCTTTTGTACTGTTTTTGAATTTCTAAGAAATGTTCTAAGATACACATACTGAAAATTTTACTGGAGAGGAGTTCCTGTTGTGGCTCAGTGAAACAAATCCAACTTGTATCCATGAGGATGCAGGTTTGATCCCTGGCCTTGCTCAATGGGTTAAGGATCCAGCATTGCCGTGAACTGTGGTGTACTTCACAGAGGCAGCTTGGATCTGATGTGGCTGTGGCTGCTGTGTAGGCCAGCAGCTACAGCTCCAATTTGACTCCTAGCCTGGGAACATTTATATGTAGTGGGTGTGGCCCTAAAAAGACCAAAAAAAAAAAAAAAAAAAAAAAAATCCTGGAGAGAGCAGAATAGTCCAATGGACACTGAAGCTTTGTTTGGATATTTTTAAAAAACAATATATGTTTCCATACTCCATACGTTAGTTCAAATTACAGAATAATGTTGACACAGGTTTTATTTAGAAAGATCCACTGCAAAAAAGGATGCGACAAAATATCTCAATGTCTAATTCTGACATTTAGGCATGGAGGAATTGCAGAAGTTTAGATCTAAAAAGGACCTCGCACATATTCTTGCCCAACAATTTATAGATCAAGAGACTTTTACAGGGAAGTGAAATGACTTGCTCACTTCAGAAAAAAAAAATAAAAGCTCAAGATCAGATCAAGATAATATTTATTGCAGAAATATTAAATGCCAGGAACTGTATTAAAACTGCCTTTGTAATCCTACACATATTTTGCAAAGTTGATATTCCTATCCCTTATTTTAAAGATAAGGGAGACTTGAAAACATGAGGTGGTTTCCTGTATACTAGCTAGTTAACATGTAGTTAATTAGGCTTGAACATAATTATCTCTTTGGTATACAAAGTAGAAAGTCAATGAATGTTTCTGAATGAATGAATGAACAAAATTAATGGATTTAGAGAATGGTTTCAATGTATCTCTCCTACAGCACACTGCTGGAGCTCCAGGACATAATTATTTGTTTTAGTTTATCCCATTCTCAAAAGTTTAATTGACTTGTATAACCTTAGCTTAGCACTTTCCACAAAGATTAATGCAGTTACAATGACACATGTCTTTGCTGATAAAAAAAATGACCTACAATTATTCAGTATTAAATATATATGTGTAAATTCCAGACCCATCAAAATATGATGCGTTGGCCTAATTAACTTTGATTTATGATCTAACTAGAAAATAACTATGAGTGGGCAGATATTTCAGTTGTTAAGCTCTTCCATATTATCCTGAAATGGAAATGTGTATTTAATTGCTCACAAATGTGGATTCTCTTCTCTTGTAAAAATTACAATATTGAGACATGGTTTAAGCAATTTTTAATAATTTGCAACATAATCACATATATTTCTAATTACATGATTTTAAAAATTTGACCAATTTCAGGAGTTCCTGCCATGGCTAATGAACCCTGCTAGTATCCATGAGGATGCAGATTCAATCCCAGGCTTTATTCAGTGGGTTAAAGATCCATTTTTATCATGAGCTGTGGTGTAGGTTACAGATGCAGCTTGGATCTGATGTTGCTGTGGCTGTGGTGTAGGGTGTCAGCTGTAGCTCTTATTTGACCCCTAGCCTGGAAACTTCCATATGTCACAGGTGCGGTCCTAAAAAAAAAAAAAGACCAATTTCAAAAAAGATACAGGTAACTTCTGTGTGTAATATGAATTGCAACTTTTTTTTTTTGGCTTTTTATAGCTGCTTCTGTGGTATATGGAATTTCTCAGGCTAGGGGTCAAATTGGAGCTGTAGCTGCCAGCTTACACCACAGCCACAGCAACGCAGCATCTAAGCCACATCTGTAAACTACACCACAGCTCAGGGCAATGCTGGACCTTAACCCACTGAGCAAGGCCAGGGATTGAACCAGCATCCTCACATCCTCATAGTTGGTTCGTTACCACTGAGCCACAACAGGAACTTCCAAATTGAAGCCATATTTTGAAATCAAAGTATTTTCTGTCCTAATTATGTTGAGAACATTACCAGTTCTACCTAGTAATTACATCTCTGTACCTACAAAAATATTAAATTCTGTTTATAGATGTATATGTAGTAATCAAAATCTGTTAACAGTTACTTTTCATTCCTTTAGAATGTTGGCATGAAAACCTACTAGACCTTCCTGGTAGCTAGTATTTCTAATAGGAGAAATGGTAGCAAAATGCAAGAGGTAGTATAATATACCTACAAAGAGCATAAATAGCTGTCAAATGACAAATACTTTATGTTGCTGAAGTGTAACCTGTTTCATTTGTTCATTTTTTTGAGAAGAGCCTGTGATTTTTTTTTATACGAGAAATTAAATATTTGGAAAATATTGTCCAGAACACTTTTACAAATGAAATCACAACTTTTTTTATTGTATTAGTTTATTAAATTTTATAGGATACAAGATAGCATAGCTTGTATGGACCTGATTCTATAGCAATGAGTTGTAATAAAGTTCCAATGTATATAACAAGAAGATGAATATTTATATTGGAAACAAAGTGGTCTAGGTTTTAATGCTTAGTGTTACTTTTTACTAGCTGAGGTTGTCTTTCTTTTTCTGAACCTTAATTTTTCTTTCTTAAAAATGAGGAATAAATAGGAAATTTTTGTTTTACAGAGTTGTGGTGAGAAACAAAATTAAATTACATTTACTTAGCATTTACTAATATGCTTAATAGGCATTTTCACAAAAATCATTATTCTCATAAATCATCATATACAACAAGAGTTATAAACCATATCTTTTTAAAGATAAAAAATAATAACTTTCCTATGTTTTATACAGTTCAATGTGCTAACAAAGAAAATGTCCCTTAATTCAAATTCAGGGCTATTTGTTTTAAAAATTCATTAAACCAGGGGGAGGGGGAGGAAGTGGGATGGCTTGGGAATTTGGAGTTAATAGATGCAAACTATTGCCTTTGGAATGGATAAGCAATGAGATCCTGCTGTATAGCACTGGGAACTATGTCTAGTTGTTTATGATGAAGCATGATAATGTGAGAAAAAAGAATGTGTACATGTATGTGTAACTGGGTCACCTTGCTGTATAGTAGAAAATTGACAGAACACTGCAAACCAGCTATAATGAAAAAGAATCATTATAAAAAATAAATAAAAGTTCGTTAAACCAAAATGTTAATATTGCATAAAAAAATACCTAGTGCATAGTTAGCACTCACCAAGAGTTGACTCTGAGCGCAGTTTTCTTACCCTTAGTGTAAAATTACTCTTTCATTTTTTTAAATTAAAACAATTTTTTTTTGCTTTTATAGGGCCTCACCTGTGGCATATGGAAGTTCCCAGCCTAGGGGTCAGATTAGAGCTGCAGCTGCCAGCCTATGCCACAGCCACAGCAATGTGGGCTCCTACACCATCTGTGATCTATACCGCAGCTCATGGAAATGCCTGATCCTTAACCCACTGAGCAAGGCCAGGAGTTGAATATGTACCCTCATGGATATTAGTTGGGTTCCTTCCTAACCCGCTGAGCCATAGCTGGAACTCCCTACTCTTTTAAAATCTCTTGTTTTTCCTTTAATGTCAGTTCAAAAGTGAAATCAAAGGAAAACATTCTGTGTGCGTATATGTGCTTGTGTGTGTGCTAGTGAATGTGATTGTGTGTATTTTTTAGTTTATGACCTACACGTGATTCAGGTTAAAGCACTGATCAATTTTCTCTGGACACAAAATGGTTTAACTTCAATTTGATTCTCAAGTGACTAACCAATAGGGGGCATGAGAGCACTACTGCTAACATTAGTTGGTGCTTGTCCAGTTTAAAAAGAGTTTTTATCTGACATTCCTATGATACTTAAAATATCATTAAGGTTTTGGCCTCAGTATTTGCATTTGTTGTACTAGAACTAGTCCCTGAAATTTAGTGTATTAATAAAGTGCTGTAACTCAGCAATGTTAATGAATCAAGCATTTTGATTAGCAAGGCATGTTCAGGGGAAAAAGTTAAGATTAGGCATTCAAATGAAAGTAATTAAAATGAACACAGAGCTGAAAATGAAAATGTGATGCACATAAATGGCCCTATTATCTCAAGATAACAGAACACTGTTCAGGCAATTTTCCTGTAACTGAGCGGACCACTAGTTAATCGTCTGTCCCTTCCTTCTCTCACTTCCCACTCGAAAGACTTTTGTTTCTGCTATTTTAATGAAAAAGTTTAAAGGAAAGAGTCTGAAAAAGTTTGAACAGGACTCTTTAGCATAAATCACCATTCAAAGGAATCTGATGACATACCAGTTGTTTTTATTCATATTAATGTCAAATAGAGAATTATCTCTCCTGTAATTTTCTGTCAAATTTTGCTGACCAGGGTATGTATCTGGGAGAGAGGAAGGAGGGAGTACTTGGCTTGCTCCCTTTCTCCTACAAAAATATTTGGGAGTCCTCAGAACATTCAAGCAAACCATAGAGCTTTGTTAATATAACTTGTATCTTGGGTTTTTTTTTTTTTTTTCCCTAAAACCAGCCAGAGAGACCTTGTTTTATTTTAAGAATGAAAGGACAAGAGATATGAATTATTTCCCCTGAGAGTAAAGCAGGGTAGATGAGGTGAGGAGCCAGATTTGTGGATGTAAAGGGAAAAAGAAATTGCAAACTGTGCTGTATACTTGGTTTTGATTCTTAAAGAATCCACTCCTTCCCACAGAGATGATTTGTTCACTGGCCATATCCCAGGTTTCTTTATCAGCTGGGGCGGGCGTTATGATGAGGATTTACCAAGCAAGCTAATTTAGCGCCATGTTTTTTCTCTCATATTACCTTGGGAGTACCATAAAACTGTGTTCCAGACACATAGGATATTACATGGCTATTGCATGTTACACATGACCTTCAGTTGTAGGGTATGTGTTTGTTGTCTTAAGATCCAGGGATAAAGAGGGACTGCAATTCTGTGAATGCCTTTAGAATCCTCTATAATTGCCTTAAGCCAGGGTTTGCATAAGACTTCACCTTCATGAATAAAATGGATCACAACTCCATGGGGCACTAGAGACCAATCATAAGATTGAGTGAGTGTGTCTGGGCACAGGGTTTGCTTCAGACTGAGTACATGGTGCACAAATTGCCTGTCCTTTCTCTGCTGTGGTTCCATTACCAGCCTTTATTTTCCTTATTTCTGCTTTCCTCTCTGCTCAGCGCTGGAGACTACTTCTCTCTCTCTCTTGCTCTTTTCTCTCATCTCATATGATCCAAGTTCCCAGCCACATTAGAACTTAGATGTTTGAGAGCTTAGTTAAAGAACAACTATAACAACATTTGTCTGATTTGGTAGAGGACACCAATCACAGGGTTCAGAAAGTCTAGCTTTATGTGTCAATTTTCAATTTGTAGAATTTTGTAAACACTTTCTTAGTTTAAAAAACATAAATTACAGTTAAAATGAAAATACCACAATCCTGCCCTTGACAGTAGTGCTTTGAGTTTGTTTTGACAGTTTGAGTACTAGATTTTCTCTAATCCATCCTCTCTTATCTAGTTCCTCCTGTGACCAACAGAACTCATTTGGTCAGTAGCCATGGAATTGAGTGAAGCTAACTGGCCCATATGGCGATTGAACTTGCAATCTTGACTTCATTAGCACCACTTTCCAACCAGCTGAGCTAACAAGCCAAGAAAATCAAATTAGACACTATATAGGGCTCCTGGCTAATTGCATTTTCCTCTTTTGGCCTCTTCATTATAGCCACTTCCACCAATTACCATCTCTAAAGGGTGAGGATTGAGTCTATCTGGCACTTGTTCATTTTGTACCTTGCCTTGAAATTATAGAATAGAATGTATGGTTTCAATTTAGGCAGCAAAGCCATGAACATATATCAGCGAAGTTATGGTACCTAACATTCTTTGTCAGACACGGAAGTAGCACATTTCAAACATCCCAAGAGGAAAGTTGCTGCATTTGTAGACAAAGGGGTGATGAAAAAGGTTTTGGCAGCTCACTGATCCATTTTCTATGCACCTACTTTCCAGTCTCTGAATCTTATTTCTCCTTTCAAATCCTACCTTACTTCATGCTAAAATATATTTTTGTACTTTCATGTGAACTCTGGGTTACAGATGAAACCTGTGTTCCATTCTGTTTAAGGACCTGCACCCCAGCACTATCTCTTGAAGTTCAAATCTGTTGTGTCTGGAAATCTGACTTTCTAAGTAGCATGTCCAATCACAATATGTCTGTGATTCTTGGTAATTAATCCAGTGTTCTACTTATTAAGCAGCAGTCTGAACAGGACCTAATTCTTTCTTCGCCTAAATAGCCAGGCAAGGATAATAATAGTTTTGCTAAATTTAATTCATTTCAACTAATTAACATTTTGACACATATGCATTTGTAAACTCCCAAGGCATTTACTAGATTAATGTTTTATGATGAACCATTGTGTCAACAATATTGTGGCTGAAATGTTTAAATAGGCTCGATCTTTGAATACACTGTTGGCATTATTTTACAATTATTATTTAAGATTCTGGTGTTGAGGTTGAGAGGAGTTGATAATTTTAGGCTTGTTGAGTACCTCAATACATCCTTTAAGTTGTATTCCTCTGTGGGTTAAGACAATTTAGCCTATAATTTAGAGAATAAAATAAAAACTAAATATTATAGCTGATCTTTATAAACCATTCTAGTATTCAAATCATTTATTACTTGACATTTTAATCATTAAATTAATTTTCTTGGAGGATAAAGTCAGGAATTTTTTTGCAGTTAGGTAAAGATCATCCACTTTAACTTCATTATAACATGGAAAAACAAAAAGAAGAAAGAAAAAACCAGAATGCATAGAGAGGGATCTGCCTAAGCAAATTCATATCAAAATCAAGGGTAGAACCCAGGTCTCCAGGTGGTATGATCTGAATTGCATCCCTCCAAAATTCATATAAGTTCTAATTCCTGATGTGACTATATATGTGCCTTTAAGAAGGCAATTAAGGTTAAATGAGGTTATAAGTATGGGGCCCTAATCCGACAGCACTTGAGTCTTCCATAAGAAGAGACACCAGAGATTGACCTCTGTCTCTGTCTCTCCACACACAGAGGAAATCCCGTACTAGGGCACACTGAGAAGGTGGCCATCTATAAGCCAGGAGGAGAAGCTTCACTGAAAACCAAATCTACCAACATTGTGATCTTGGGCTTCTAGCCTTCCAAACAGTGAGAAAATAAATTTCTGTTATCTAACTCTCCCAGTTCAAGATACTCTGTTACAGTAGGCAGAACTGACTAATACACCAAGTTTCTGCTCAAAGTTTTCTATTACACCCTACAACTACTGTGATTAACAAAAAGCACACCTATCAGCTATAATACACATTATTCAATAGTTGTTACAAGAGCTACACCTCTTAGCAAAGTAAAATTAACTTTAAAATCAGATGATGACAATGATGGAAATGTTTGACAGGTACTGGATCTCTCCTAAGTTTACAGAGACAGGCACAGATATTGGTGCAGAGCTGGTGCTAAATTGCCCTGGGTCTCACTCCTTTTCAGCTTTCTTCATTTCAAAGGCACTCTAAAAATGGTCAATTTGTAAATTCATCTGATGAATTCTGCCATATTATAGCACTAGAACAGATAGAGATAGACCTCTTTCTCTTGTCCAATTTCCAGGCAAAATTTTTATCATATTCCTGATAAGTAGCAGAAAGATCTGAAGTCTAAAACTAATGTACACTTTAAAAGTGGGGAAAGATAATAATTTAGCAAAAATTTTTAAGCATGACACAGATGAAAATTTAAGTTATTTTGCTTTAGAAGAACTAGTAGTATACATTTTGTATTTTTCTGATTTTTGTAGATTGTAAGTATTACTTAAGGCATGAGAAAGATATAGACTTGAATGATGAAGTTTTAGCAATATTTGCTGAATTACTTGTTTCATTTGGTGAATGAAATCCTTTTTTTAAATACTTGTATAAAATCAACACAATTTCAGATCTTATTTAGGAATAAGGTGTCAAAATTACAGCAAGACTAGACATTCTAATCTCACATTCTGTGTTCATCACTGCTCTTGAAATGTGGTTCAGGTATAAAATGATGGATATAGATAGATATGACTTGGGTACAAAATTTCTAACCTGGGTTAGAATGTGATTCCATTCCAATTACATTAGGAAAGTTATAAAAATACAATAAATTTTATTTGATATTGTCCAAAGATTTGGGTCACAGAGACTGTATGACCTTTTAAGGTTCATTTCAGCTGTGAAGAAATAAAATGTTTCCATATGAACATTTTCTTTGATTCCACTTGAAATTTCAGCTGAGGTTTCTAAGTGTCCATTATCTCCAACAGAGACATTTTCATAGTGAAGGCTATTGGAAGCACTGAAGCAAAATACCCAAGGAAGTCTAACGGCAAAGATAGATGTGGTATTTATTAATAAGTTAGTGGTGCTTAATTAATGACATTTTTAATTTCATAAGAACTCTCAATAAAACTAATTATGATAAGAGTGAAAAGTAGTTATATAACCTCCCATTGGCACAATGAAGGGGTTCTCATTTCTACTTGATTTCTAGCACCTGTGTATGGTATTTGATCCTGCATAGGGAATGTAACTGTACAAGGCAGAGTGTGAAGGATTTTTTTTTTTTTTTTTTGCCTGGGTCTTTATAGTAATACTTCTCCAAAGTGAAGCAATTGTTAAGGAGTATAAAGAAAAAATCATTTCAAAATCTTTCCCATGCTTTACAAGACTCTGCCTAATGGACCCTCTTCCCCACCCCACCCCCCATTTCCTCTTGTTCCGTACATTCTAATTATACAGGGTTTTGTAGTTCCTGGAAAACACCAAGCTACTTCTAAACTTGGTCTTTGTACATTTAGTCTACCTGAAATATTCTTCCATTGGAATGTGACAGAGCTGCCTTTTTATCTTTCTGACCTTAGCTTAAATTGCACCTCTTTAATAAGGTCTTTCCTCATCATTTTATATCTAAACAATGATGCTTCCTTTTCCAATCAGTTATTCTTCATTTCCCCATTTTCTTCATAGCACTTATCGATATTTGTGATTATAATTCTTCTATATTTAAAAGAACTTATTTGCTATTGTTAGCACCCAAATGACTAGAGTAGAGCATTATATTTATTAGACAGTTAATCAAGGTTTACAGTTGAACAATTATATGGCCATACATAGGAAAGATTACAGACAAGGTACTGTATATGTAATTTAGCATCTGTGTTTGTATCATGTGTGATCATCTCTATCACAGCTTCACTGTGGACACTGACTGAACTATTAGCTTTGTTTTCTCTGAGGATATCTTTTGATGTCTTTACCCATACAGAGTGAATTCAAGTTGCCTTCACTTGTAATTGTTATTTTAAACAGGAATGGACACTAGAATTCTGATTCTAAAGTTCTTTTCCATCTAAGAGTTGATACCATTTCTGAAAAAAGTACTTTTAGGAGCACATGGAGTCAACAATGTTGAGATGAACAGATTATTCTTTGTTTCTGTAACCAAAAAATATAGCTGTCTAATGATGGTGGGGTTTTTTTTTTGTTTGTTTGTTTTTTGTTTTTTTGCCTATTTTCTTAGGGCCTCACCTGCAGCATATGGAGGTTCCTAGGCTAGGAGTCAAATTGGAGCTGTAGCCGCTGGCCTACACCACCGCCACAGCAGCACCAGATCTGAGCCACATCTGTGACCTTCACCACAGCCCACGGCAACAGTGGATACTTAACCCACTGAAAAAGGTCAGGGTTCGAACCTGCATCCTCATGGATACCAGTCAGATTCGTTTCCACTGAGCCATGACGGGAATCCCCTGATGGTGTTTTCTAATTTGGAGTTGGTACTTATGATTTTATTCATTTAGTTTATTCATTAACTAGATATTTATTGAATACCTATGTACCAGATACTTAGTAACTGGAAATATTTGGGGTAAGAAATATACATAGTTCTTGCTCTCAATGAGATCACAAATAGTGGAAGAGACAGAAAGCAACAAGTAAGCAGAAATAAATATATGATTACAAACTGCCTGATTCCACTAACAACTGAATTTGTTTGAATATTATGGCATGAAGCTGGAAACCATGTAAAGATTTCAGGATGAGCTCTCTGATGAGGTGGATTTTAATCCAAAGTTAGAAAAATTGAGAAGCAATAAGTTCAGTCACAGTATGGCATGAGTCAAATACTGTTTCTTACTCCAGTTCCTTATTTCCTTATTTTCAATGTAACACATTGAAAGCCCCTTTTGCAACCAACCACTAGTATCGTAATGGTCATGCTGCAGTTGATATGTTTTCTTTTTATGGCAGTTCTTCAGAATCAAATGCCAAGTGAAAGGAGTATCGTTTCCCAGCAGTCTGTCAGAATAAGTTGTGCACTGGAAACTGGAATCAATTGTAAATCTGACAACAGAGTGGAATGTTCAGTTAACTTTAAAAAGGCTTTTAAAGAGCACAAGGGAGTTCTGAATAGTCTAATCACTTTTCCAGAAGGCACCTGCGATTCTGCTAATTTGCCTCCAAGGAAGTCCACGAAGAGCAAGAGAAGAACATACGGCTCTCAGTAGCTGAAGTAGGTAAACTGCTGTTTTGCACTTGTTTTCTCTTTATTCATCATTTTGTGAGAGGAGCTATAAATTGGTTAGTAAAAGAATGCTCCAAATAGTTTATTTTATTTTTTGTGGGAATCTGTGGGGTCTAGGGTCATATACCTATATATTCAAAGATTATCTGGAGACTTAGTGATGCTCTATAAAGAAGCATCAATATTTAATGCCCTAGAAGATTTTAAAGGCTAGAAATCCTTTATGCTAAAAGCCCTGTCTGTTTCAACAGAATTCTGTGATACTTGGTGCATTTACCAGGGGTATGATGAAGTAACTACTGTTGAAAATGCTCAGACTGTTTCTAAGGCAGAAACTAAAAAATTCCAGTTCTGATAAGGTAAATCCAAACCAAACCAAACCAAACCAAACAAAAAAACCTGCAGTAATATGTACACACACACACACACACACACACACACACAATGGGTTGCACTAATTGAATCCAGGTAACGTATGTGTGTGTGCATGTGTGTAAAATAGCTATTAGAAGCACATAAGAATTTTGGGACAAATAACTTTCAATTTTATTATCCGACTGAATAAATTTCTTGAATATATATACCAAAAGAGTAATTCAAAGATGTTAATGTTATATATGTATGACTAGGTCACTTTGCTATATAGTAGAAATTCGCTCAACACTGTAAACCAACTATAGTTCAATAAGAAAATAAAAAGTTATATATTCACCAGGATATTCATTGTATCCTTATCTAGAAAAACAAAATCTTAGAAGCTGTCCAAATGCCCAACAATTAAACTTATAAATATTGTTGAATTTTTTCCATGTAACATTTTACTGGCCATAAAATAAAATTGTGGAGAATATAAAACAAAATTGTAAGACATTTAAACTAAAAAGTTAAGTGATGAGAAAAAAGATATAAGATTTCCTCTTTCCTCACAAGTCACTGTTCAATAGTTGTTCCCCAGAAGTCTCAAATACAACATATGTAAGGCCAAATTTCCACCTCAAAATTACTTCTCTCTGTATTTCTTGTCTTGTTGACCTTTATCACTATAAACACCAAACTGAGAATCTACAAACCTTGGCTTTATCTTTGACGTTTCCTTCACTGACAAAACCTACCATCTTTGTTCTCCTTTCCCATGGCCTATCACTGCAGTCTGGCCCTCACGTCCTGTGACTTGTCATCCAAAGTAGCCTCCTTGATGTCCTATCTGGCCACCTCCAGGTTCTCCCTTCTGTACCGCATATGCTCTACCAAACAGAGGAGCAATCATGTCAGCTCTCTGCTTAGAATTATTGATGGCTCTGCAGCATATATGCGACAAACTCTTTTATGACATAAATGGTGACAAATACGAATTTCTATTTTCCGGCCAGATGTAAAGTGAAAATTTTAATACTGACAGGAGAGTCTGGCACTTTGGCTAACAAGAATAAAGGGTTTATCCAATTGGATCAGATGTAATATTGAAGATTCAGGGAGTAATTGCCCATGTAGAAAGCTTTGACAGTCTGGTCTATGTAACATCATTTCTGCAAAAGAGAATGACAGAATTTTATAAACACGTGGATTTATCTGAATGGGTATAGAGGAAGGTATGGAAAGGAACATACTAGGTTATTAACATATGATGTAGGGAAAAATTGTTTTAAAATGTATATATCTAAGATTTATTATTATTATTTTACCTATTTAGCCTAGAGTACAGGGGAAAAATGTAACAACACTGGTGACATTTTATGTTACTGAATTAGGTGTGAGTGGCAAGAGAAATGTTTACTTACATTCCAGATTGCCCAATTCAATTCTCTGGGACCAGAAAGAATAAAAGGATTTAGGCCAGATGCTCTGAATGGAACAGAGAATGTATATGTGTCTGGACTATAATTTCAATTATAGGCATTTTTTTTTCCTTAAACACCTGGTAGATGCTTAATAGAGTAGGAAGATTAATAACTTTTTAAAAATTTATAATTATTTGGGAATCATCTGTGACCCATGTTAAAGAAAATTTTCAAACAAGCTGTATTTTCTTATCCTTAACATAAGAGACAAAGTCCTGAGAGATTTTGCTGGCTCAGCACTAGGCAGAAGGAGCTGGATGTGGATGTCTGAGTTGAGGGAAACAAGATAATCACAGTAACCTCCAATCCCCCTTGAAAGTGACAGGAGTAAAGACTTGGTTGTACCTAAATTCACACAAGCAGAGCTCGAACATCTGCTCCTAGGAAGGCTACAAGCACAAATTGATTGGGTGCATGGTTATCATTTGAATCTGCATAAGGATTAAAACATTTAATCAATAGGTATTGAATAAGTAATTTGTACAGGGGCTGCTAAAGGAGAAATATGTTGCTGGCATATTCTTTTAGAAAGGTTAAGTATTGTCTTTCTCAACCACTTTCAAGAACAATTAAAATTTTAATTAACAGAATCCTACTTTCTTTGGCAAGAATTTTAAGCATCCATTTAGGAAAACTGCTCCATTTACCATTTATTGCTGGGCCTGTTGGCAAGCATCATGGAGAAAAGAAGCAGAAAGTCAAATTGCTCTCAGAAAGACATATTATTGAACTATTCTTGATTCTTGACACTATAACTTTTTTTTGCTTCAGTGATTTTTGTTCTTTTGATGACTTAAAATATATAGTACGTGGTGTTGAGTGTAAAATGCATAATTAATATGAAATACGTTGTCATTATGATTCTCATACCATGGTTGATATAACTTTGTGTTTTGTACCAGTTCTGAACATTATATTGTGGCTTACTTCTGCAGTCCCTTGATGTTTTTTAACAAGATGAATACGAATGAACTAAAAGATGAAACGAGTAAGCATAGAATAATTTTACAGAGCTGGAAAAAATGTAGAATTAAATTTGGTGATTCCAGACCAGATAATTTTTAGATTTAAATGACTGCTCATCTAAGACTTTCTAAACACCTAGCAATCATATCATTTCCTTCGTCTTTCTTCTCTATTCTCCATTATTTGGATCAGTTGAGATTCAGCCAAGTATCTTCCTCAGGGAAGGTTTGCCTCTGTTTCTCTCTTCAAAGCTCCTGAGTAGATTGGGTAGCTCTTCTCTTATTTCCTGTAGTAGCATCTTTGTACTTTCATTATACTGTCAGGCAATGTGTGGTGATATTGGTTTACCTGCTGTTTTTCTTTTTCTTTTTTTTTTTAATTAAAATATAGTTGATTTACAATGCAGTGCCATTTTTTTTCTACACAGTAAAGTGACCCAGTCATACATATATATTTATACAGTCATTTTCTTATATTATCTTCCATCATGGTCTATCCCAAGAGACTGGATGTAGTTGCCTGCAGTATACAGTAGGACCTTATTACTAATACTGTATGTATCACTTATACATGGAATCTAAAAGATGGTACAAATGAACCTCTCTACAGAGCAGAAAGAGACTCACAGACATGGCAAACAGACTGTGTTTGTCAAGGGGAAGGAGGAGGGAGTGGGATAGACTGATCATTTGGGGTTAGTAGATGCAAACTTGCTATTTTTCTCGCAAAGAGGAATTTACCATTTTTCTAATGGTCTTTATGACATTTATAAAGTGATAATTAGATTAAAGCATAATAATACCTTATCATATATTTACTCCTTTTTTGTTCTTTATTACTTTTTTGCATTTTTGGCCATTTTCCTACTGTCTGAAGACATACCTTTGTGATGTGTCTTTTACTGTGAGTCTAGATGGCAGATATCTTCTCAATTTGTGTTTGCATGGAAGTTTCTTCAGGTTGTTTTCACTTAGAAAGATTTTTTTTTTTCTGGGTAAAGAATGTGAAGGTAGTGTTTTGTTTCAATTTTTTTCCTCAGCACATTACAGATATCAATCTATTATCTCCAGGTTTTTAGCATGTCTCTTCCAAAGTCAACTTTCAGTTTGTTGCTGCCTATTTAACGGTATATTCCTGCTTCTTTGACTATTTATAAGAATTTTTTTTTCTCTTTTTGATCTCTTTAGTCAGTTGCACTATTACGTAGCTAAGTGATTTTCTTCCTGTTTATACTCTTCGGGGTTCTCAAACTTCTTTTATCTGTGGATTGATGTCATTCACTACTTATAGGATTTTGGTGTCCTTATTGCTTCAAAAATTATGTTTTCCTTATCCCTCTCTCTTCCTCTTCTGTGACTAAAATTGCACTTATGGCACAACTTAAAATCTTTGTGTGCTGCCCATCCTTTTTTTCTCTTCATGCTTAAATATGAATATACTCTACACATTTATACAGTCCAACTAACTAATCTTCTTTCAACTATGTCCAGCGTATTCAGTTCTTAATCTTAATTAGCCTGTATTTTGTAAGTTCTGGGATTTGCATTTTCTTCTTTGCCATTGATTGCAATTCTCTAGTGAAAATTTCAATCTTGTCAAATATTTTCCACCCCATTTTAATTGCTGTTATTTTAAAGATCATGGCTGATAACTTCAACGTCTTTGTCATCTATGATTTTTTTCTTCTATTATCTTTCCTTTTAGTACTATTCCTAGGTTTACCTGTCCACTTTTGCTTACCTTCCAGATATTTGTAAAAGAATTGGAGACACTCTGGATGATGTCATCTTTTGCAGAGAGGATTCACCCAGTCCTCTGGTGGAGCAGAGGAGCAGAGGATCTCAGTCCAATCAGGGGCTAAGTTTACTCTGTGTTGTGTTGCAGTCTTAGTAATGATTGTTCTTTCTGTGATTTCCCCTCTCCTAAGGTTTAGTTCCCTGAAGTTTCCAACTAAGGGTCTGAGTATTGTAAGATGTCTCCTCATTTCTAGGACCTAACACACAACTTTTGAATCCTAAGCAACATGGTGTGTGTGACAATCCCACTCTGTTTTACAGTTGCTCCCCCCCCCCTTTTTTTTTTTTTTGCTTTTTAGGGCCACAGATTCAGCATATGGAAGTTCCCAGGCTAGGGGAAGAATTGGAGCTGCAGCTGCCAACCTATGCCACAGCCATAGCAACACCAGATCCTTAACCCACTGATTGAGGCCAGGGATCAAATGCTCATCCTCATAGATAGTAGTCACATTCGTTACCGCAGAGCCATAATGGGAACTCTGGCTCCTAACTTTTTATACTCTAGTCTTGTGCATCTTCTTCCCAAATGTCTTGCGGGGAAAACATGCCAAATGTTGAGCTTCTTTGAGTTTCCAGTCTCTCTAAGATTTTTTTGCTTTAAATCCAGGCTGCCGCAACACCACTAATCTCAAATTATTGTCTTTCTGGCTCTGGGATTTGCCTCAAACTGTTATCTGCTCTGCATCATAGTAGAAACTCTTTGCCTGACTCTTGACGTCATGCTCTCCTCCAACTCTCTTAAAATATCCCAAGAAGAAAGAGGCAGGCAGAAAACTGAGATCATTTCAGTTAGCTTTGTCTTAGGCCATACTTGCTTCAGCAATTTCAAATGCATTCAAACAAGTTTTAACATTTTTATATGGCTTTCTTGCTTTTACATTGCTATTAGGACTATAAGTTGAGTACAATCCAGTCCGTCATAGCCAAAGCAGAAGTAGATATTCTGCATTTTTTAAAATGGAAAATGTAACCATTTCCATATTTTGGATTATTTCACCAGTCCTGTTTGTTTAAAAAATTTGTAAACTGTATTCATTTTTAGTCATCAATCTTTTGTTCATTCATCTGCAAAGCTGAACAATTCACCCCATGAAACTCTGAACACTTGGCCTTTGCAGACAGCTCTCTCTCCTATCAAGCCTAGCTGCATTAGCTTTAGTAAACATCTCTGTATATTGTTTATTTGTATGGTATATCACCTGTGGTTATTTTTTGTGATTACTCATTACTTATTATTACATATTAGAGGTTATATTTTGATGAAAAAATTTTCCCCATTAATTTGTTCTTCATTTGGATACTGTCATATATACATATTGTACACATATTTGGAAGAACTGATTGTTCTCTTCATTCTTCAGGAGTTTCCTCATATTTTTAGGAGTATAAATTTTATTATATTTTAGCATAGATTGCCCATCTTTATGTACATATTTTATAAAATAATTATTGGGAATTTTTCATTAGAACTGAACTGAATAAAAGTATGAACAAACGGTTAATATTGACACATTTACACTACTAAATTTTGCTTTTCAGGTATATAGTTTTGATCTTACTGAAACTAGTTTTAAATCTCAAAATAATTTTGCATTTAGTTTTCTATTGGTTATACTTATTTCTTTTTATTCCTAGATTCTTTATAAATTTTTGCTATTGTTAATAGCATTTGACATTGCATTTTATGAATTGGGATAAGATTTTTCTATTGAATGGCTTAAAAATATCCATACCTTATCTGACCATTTCACATTCTACTTTGTTTTTAATCCTCATCATTTTTTTAGTGAACTAAGTTTTTTTTTTTAAATTACGCTATGGAATCAAGTTGCTATTTATAAATAATAGCAACTTAAGGATGTTCTTATATTTTGAGAAAATTATAACAATCCAACCTCTTCTTATTTAATACCTTTATATTTCTGTTTCAGACCATGTTTTTGAGCCAAAATGTCACCCAAATAACTTCAACATTAAGTGTATGGTTGTTGATATTTTGTCATAGTCTTTGTATAATTACAGATGTGCTCTTCAAATCCTAGTTAAAATAGTATTTTTCTCAGCAATAAATACTGAATGGGGCTAAATAATTCTTTATGTCTTTCAGCAGAACTTCTTTACAGTATTAATAACTTTATTAAGCTACTTGATGTGATGATCTATTTTATTAAATATTTTAACATTTTCTTTAAGGTTTATTCATCACGTAAAAGCTACAGGATAATGCTGAATTTTTTTTTTTTTTTTTCCACACTGTAAGTTTCCAGGCTAGGGATTGAATTGGAGCTGCAGCACAGGATCCAAGCAGCATCCGCGGGCCACACCACAGCTCACTTCAACGCTGGATCCTTAACCCACTGAGTGAGGCCAGGGATCAAACCCACATCCTCATGGATACTACTAGGTTGTTTGCTGCTGAGCCACAACAGGAACTCCAATGATGGCTTTTAAAATACACTGTTGGGAGTTCCCATCGTGGCGCAGTGGTTAACGAATCTGACTAGGAACCATGAGGTTGCGGGTTCGGTCCCTGCGCTTGCTCAGTGGGTTAATGATCCGGCGTTGCCGTGAGCTGTGGTGTAGGTTGCAGACGCGGCTCGGATCCCGCGTTGCTGTGGCTCTGGCGTAGGCCGGTGGCTACAGCTCTGATTGGACCCCTAGCCTGGGAACCTCCAAATGCCACGGGAGCGGCCCAAGAAATAGCAAAAAGACAAAAAATAAATAAATAAATAAATAAATAAATAAAATAAAATACACTGTTGGATGTTTTATAATTTTTGTTCGACACTCACATTTTGTTCCTAAAACTATTTTGTGGGTAACTTACTTTTCCATGCTACCCTTGATAGTGCTTAGAATCTAGTATGTTTGCTGTATGCATAGAATTCAATAGCTTTTAAACTATTTCTATATTCTTGAAAAGCTTATATTGTATCTATAATTCACTATTTGAGAGTATTCATTGATGAAACCATCTGAACACAGAACAAGTTTTGTGAGATAATCCTTTGACAATTTTCTCAATTTCTTTCCTTGTTACTGGGGCTTTTCCAATTTTTTGCTTTTTTGAGGTTATTTTGGTAATTTCCAGTTTACAGGATCTATCCATTTCATTGAATATTGTATTTTAGTGGCATATGGAACAGTATTTTCTAAAATTTTGCATTATAAGAAATATGTTTTATTTTAGTTGTCATCATTCTGTCTAATCTTGTTGTTTGTCACATTTTCCCCTTTGGGCATTATGTTGATTAAACAAAACAAAACAAACTAAAACAGAAAAAAATATATTCTTAATCTTGGCCAAAGAACTTTACCAGACTATTAAGAAAGGGAACACAGATTATCATTAGCTCCCTCAGTGAAACCCTATGTCAATAGAGTCTTCCTTTTCTTTTTCTGATATGGAGCCAGAAGTTTAGTTCCTATAGCCAGCATTTCACACTCTTCTTGATTCCCAATAGGTACACTATTTGGAGAAGAAAAAATTTCCTAGGGCTCTGACTTGAGCAATATGGAAAAAAATATCAGCAGAACTAAGGGTGAGTCATAAAACCTTTGGAGTTTTATGCCAATTGTTAAAGAACACTTCAGTGGCCTTGTTCTAGATTTTGTTTCTGCCACCAACAATATATTCCTTTGGAATGTATACTGGTGCATCCCAAATGCTCCTCTGTCCTGTCCCTGTCGCTAATCTTTCTTACTGCCCTTCATCCAATACAGCATCTCTACTGTACCTCACTCATTCTGGGCTATCATTATCATCCTCTGCCCTCTGTCCATCTCTGCAGTCTGCCTATATGCCTTGAATTTCTCTTAAATTAGGGCTACTGGTAAATTTAACCAAGACTTCTCACTGAGGCTACATAGTTTAGGTTGAGGAGAGACTCTTAGTTTGAACATTCATGCTTTCTTGTCTTTCAATGTGGGGAGTTGTTGAAACCATTCCAAATATCTGACACATATTCCTCTTGATATATTTCTAGGATTTTTTTTTTAATATAAAATGAGGAATGGGAAGGCAAAGGAGATGGTTTTAGTTTCTGGAAGTCTCACTATAGAGTTTAAATTTTATTGGGAAATATACTCTTCATTCTATCAGTGTTTTAAAGCCCTTTCTCTCTCAATGTCAAAAGGCATAAACTCAGTGGAGATGTAGAGACAGAGAAATGGGGGGTCCAATTATGGTCCAATAGTAGATATTTTAGTTTAAGTTTAAATAAACAGAAGAGAAAAGAAAACTTTCTGAGGCTGATTTATGTCAGAAAACAAAAATATTTACCACAACAAAGTGCACTGGGTACAGAAACACTGTGGTATAACAGCGCTGGTATCCAGAGAATAGCAGGCAGACAATTGGGTATATAAAGAAGAGTTTGAGATAATGGAAGACAAGAGATCAAGAGGAAATTGTAGAAGAGCATTGGAACCTCACTTTGTTAGTCCCAGAAGACTATCCAGTTGAGACCACAGTCACTGATAAAATCACGATATCAGTTAAATAAAACAAGAAAACACAAACTATAATACAAAGCATAACCATAATGCACACTTTAATAAATGCTACCAGACTCTGCCCAATTAAGTCTAACTGTAGAGATATTGGATGTAATTAAGCGAAGGTTGAACATTACAATTATTTCAGCAGCTCCTCTCTTCCAAGAATACTGTAATAAACACTACAGGATTTTCCAAGCAATGATGAGTGGAAAGAATCCAGAGAGCCCATGAGAAATGTACAAAATTCAGAATGGGTGGCTTGAGGCTGGTAAGAAGGTATGCCAAAGCTCTAAAACTTTAGTTGTTGTCATTTCAAGTGGGAATAAATAATACATAAGATGAAAAAGAAAAAAAAAAACACGTAGGTTTCTAATAAGACACTTAGTTTGCTCCAAATATTTAACTTATTTAAAATGTAAACTTCCTTATGATTGGTTAAAAATTAATGTAAGGTAGAATAAAATAGTTAATTATGCAGCCAGGACAGAGATCAACTAAAGTTGTATTTCTGAATTTGGGTAGACACCTATTCCTATGAGAATATGATGAAAGTTTTGGACCCAATTTTGAAAAAATATTTAAATACAACCTTAGAGATTTCACCAAATTTCTGAACACCAATCATGAATAGCCAAAACAGTAACTTTTTAAAGATAGCAAAGAAAGTATCTTTGAGATTCTAGCATCATAAACTTGCTATTTGTGACCATTAAAGTTGGCTCTGTGGCTTTTAAAAACGGAATTTAAAAGGGAGATGCATTTGATGCAGATTCAGTGGTAACTAAGAGCTGCTAGTCACTATGCATAGATCAATTCAAAGCTGTTCTATCTTATGCTAACAAATAAATAAATAAATAAATAAATAAAAGTGATTCCAATGACTTCTGAATAGAGAACAGAGTAAGTCCTAGACAGTCACATGCTGCCTTTTCCCTCACTCATTTAAAGCCAGTCCTTTGTCGATTTACAACAGTTCAGAGATACCATCCTAAGTGTCACAACTAAGATATCAAACACTAGTCTGTTTTTGGATTTAACTTGTGGCTCAGTGTCCCCTCTCAGTCAGGAGACTGAGTTCTTTTCCTGAATTCCTACCTCAAGAAATCAAGTGTTGATTTCTCCCTTTGGCAGCTTTTTGAAATGAAAGATCCATTCAGTCCTCTGACATTAAGGATATAACACAATAACAAGAACAAAAAGTGGAATGTATGGTCAGAATTGCTTCCATCAGTCCCATGAAAGGCTACTCTCCTGATCTTGATCATTCCCTCAAAGTAGAAAGAGGAAAATCTGCTGAATTGATATCTGTTTATAGACATATTTTTCTTCAGTCATGAGTTAGCAGTTGGGGTGCAAGGATATTGGAGGCATAGCTATAATGGGTACCAGTACTTGTAGTGTAACAACTCTAAGGATAATAGCTCCCTAGACTAGGTTGAGTAAAATCACAGGCTCTAGCTGAGTTTTAAAATGTTATTATTTACGTATTGTTTGAGTGGGGTGGTTGCTGGGATCAGTCCTCTGCTTTCCTCCAAGTAGAGGTTTTGTCACTGACCTCAACCACAGGCAAATGTATCTTAATAAATAAAAGTGTATCTGCCATGTGCCATGAATGAAAACACAGAAAATGCAGAGGTTTTGTTAGAAATAGCAAGAAACTTACATACTAATAGAACTTCTATTGATGAAGAAGTCCCTAGTGAACAGAAGATACACTAGTAATTCCAGGAAACAATTCATGACTCAAATTCACTTAGGAGAAAGTTCTTGGATGGGCAATAGATTCTTTTATTATTGCCATTATTTTCCTGGTGATGAAGCTTTCCTTGAACAAATAGGCTGAACTGTTACAGAAAGAGGTCATAGAAACTTAAACCCAACATTTACCAACACAGCCTTGTGTCAAACCGTTTTTATCATTGGATAAACAAATGTCTAAACAGATCAGTACAGGGATAACTAATATTTTCAAAGTTCATACTATGTAACAGGAACCTAATGTGCATCATCGTTGATACAATAAAGGTAGGTAGGTCACACTTTTATTTTATAGATGCAAAAGCTACAGCTCAGAAACTAGCCTAAAGTGAAATTGTGGAACTTGGATTTCCTGGGTCAAAAACTTAATTAATGATCTGATCTATATTTTTTAAGAAGTAGAAACTATTTACAGAGGATGGAAGGACTAGAAGACAAGAAGAGCTTAGGCAGAACATAGGTCTAGCTAGACAATGCCTTGAGAACCAGGACAGTCTACAAGGATACAGAATATCTAGTCACAGAGCCAGTAAGGAAAATATTGGAAATTGTCTAGCAGTGTCTCAAGGTAGATATTAGGAATTCAGATTGCCTATTAAAAAGGAAGAAAATGAACTGTATAATTTTTAGCACTGAGGCAGAATCAGAAACAGCAAGAGAACTAGTGGATGATGGCTCCAGAAGCAGATGGTCAAGAAGAAAGCAAGAAGAAGGAGCTCCTAAGGTGATATTATATGGCCTAGTAGTGGCTTTAGGATCCTAGGCAGCTGGCAGATGCCCTTCAAGTTAATCTGAAAAGCTGTCTACTGAGCCAAGTTTCTGAAAAGAAAGGGTGGATCAATCAATTTTAGAAATTTATGTAAATAAATTTTATAAGGCATGCAACACCTCATTCTTTCTGTAGAGGACATTTAGCACAAATTGATGTTTAGAGTTTATTTGAAGTTAGCACCACTTTAAAGCTATTTGTTTTAAAAAGAAAATCATCACCCTTGATTACTTGTGACAGCTATCATAGACAACATACATACCATGGTAAAGTGTTATCTCTATAAAAATATAAATTGAAGGAAAACAGATGTTTCAATATAAGGGAATATATTTTCAAGGTGAAATTACACATAAAACCAATGGTTGGCAAATATTAAAGCAATGCCCTCAGAGAAACATCTCATCTGAAAATCTAAGAACTTTCAAAGCTCCTAGCATAATGCCTGACATGGTATATACTCACTGAATATTAGTTGGGTAAATAAGTGAATTGAGGAAGAGGATGCCATTTTTTTTATAAAGGCTTAATAAATCAAAAACACTAAGTAAATAAACTATCTTTATTGCTTTCAGTAATACACTAAACTTTACAAAGCCCTGCTCTATGGCATATGTTCAAACAAACAAGCAAACAAAAAAGCCCAAGCAAATCCAAAGCCAAAACCAAAACATGATACAAGAGACATCTAGTAGTCTATGTATCATACATACATACAGTTAACATGTTTCAGTTTCCCAGTTTATTGGCATGAGATTAATGCCACTCAGAAGACATTGAAGTCAATTTTCTTTTTAACTTTTAATCCAAAAGAAAGAATTCCTCCCATGAAATATTACCCAGATGAAGAGGAGACAAAGTTTTCTCCCTTGTTTCAGCTCACTTACATTATCACCATTAACTTTTCTGCATTTTATGATAGGCTTTCTAAATATCAGAATCAATAAAAGGTCCTTGTCTTGCTTCCTTTCCCTTTCCATAACTGACACATTTGATATTTTCAAAAGAAGATTTAGTAAAAATTAATGGTTGCACACCATTTTGGGAGGACATATTGCTGTAAACCACTGCGTACTATTGATTTGGAAATTGCCTCCTGAGAGTTTATTCAAAGACTGTCATAATGAGAACAAATATCAATTATTAAAATATTGGTTATAATTTTTTTCATTTGTAAACATGTATGCTTTTTTTCAAAAGAGGAAAACAGATATATCACATTTTTAATCAAATTATCAAAGTGCAACATGACCAAATGTAGATGAGTACTTCATTACAATGAAAAAATGTACAATATGTTGATAAAAATATAGGTTTTCAAAGTTGGCAAAATAAGATACTTATTTGTAGAAAAACTACATATGTACACATATACAAATATAAGCATAGCAGTGTAAGTAGTATATGCTACAAAGTGTTACAGTAACTTTTCTTTCCTTTTTTCTTTTTGGTTACCTGTAGTTTTCAATATATTATAGGATTGAACACACATATCTATATATGCAACAAAAAATAACAATTTAAAAATGTTTAAGAATCACGAGAGAGATTAACAAAATATGACAGAAAATTAAAAATAACAAATATATGTTTCTGAGCCACTCTTTTCTGTCAAACTGCTGTCCTTCCCAACATGCCATATTCTTTCATGTTTTCATGCTTTGGCATGCACTAGTTCTTTCCCCTATCATACTTAACTACCAAGGAAACTCCTATCTTTTGAGTATTTTCAGTGCCTTGAACATAAATGAATGCTTAATATATACTGTTTGCTTCAGTGGAGTACTGACTGAGCCAGTCTGTTCATGAATTAAATAGGGACAGACGGGTGGATTGGAGCTGATACAGAAACGTGGGGAGGACATTTGAAAACAAGAGATAACTTGAGTCAATCAGGATTAAAACTGTATTCAAGCCACAGTAAAGATAAGGAAATTCCTGTAGGAGATTTCGTATTGAAAAATTATGAGAAAACAAAGTTGAGAAGAGATGATGGGGAGACCTACAAAAAAGCTCAAAATTCTAGAGAAATTTGAACATGTTTGGAAAAAACCTCCCTCATCAGTAAATATTATAGAGCTAAGAAAAATGAAAGCAGGTTTCCTTTGAAGGAATTCAGTAGGAAATTCAAACTTTATACTCCATATGTTTATTTTGGTAAATTTCAGGGATTTTAGTGATTAAACATTAAAGATCTGACAGTATCTTTAATGTTTCTTCTATATTACAACCAGTTGATATCCATATATATATACCCATACCCATTCACATACATATACACTCACACATTAGCCCCTTTTTATGTGGCAGAAGGTAATTTTATTTAATGATTGCAGTGATTGATAGTTACACACCCACAATCGATTGCTTCAATACCTACTCATAATCCTACAATATTAAAGAGACTCCCTTGACATTTACTCTTGATGCTCTTTAGCAAGCAAATATATTTATGTTCCTGAATACAATACTGAGTATTAAAGATTTAGGTAAATTACACTGATGGCTGCCAGTGGTGTCCCCTGCAGTGAATTAAAAAATACATTTAGCATGAAAACAAGGAACAGATGTTATTTTTACAGTCATTGTTCAAATGGCTCCAGCGAGCTGCATTTTCCCTAGTGCTCCTTTGACTTCTCCTATTAAGGATGACTTATGGGGTTTTTAAGTCTTGAAAGAATAGACAGGGAGGCAATGGTGGTGATAATTTAACTCATAATCATACCTTAAACTATCTTTCTGAAGCTGAATAACAATCCAACAAAATACAAAGAGGCAGTTTAGACTTGAGAACTCTAGATTAGAAAAGTTCTTCCCCTAAAACTGTGGCACAAAGCCATGGAAATTTACATGTCATATTAGCAGAGAGAGAAGCAAGAGGCCTTGTGCTTTACATTCCATTACACTCCATTTAGGATGAGAGATGAGGAGTCTTGGGAAAATTCACTCCATATCTTCAGAATTAATCTAGGATGTGTTAAGCACTCACTGTCCTGGGTAGAGAGTGTCTTGCAGTAGAATATATTTAAGGATATGTTGGATGATTTCTCCATTACACCAAAACATTACAAATATTATTGAGGTGTTCTTACTCATATGTGTGGTGTGGTCTAAATAATGACCACTTTATTACAAACCCATCTTAGTTGGTTTCAAAGAACATCAACCTATAAGGATAGAAAAAGTCTTATATTAATTTAATGCTAAATAGTTGAAGGATTACATGTGAATCTGATCAATAAGATAAATTTTTCCTAAATAGAACATCTCCTTTATATATATTAGACATAAAGTAGGTTGTTAAATGAGAAATAAAAAGACAAAATGAATTAATGAAAGAAACATGGAGAATACTCTTTAGATCTACAAATACTGGGAATTATAATCTGCCCTCTACATTTCAGGAATTTCAAATCCTTATTCTCATTTATAAATATGTATAAACATATATATCTTCAGTGCTAGTATGAGGACAGAATTCGGTAAACTCAAGTATATCCTAAACAAAATAGTGTATTCTTTTTCTGCTTTTGCCTAGTTATTTCTTTCCTAAAACTAATTTGCGGGTTACAAGCCCTTCACTTTTGCTCAGACCTTTTTGTTTGAATGGACTGTTTCCTACCATCTTTTGTTCTAGTCTCCATTTCTTTTAAGTAGCCACTTCTGATTGATCCAGAAAGAAATGTGCACTTTTTCCTTGAAAACCTAACATTCTCATTTCTGGGTCCTTATTCAATTTTGTACTCTTGCAGAACAAGAGCTGTGTTATGTCCATCCTTTTTCGCAGAATCTGACAGAATACCTTTCTGGTGGCGGATGCTTCACATTATCCCCTGATTGACTGATACCAGTTAAATGTATGATGATGGGAGTTCCCGTCGTGGCGCAGTGGTTAACGAAGCCGACTAGGAACCATGAGGTTGCGGGTTCGGTCCCTGCCCTTGCTCAGTGGGTTAACGATCCGGCGTTGCCGTGAGCTGTGGTGTAGGTTGCAGACGCGGCTTGGATCCCACGTTGCTGTGGCTCTGGCGTAGGCTGGTGGCTACAGCTCCAATTCAACCCCTAGCCTGGGAACCTCCATATGCCGCGGGAGCGGCCCAAGAAATAGCAACAACAAAAAGCCCAAGAAATAGCAACAACAAAAAGACAAAAAAAAAAAAAAAAGTATGATGATAAAAATGAATGCATAATTTTTTTCTTTTTTTTTTTCTTTTTGCTTTTCAGGGCCACATTTGTGGCATATGGAGGTTCCCAGGCTAGGGTCCGATTGGAGCCACAGCAACATCAGATCCAAGCCATGTATGCGACCTACACCACAGCTCACACCAATGCCAGATCCTTAACCCACTGAGCGAGGCCAGGGATGGAACCCGAAACTTCATGGTTCCTAGTTGAATTTGTTTCTGACGTGCCATGATGAGAACTCCTGATTGAAGCATTAATGTAAAATATCTGCAGCTAAAGTGCTTTCATACACATTCTTTCAAGAAGGGAGAGAATATATTAATTTTTTTATTAATTTTTAAATTTATTTTTGTTTTTTCACATTAAAAAATTTTATTATAGTTGATTTACAATGTTCTATCAATTAATGCTGTACAGCAAAGTTACCCAGTTATGCATATATATATATATATATACATATATATATATACATTCTTTTTCTCACATTATCCTCCATCATGTTCCATCACAAGTGATTGGATATGGTTCCTGGTACTATACAGCAGGATCCCATTGCTTATCTACTCCAAATGCTATAGTTTGCATCTACTAACTCTAAACTCCAAGTCCATTCCATTCCCTCCCCCTCCCCCTTGGCAACCACAAATCTGTTCTCCATGTCCAAGAGTTTGTTTCTTTGCTGTAGATAGGTTCATTTGTGCATATATTAGATTCCAGATATAACTGATATCTTATGGTATTTGTCTTTCTCTTTCTGACTTACTTCACTGAGAGTCTCTAATTCCATCCATGTTGCTGCAAATGGCATGATTTCATTTTTTATGGCTGAGTAGTATTCCATTGTGTATTTGTACCATATCTTCTTAATCCATTCATCTGTTGATGGACATTTAGGTTATTTCCATGTCATGGCTATTTTGAATAGTGCTGCAATGAACACAGGGGTGTATGTATCTTTTTGAATGAAAGTTTTGTCTGGATCTATGCCCGGAAGTGGTATTGCTGGGTCATATGGTAGTTCTATATTTAGTTTTCTGAGGTACCTCTATACTGTTTTCCGTAGTGGTTGTAGCATTTTCTACTCCCAGCAAAAGTGTAGGAGCGTTCCTTTTTCTCTACCCTCTCTCCAGTATTTGTTATTTGTAGCTTCACACAATCTGATCTGTGCAAGGTGGTACCTCAGTGTAGTTTTGATTTGCATTTCTCTAAGAATTAGTCATGTTGAACATTTTTTCAAGTGCTTATTGGCCATTTGTTATGTCTTCTTTGGAGAAATGTCTATTCAGTTCTGTCTAATTTTCAATTGGTTTATTGGTTTTTTCAGCTGCTGAGTTGTAGAAGTTGTTTGTACTTTTTGGAGATTAAGTCCTTGTCTGTCGCATCATTTGAAACCCATTTCTCCCATTCCATACGTTGTCTTCTCTTTTTTTTTTGGTGGTTACCTTTGCTGTGCAAAATCTCTTAAGTTTGATTAGGTCATACAGGTTTTTGTTATTTCTATTGCCTTGGGAGACTGAGCTAAGAAAACATTTGCATGGTTGATGTCAGAGAATGTTTTGCCTATGTTCTCTTCTAGGAGTTTTATGGTGTCTTGTCTTATGTTTAGGTCTTTAAGCTGTTTTGAGTTTGTTTTTGTGTATGGTGTGAGGGTGTGTTCTAGTTTCACTGATTTAAATGCAGCTGTACAGTTTTCCCAGCACCATTTGCTGAAGTGACTATCTTTTTCCCATTTTATATTCTTGCCTTTTTTGTTGAAGATTAATTGACCATAGGTGTCTGGGTTTATTTCTGGGTTGTCTACTCTGTTCCATTGGTCTCTATGTCTGTTTTTGTACCAGTACCACAGATTAAGAGCAGCTACTAATTTTTTGAGCACATAATATATGATATGTAGTATGTAATGAGTGGTTTTTATACATGTATATACAACAACCCTGAAAGTTGCTAGTTGGCTATTATCTTAATATCACTGAGGAGGAATGTATTCTTAGAGCAGCTAAATAACAATGCCAGTATCACATAGCTAATAAGCACTAATACTGAGATTTGAACCAGGTTCATATCTATAGTTTATAATTCTGTATTTTACATTACTAACTGGAATGTAAGCCCCCAAATATTTCATGGTTTGACTTAGGGTATGATTCAAGGTCACAAACAAAGCTAGAACCTATATCTCCTAGAGAAAAGAAAAAAAAAAAAAACAAAAAACAAAAACTCAATAGGAAGAAGGGAGAACAGAGCAGGAGATCTGCATTTTAACTTGCACCTAAATGGGCAACCTGAGACTACATAATAAAGAAGGTTAATAAGTTTCCAATAAAAAATATCTTCCCAGAAACCTATATCCCCACCTACGAATATGGCTCAGAATATGCTCATTTTGAAAAGTACAGCTTTCTGAATTAAAGACAGGGATATAAAAAAAATCCTTAAATTCCACATCACTTAAGACACAGTTGGAGAAGTAGAAAAGATTTTCAGAAGCCTTTCTAGGGTCTAATTTATTTTGCATTTTTCTGGGATGCTGTGGGCCAAGAAATAGTATTCATTCATATAAAGATGAATAAACCCCTGAAGAGAAGAAAACTATATGATCTTTTTCTTGGATTACTACAATAGCCTCAAAAACAATTTCCTGCCTGCACTCTTGCCGTTTTATAGTCATTTTCCCATAGGACAGCTAGAGTGTTAAATAATTAGATAATATCACCTTTTCTACTTAAAACCTCCGTGGCTTCCCATTACAATAATAACCTATTTAACATCCTCACATGCCCTTTATAGGGCCTCACTCTTCAACCTCTTTTTTTGCTACACCCCTTACTTGATAGTCTTCTCAAAGCTTATCCAACCAAAAAACTAAGACGTTTCCCACTGTCGGGACTTTGCCCGTGTTTTGTTCTTCATCTGGAGTGATTTCCCCACCCTTCTTCCTTCAGCTTATATCAGTTCAAACAGCAGTTCTTCCAAAATGCATTTTATTCAACTCTTTCTCCCTCTGCATGTGGATTCTTCTGTTTTACTCTCACATGGAACTGCACTTTTTTTTTTAGCACTTAAAACAATTTCTAATATATAGTTACTTATTTAACATTTCTCTTTATCATTTAACCGAAGCCCATGATGTCAAGGATATATATAATGTACTATATATTATTTATATTTAATTATATAACCATGTATATATAACCATAGTTTTATATCTATTAACAGCTATCTATCCTTATATCTATGTGTCTGTGTGTCTAGAAAACCACAGTTTGTGGAACAAACCCAAAGACTTAGTAACATCTTTGTAAGATGAATTAATAATTCAATAAAGAATCATCCTGGAATTTGGAAAGATTTGTTTCTTAGACGAGGTATTCTTTTCTAGATTTTCTATGGATCTACTAATTTTTCCAAGGGCTAGGGTAAATTGGCATCAATAGCTACCTCTCCATCTCCTTTCCAGCTAATTATCCAATGTCACAGCAACAAGGCTAAAGAATATGGGAAGTCTTTTGAAGAATAAAGTGATTAGGGCCACATTAAGATTGCTATTTATCTCATCAACAAAATGATGTCCCAATAGGATTATTTAGCAGTTGTAAAACCAATTAAGGATAATGACAACACCCTTAGTATAAACACCAGGAGTTTGTTTATCAGAAGAATGTAAGCACCATGCTAAAACGGAAGAATGAAACAGAAAACAACAACAATGTTGAAAATTTATGTTTCGGGATTTCTCTTTACTGACTCGTCCTTGAAGAAGCTGTAAACCAAACTTCTATCATGTCCCATTTTCTGTATGTATATTAGGTATTTTAGTGCTATTTCTGCTATGACTACCATTTACTGAATTTGTATTAAATATATTAACAGCAAATTAAGCATCAATTATGTAATAGGTCTTTAACAATAATAAACTATGAAATATTTTCTCATCAAGAAAATTGACCTCAGAGAAATCAAGATCCTGTAGTTTCTACATGATAGAGCTAGTATTTGAACTGTGGTCTATATGTCCTCAAACTCCAGGATTCATAATTTATTTATTCCCATGCTGAAATATAAGTTAATTGCTCCAACTGTGGCATATGGAAGTTCCCAGGCTATGGGTCAAGCTGGAGCTACAGTTGAGGCCTATGCCACATCCATGGCAACACCGGATCCAAACTGCATCTGCCACCTATGCCACAGCTTGGGGCAACACGGAATCCTTAACTCACTGAGTGGGGTCAAGGATTGAACCTGCATCCTCAGAGAGACATGTTGGGTCCTTAATCTGCTGAGGTACAATGGGAACTCCCTGAATTTATGTTTTTTTTTTTTAATTCATTTAAATAATCGTTAGTGCTTATCATGTGTGGCTATGTGGTAATTTCACTTGCAATATTAATATGACGAGTTCTAAATTCAAAATTTCATAAAATTGAAAAGTTATAATTTGTTCCTTATATTGTTTCAAATCTAAATATTAGGTTATTCTAATATATTGTTTTTAATTTAAATAGTCATTTAAATGAAATTACATTTGGTCTCTCACCTGTGATATTTTTACATAAATAATTGAGTGTTTAAAATAAACCCTCGATTAAAATATTTACTTACATTAATTAATTTAAAAAGAAAAATTAATTTAAAAAGTAAAACTGCACCATTATATCACTCAACTTATTGAAGGATTTGGAATATTTCAGCTTTATTTTCATGATATATAGTCACGTAAATATAAATGATATCCTTCTCTTGAGTTACTCTTCACCAGTGCAATTTTCTTCAGGGGATTTTGTTTAACTATAAAAAATTATAATTTTTTATTCTTTAATGAATTTGTATTGAAATTGAAGCAAAGATAAAATTTTAGAACTAAAGTTCTATTTCAAAGTGCATAATGATAGCTAAAAAAGTAAAATACTGGGATACTTACTGATTAATACATCTTTATATTGGCCTTTGTGAAGAAGTGGATACAGTGATTTGAGTTCACTCTTTCAAGAGCTATGGCTTATGAAGGAAGAAGAAAAGAAGGTGGTATCTATAGAGGTACTATCATTTTAGACTAATATGGGATGATTAATGCAAACAATGGAGGAGAAAAAGAAAATATTTTTTATATTTAACCTAAAAATATATTTTGTCAATTCTCAGATGTCATTTCATACTTTGGTAAGATTTCAATTTAAGGATTACTTAAACTCATAACTGAGTGATTCATTCTGATGTTAATATTGTTTAAAATCTTGCTTTACTTTGACATCAATATATAGTGAAACAACATGTCTTTTGTTCTCTCCTATCACAATGTGATGAGACAATTTTTCTCAGGAATCATGGGTTGACTAAATGTGATAATGTGTTTGAAGTCCCTAGCACAATCTTTGTCATGTAGTAGCACTCAATAAATATTTTCCTGGGAGTTCCCATTGTGGCTCAGCTGAAACTAATCCAACAAATATCCATGAGGATGTGGGTTCAATCCCTGGCCTTGTTCAGTGGGTCAGGGATCTGGTGTGGCCGTGAGCTGTGGTATAGATCGCAGACATGGTTCATATCCCACATTGCTGTGGTGGCTGTGGTGTAGGCCAGCAGCTGTAACTGCGATTCAAGCTCTAGCCTGGGAACTTCCATATGTCATGAGTGTGGCCCTAAAAGCAAACAAAAAGAAAAAAAATTTCCTTTAGTCCATCCCTGTTCTGTGAGTCTCACTGAAAGAAATAAACTAGATTAATTGCTAGGCTCAATGTCAATTAGTCTATGATTTTAATTTAAAATATATTTAAGAGCAAAAGAAGCTACAACAGATGAGAGGAACAATGTTAAATCATCCCATTCCATTAGCAAGAGAGTTTCCTGTACACCTACTAGGGTAGGGTACCTTGGTTAGCCATGACTCCTTATGATTTACATCCTGTTTCTACAAGGTCCAAACATATCTGAGGTAATGAATAGGAAAAACAATGTTTGTTGCCTTTGAGAGAGTCTTCTTGTCTCCTTGTATTATATCCTATTTTTGATCTCTGGCTATTTTATTGTATCTATTTGTCAAGTAACAGATAGTTTTGCATATATTTACAAGAAATTAAAATTATATGTTTCTCCAAGAAGTTAAGGAACTACTCTATAATAGCCAGTGATCTTGTATTCTATGAGTATAATATCTGTGGTCCTAAGTTAATATGCCAATACACGATATACTCTTGTTTTCGAACCATCCCTTTCCCTCATATATTATCACAAGCATCTTGCATACAAGATTAGTAATGGCCACTGTATATTACTATAAAGTTAATGCATCTCAGGATCATACTGATTTGCGCTGTACATCATCCTAGGCAGAATTGTCAGCTTCATGCTTGCAGCTACTCTCAATCTGTCATCATAATGATAAATGAGCATTGGAGTCTTATTTTCTATTGTACATTATCGTCACTATAAGAATGCAAGACCAGCATATCTTGGCTTGCTCACAAGACTCTTTATAAAGATAAGACCTTTACTAGAGAAGCAGAGAAACTTTACATTTCTAAGAAATAAATAAAACTGTAAATCTGCTAAAGTTTTCGCTCAGTAACATTGGAATTTAAACTAATGCTCTGTTCTTATATATAGATCTCATCTTAATTATTTCAATTATTTTTAATTTCTGTGATTCTTGGCCTCTAAAGCAGAACTGGTATAATTTCTTAAGTAGACATTTTGAATAGTTGTCAACAAATATGAATTAAGTACTACTGGATGAAAATTCTCCATAAGTCTCTTACATTTCTGAATAATTTGTGAGTGAGTTATTAACTTCCATTTGTTCTGGACTATTTTTTTCTAAGGATGTTTGCATATTGAACAGTCTTGGAGGATAAAGATTGTATATCCTGCTGGGGCAAATGAGGGTTTCTTACTATTTGGTAAAAACAAGATAGTATCTGTCTCCCTATCAAATGTTATGAGTGAATGTTGTCCATTGTAATAACAATATTTTGCTCCGGAACACCAGGCAGGCATGTTGCTGCCTACTATAAAAATCGGAAATGTCCTATGCTCAGGATTTCACTCTGTAATGCAACTCCATGAGTATACAGACATCTATCTGCATCCATCTGTGTTTTTCCTGAGGGTCTATAGGAAAAGATGGAAATATGTTGTAACCCACTATGTTTGTTGTCCCATAAAAAATAAAGTCCTTTTTTTCTGACCCTGGACTCTTATTTCCTCCGCCATTTTCTTGTATGAAACTTTGGCAGATTATCTTGTTAAGTCCCAAGTAAGGTAGAATCAAGATATTTTTCATAGTACTTGATAATATGTGTAAGGGAACAAAGAAGAGGGATCTGAAGATTTCAATGAAGAATTTTTCTTTAGAAATTAAACACAGCTAAAACAGACAATTATCAAAACTCATGCTTATTTAGGTTTATTTCTATCTTGTTATTGATTTTGAAAAATTTCTTTGCCAATAGGTTTTGCATAATATCAAATATGTTTTACTGATGAGAGAAAAGCAATGCAAATACTGTGGTGAGGGGAATAAAATCTTTAGGACAAAAACTAAAATATTTCCTTAGAAACCAGAACTATTTTGTGTATGTCTATAAATAAATAAAATTTATTATTCTAATAAATTTAGACATCTTATTTCAGAGAATGTAATACTTAAAACAGATATTAATAAGAGAAATGTCTTTATTTAAGTTCATGTACAAAGAAATACATTCTTGGCCTTCTTGAAATGAATTTGGCCAGACTAGGTATTAGATTAGAGATCTATTATTCTATATCCTACTTTTATCTTAATGGACTATTAGTACTTTCCTGGAAGAAGGTTATCAAGATTTCAATTTTACTTTTATGTTTGTGTAACACACTATGGTTTCTGTCCATTTACTATTATTATTTTGTTTTTTTTTTAAACCACAGCAGTGGTATATGGAGGTTCCCAGGCTAGGGGTCGAATTGGAGCTGTAGCTGCTGGCCTACACCACAGCCACATCAACACAGGATCTGAGCCATGTCTGTGACCTACAGCACAGCTCACAGCTATGCTGGGTACTTAACCCATTGAACAAGGCCAGGGATACAACCTGCGTCCTCATGGATGCCAGTCAGATTCATTTCTGCTGAGCCATGACGAACTCCTGTCCACCTATTATTTATAGGTAACTTCCTTCAGTATAACTGTTAACTGCTTTTTTTTTTTTTTTTTGGTTGCATTCATGGCATATGGAAATTCGTGGGCAAGGGATCAAACCCAACTCACAGCTGCGATCTATGCCACAGCTGCAGCAACACCAGTCCTTAAACCACTGCACTGGGCCAAGGATCAAACTGATGCCAACACAGAGGCAAGCAGGATCACTAACCCACTGTGTCACAGTGGGAACTTGCATTAATATAATTTTATAGATCTCTTAAATGAAATTGTGTGTGTGTGTGTGTGTGAGTGTGTGTACATGTGAATGTGTGTGCCTAGGAAAGACGAAAAGGAGCTAAAGATCATCGATGGTTAAAATCTGATTCATCTCCAGACAAAACTAAAATTAATGAGGTCACTTTTGAGGTCTGTGATAGTCTTATGATCTAAGGAGCTTCATTAGATCTGCAAACTATTAAAGATAATTTCCTATTAAACATCCTAATAAGTTTATGCAAAATAGTAAATAATAATAGAATTTGAATTATGTCCTTTTGTATGCCATTGAATCATTTGTTCATGAAGATCCTTACCTAAATCCCAATACTTCAAACAAAGGAAATCTGCATTGTCTTAAGCATAGGTATAGACAATGGAATGGAATTTTTCTTCTTAGACCTCCACTTTTCTTCACTCCAAGCAGCCATAATAGGGGTGTGCCATGAAACCCCTAGAGCTCAGAATAAAAACTGTTGCAAAGTGGGATTTGTGCCTGGGATTCCAGTTGCAAACTTAAGACAAAATTAAAACTTACATATAGTCCAGTAGGTTTATGCTAGGGTTACATGCCGGTATGTCCTCACTAAATATGCTTAAATGATAGTGATAACTTCAGTATAGTAACTAATAATTAAGTTGTCAAAGTAGAAATAGAAATAGTATCTTTTATTTTGTATAGATTTTAAAGCATGTGATGGCTTACTCATAAAATCATAGAAATATCAAATTTTAATAAAAAAGTTGATAAAACTTTCTACATTGTAGTACAGTTTCAAAAGCAACAGAATACACATTTTTCTCAAGTGCACATTGAACATTCTCTAAGATTGATCACATCCTGGACTACAAATCCAACCTCAGTAACTTTAAGAAAATTGAAATCATATCAAGGATCTTTTCCAAAAACACCACTATATGACTGTAAATCCACAACAAGAAAAAACTGCAAAAAACACAAACATGTGGAGACTCAACGACATGCTACTAAACAACCAATGGATCACTAAAGAAATCAAAGAGGAAATTAAAAATACCTAGAAGCAAATGACAACAAAGATACAACACTCCAAAACCTATGGGATGCAGCAAAAGCTGAAAAAATCCTCAACAAAATACTAGCAAACCACATCCAACAATATATTAAAAGGATTGTATATCACAGTCAAGTGGGATTTATCCCAGGGATGCAAGGGTTCTTCAATATCCACAAATCAATCAGTGTGATACACCACATTAACAAACTGAAGAAGAAAAACCATATGATCCTCTCAATAGATGCTGAAAAAGCTTTGACAAAAATCCAACACCCATTTCTGATAAAAACCCTTCAGAAAGTGGGCATAGAGGGAACCTACCTCAACATAATAAAGACCATATATGACAAACCCAGAGCTAACATCATTCTCTGGTGAAAAGCTGAAAGAATTCTGGCTGAGATCAGGAACAAGACAAGGATGTATGCTCTCACCACTACTATTCAACATAGTTTTGGAAGTTCTAGCCAGCTCAATCAGAGTAGTAAAAGAAATAAAAGGAATCCAATTTGAAAAGGAAGAAGTAAAACTATCACTTTTGCAGATGACATGATATTATATCTAGAGAACTGTAAAGACTCTACCAGAAATCTGTCAGAGCTCATCAATGAATTTGGCAAAGTCACAGGATACAAATTAATACACGAAATCAATGGCATTTCTATACAGTAACAATGACAGATCAGAAAGAGAAATTAGGGAAGCAATCCTGTTTACCATCACATCCAAAAGAATAAAATACCTAGGAGGAAACCTACCTAAAGAGACAAAAGTCCTATACTCTGAAAACTATAAGACACTGATGGAAGAAATCAAAGATGACAAAAATAGATGGAAAGACATACCATGCTCTTGGATTGGAAGAGTCAATATTATCAAAATGACTATACCACCCAAGGCAATCTACAGATTCAATACAATCTCTATCAAATTACTAAGGACATTTTTCACAGACTTAGAACAAAATATTTTAAAGTTTGTTTGGACGCACAAAAGACCCAAAATAGCTGAAGACATCATGAAAAAGAAAAATGGAGCTGGAGGCATCATGCTCCCAGACTTCAGACTATACTACAAAGCAAAAGTCATCAAAACCATATGGTACTGGCACAAAGACAGAAATAAAGATCAGTGGAACAGGATAGAAAGCCCACAATTAAACCCATACACCCACAGCCAACTAATCTATGAATGACCAAGGAGGCAAGAATATACAATGGAGAAAAGACAGCTTGTTCAATAAGTGGTGCTGGGAAAATTGGACAGCCACATGTAAAAGAATGAAATTAGAACAATTCCTAACACCATACACAAAAATAAACTCCAAATGGATTAAAGAACTAAATATAAAACCAGATAGTATTAACCTCTTAGAGGAAAACATAGGCCAAACACTCTCTGACATAAATGATGGTAACATCTCAGATCCACCTCTTAAAGACAGAAAAAACAAAAATAAACAAATGGGACTTAATTAAACATGAAAGTTTCTGCACAGCAAAGGAAACCCTAAGCAAAACGAAAAGACAACCCACAGAATGGGAGAAAATATTTGCAAATGAATTGACTGACAAAGGTTTAATCTCCAAAATTTATAAACACCTCCTATAGCTCAATACCAAAAAAAAAAAAAAAAAAAAACAAACAACCCCATCAAAAAAATGGGCAGAAGATCTCAACAGACAATTCTCCAAAGAAGACAAACGGATGGCCAAAAAAACACATGAAAAGATGTTCAACATCACTAATTAGTAGAGAAATACAAATCAAAACCACTCTGAAGTACCACCTTACACCAGACAGAATGGCCATCATCAAAAAGTCCATAAACAGTAAGTGCTGGAGAGGGTATGGAGAAAAAGGAACCCTATTACACTGTTGGCTGGAATGTAAATTAGTGCAACCACTGTGGAGCACAGTATGGAGATTCCTCAGAAAACTAAAACTAGAACTACCATTTGATCCAGCAATCCCACTCTTGGGCATCTATCCAGAGAAAACCATGACTCAAAAATACACATGTACCCCAATGTTCATTGCAGCACTATTTGCAATAGCCAAGACATGGAAACAACAGAAGAGTGGATCAAGAAGATGTGGTACATATACACAGTGGAATATTACTCAGCCATTAAAATGAAATGAAATGAAATGAAATACCAGCATTTTTGGCAACTTGGATGGACCTAGAAACTATCATGCTAAGTGAAGTCAGCCATACAATGAGACACCAACATCAAATGCTTTCACTGACATATGGAATCTGAAAAAAAGGCACAATGAACTTCTTTGCAGAACAGATACTGACTCACAGACTTTGAAAAACTTATGGTTTCCAAAGGAGACAGTTTGGGGGGCTGGGGGGCTGCACTGGGGGTGTGGGATGGAAATCCTATAAAATTGGATTATAAGATCATTGTACAACTATAAATGTAATAAATTCATTGAGTAATAAAAAAATAACTACCTTTGGATATAGCATAATTTGAGGTGATCCAAAGATTAGGAGGGGGAATGGTAAATAAAAAACAATCAAAACAATAAGTAAAAAAAAAATCCTTTTTCTTGGATTAAATCTCCCTTTTACAAACTATCGAGTGGGAAGCTTTTGTAATTGGTCCTTACCACAGGCAATCACTCTTGCCTCTATACAAGACCAATTCTACTAGATATGAAGGAGATTAAATATGCCTAGCCCTTGACATTAGTTTCTGAATTGGTTAAGGTAAGCAAAGCTAAATTTTACTGAATGTGAAAAGATGCAGCTTAAGTAAACATGGGCAATTTAGAACAATTCGTTGCTCGCATTTTATTCAGTTTACAGTCTTACCAAAAAATCAATAGGCCTAGTTCTCTTCTCTCTCCTCCTTTCTGCCAGCCTCATGCCATTAATCTGAGTTTAGTGGGTATAGTAGCTCTAATGGATGTTGTCTTTAAGGTAATACAGCAATTCGTCCCTGCAATCACTAATCTCTCTTCTTGGGCAAGAGAGATTAGTGATTGCATCTTCTTTCCTCAGACCCTCTGGCATCTTCTTTCCTCAGACCCTCTGGAGACCAGCTGATGCTCTTGTTTCTAATACCCAAAATTCTCCCTATTCACCACTGAAAACTTTCAGATCCATTCAGCTTTCAGCCTTGAGATGTAGAATACATTTACAAAAGTGATGAGGGACTAGGCAGAATCCGTAGTAAAATTATCAGAAAGGACATGACAAGTGAAGATAAGACAAGGAATAAATTGATTGTTTATAGATCAGGTTCTGCTTCACAAGTGGTTAAACATAACCAACAGTAATAACTAACAGTAATAACAGTCATTGATTACTTGGTGCTTATTCTATGTCAAAATCTGTATTATCTCTTTTTTTTCAACCACTGAATAATCTTTTTTTCCCTTGACTGATCTCATCACTCCTGCTGGAAAGCTATGATGGCTTCCCATTGAGCCTAGCTTTAAATCAAAGCTACTTATCACGAGCATAAACATACATGCCTAGACAGTGCCTAACCCTCTCATCTCAATTTCTCCCACTCTCTTTTTTACTTACTAGAGCACAGCCTCACTGTCCTGAGACCCTTCTATTTGGGGGCTTTTATGGTTTCTCCCTCTTCCCAGAAATCCTTTCCCCCACATCTTTACAGATTCTCTTCTCCTTCACAGGCTCTACTAGGTTATCTCTTAGGGGAGTTTTTTCCCCGTCACCCTATTGAAAAAGGCTTCTCTTCTTTTAGACATTCCTTACCCAGCAAATCATATCATTTCTTTATTGATGTCTAGTTCCAAAATAAAATATTTCATAAAAAAGTTAGCTCCATGAGGCAAGGTATTTGTATCTCATTTTGATAAATGTATTTCTATCACCTAAAACAGTGTCAGGTCAGTATCACTTTTTTTTTTTTGTCTTTTTGTCATTTCTTGGGCTGCTCCCGCGGCATATGGAGGTTTCCAGGCCAGAGGTCGAATTGGAGCTGTAGCCACCGGCCTACACCAGAGCCACAGCAATGTGGGATCTGAGCTGCGTCTGCAACCTACACCACAGCTCATGGCAACGCCAGATCGTTAACCCACTGAGCAGGGGCAGGGATCGAACCCACAACCTCATGGTTCCTAGTTGGATTCGTTAACCACTGTGCCACGACGGGAACTCCAGTATCACTCTTTGAAGAAGTATTTTTTCGGTAACAATTTGATCAGATGCATAAATAAAGCATGACTATATTGTGATGATATTATTATTGCCACCCTCTCCCATTTTAGAGATGAGAAAACTTAAGGTACTTAAATTACGTTATTTTCCTAAGTTCATATGACTAGTCAGGAATAAAATTAGGTATCAACTTATCTCTGGCAAACATTAGCTTATATATTCTATTGTTATTGCTGTTTGTTGTTTCCATGTTTTGTCTAATATGAAAAAATGTGGCTTTTAACATTCCTATATATTTCTTCTGCTGAACATGTACATTGATTCTTTAAGGTTTGTATATAAAATAGGGATTGCTGGTCATAGTGCATTCATATTTTTGACATTACTAGATAATGCTGGTTTTCAAAAACAGTTGCACCAGAGTTTCATCTTACCAGAAATGCAAAAGAACTTGCATGTTACACTTCAGCAATACTTTAATGTTCTCATTCAAATCCACCATGTGTTTTTGGTAGTCTCATACTTGTATTTTTAACAATTTTAGCTCATTAAACATTTGGAATATTTATTTCATATTCTGCATTTGGTATTTCCAATATCTGAAGTTTTAAGTCTGCTATTTGTGATCCATCTTTATTTTCAGGATTTATTTATTCATTTTTTATTTATATATATACAAGATGACTTTCAAAAATATAGTTGATTGATAGTATTGTGTCAATTTCTGCTATACAGCAAAGTGACCCAGTTACACATATATACATATTCTTTTTTTTATATTATTTTCTATCATAGTCTATTCCAAGAAATTGCATATAGTTCCCTATGCTACACAGTAAGATCTCATTGCTTATCCATTCTAAATGTAATACTTTGCATTTACCAACCTGAAACTCCCAGTGCCTCCCTCTCTCTCCCTCTTGGCAACCACAAGTCTGTTCTCTATGTCTGTGAGTCTGTCTCTGTTTTGCAGATAGGTTCATTTAATAAGTGCTATCATTGGTAGTTGTCTTTCTCTTTCTAACTTCACTTAGTATGAGAATTCTTAGTTGCATCCAAGTTACTGTGAATGGCATTATTTTGTTTTTTTTTTTATGGCTGAGTAGTATTCCATTGTATATAGGTAACATTTTCTCAATCCATTCTTTGTGAATGAACATTTAGGTTGTTTCCATTTCTTGGCTATTGTTCATAGTGTGGAAATGAACATAGGGGTACATGTATCTTTCTTAATGAAAGTTTTGTTGGGATATATGCCCAGGAGTGGGATTGCTGGATCATATGTTAGCTCTATATTTAGTTTTCTGAGGTACTGTTTTCCATAGCAGCTATACTAATTTCCATTCCCAGCAACAGTGTAGGAGGGTTCTCTTTTCTTCACCTCCTTTCCAGCATTTGTTTTTTGCAGACTTATTAATAATGGCCATTCTGACTGGTGTGAGGTGGTACCTCACTGAAGTTTTGATTTGCATTTCTCTAGTATTTAGTGATGTTGAGCATCTTTGCAAGTGCCTACTGGCCATTCATATGTCTCCTTTAGAGAAATGTCTATTTAGGTCTTCTGCCCATTTTTCAATTGGGTTGTTTGGGGTTTTTTTGCTGTTGCATTATATAAGTTATTTGTATATTTTGGAGATTAAACCCTTGTATCAGTTGCAACATTTTCAACTATTTTCTCCTGTTCCATAGGTTGTCTTTTAATTTCTTTTTTATGGTTTCCTTTGCTGTGCAAAAGCTTGTAGGTTTGATTAGGCCCTATTATTTATTTATTTATTTATTTATTTTATTTCTATTGCCTTGGGAGACTGAGCTAAGAAAATATTTGTGCAGTTGATGTCAGAGAATGTTTTCCCTATGCTCTCTTCTAGGAGTTTTACAGTGTCATGTCTTCTAAGTCTTTAAGCCATTTTGAGTTTATTTTTGTGCATGGTTTGAGGGTGTGTTCTAATTCATTGATTTACATGTCGCTGTTCAATTTTCCGAGCACTACTTGCTGAAGAGACATTTTCTCATTTTACATTCTTGCCTCTTTTGCCGAAGATTAATTAACCATAGTGTCTGAGTTTATTTCTGGGCTCTCCGTTCTGTTCCATTGATCTGTATGTCTATCTTTGTACCAGTACTACACTGTTTTGATTACTGTAGCTTTGCAGTATTGTCTGAAGTCTGGGACAGTTATGCCTCCTGCCTTGCTTTTTTTCTCAGGTTTGCTTTCGCAACTTTAGGTATTTTATAATTCCATATAAATTTTTGGATTATTTGTTCTAGTTCTGTGAAAATGTCATAAGTAATTTGATAGGGATCATATTAAATTAGTAGATTGCTTTGGATAGCATGGCCATTTTAACAATATTAATTCTTCCAGTCCATGACCATGGGATATCTATTTTTTGAATCCTTTTTAATTTCCTTTATTGTTTTATAGTTGTCAGCATATAAATCTTTCACCTCCTTGGTCAGGTTTATTCTTAGGTTTTTTTTTGTTTGTTTGTTTGGTGTGATTTTTAAAAGATCTTTTTTGCATTATGTTTCTGATATTTCATTGTTAGTATATGAAAATGCAACCAATTTATGAATATTAATCTTGTATCCTTCTACTTTGCTGAATTAATCAGATCAAATTTTTGTGTGGAGTCCTTAGTGTTTTTCTATACAGTATCATGTCATCTGCAATTTTACCTCTTCCCTTCTAAACTTGATACCTTTTACTTATTTTTATTATCTGATTTCTGTGGCCAGGACTTCCAATGCTCCTTTTATTTTTTAACTGTGGATATAATATAGTCCTCATCTGGGCTCTGTATCAGAGAATTCTATGAAACTGGATTTGAGGATATATCCTTACAGTAAGGATTTGTTTCTTCTTTCTCTAGGCTACTGTAAAATGCTATAATGTAAACACAAACTCCCAATCTATGTAAGGCTAGTCCTTTGGTTACAGATACTAAAGGGAGACTAATATCAACTTTAAGACCCAAGTCATAAACAACAATTTCTTTCTGTAAACATTTATAGATGGCAACTGGCCTACATTTTTACTGAAGTTATAACTTTTTGTGAGCCTCAATTTTGTACACTTTCAATTGTATATCCCCACACTGTGCAGGAACAAGGTTTCTTTCGTCTGTCTTCTTACTAAATTCTTGTATCTATCAGAGGTTCTAGCAATTTTCCTGATGGCACTTGAAGTTTCAAAGTTATCATGACACTGTTTGGCAGTTCTCTCTTATGCATCTTATAGTTTGAGTAGATTTATTCCTTGAGTTAAGCTCTGCATGGCTTAGGATTTTTTAAAAACTCATTTATTTAATTAAATTTGTTCCAATCTTATCCAGTTCTGATCACAAATAAAATTCCTAAATATTCCTTTTTTCAAAAATATTTTACAACACTATGTACCCATTTTAATTTGTCCCTTATTTTTTTCCTTATTTAGAAATAATAAGCTTTAGAACAAAGTCCATTTTATTTTCCCTTAACAAAAGCATTTCCATACCCTATCTTTTCTTATTAGACTTGTTTAGCAATTAATGTTTTATTATTTTGTTTTATTTGGAAATGATCTAGACATTTAATAAATTCTCATCATTTAATTCAGCAAAATTTTAAGGGTGTAAGTTTCCTAAGAAATTTAAGAAGCTATTTAAGTAGATATATCATAAAACAATTATTGGTTAAATGTTCACCTGAAAACCCTTATCTCATTTGCATCTATTTAATTCATTTAATTCTTAACAATAATACTTGGATTAGTCATGAAAATTTCATGAGACACAGTAGTTTTTCATTTGCTCTATCTTTTTATTTTGCTGACAAACTTTGCAAGAGTGACATTAGTCAATTTCATCAGTAAAATCAAGTAGAACAAATGTTGTCTATCTCCATTATTTTTAATGCTAAGAGAACACACCTGTATTAATTCAGCCAACAAGCTTAAAATTAGCTTTTATTTACTAAAGATTATCTAGCCCATATGACCTTGAAAAACATTTGTGTTAGTTTTTATCACATTTTTCAGAATTTTTATATATGCACTTATTTCTGTAAGCCAAGTAAATAGAGGAGTTTAATAAATTAATTTTGGCAATATCATCAAGAGGTAACATACACATATGGGCATATAGATAGACAAAATCAGAGACTTCATTGTTTTCATTTAAAAACTTTAGTTATGAATTAGGTACAATATGAAACTCACTATAGTTGGAATAAATTAGATTATTTGCTCACATAGTCAAAGTCTTTGATTATTTGTGAGAAGACTTTTTAGATCTCTCTTTGCCCTTGACAAGCAATTCTAAAGAGACTGTTTGGGCAAGAGAATTCTTTTATCAGTTTCTGTTTAAAAAGGCCTCTTTCTTGCTCCTTTTTATTTTATTTATTTATTTTTTTAAAGTTTTAGGTTCTACTCATTAAGCCAAGATTGTAGTCTCAGGTGACATAGGCTGTGTTGACCTTTCAAAGACATGACAAAATTTATAACCAAGGGACAGAGAAAGAAAAAATATCTATTTTTATAACTCTTGGGGTACTTATTACTAATTTTTTCAAGTACAGGACAATTTTGCTCTAATATCCTGATCTTTAATAATACCTACAATCATAATGAGAGGAATAGATGAGGCCTGGGGACTGGTAAAAATAGTGGGCCATTACTTGTTTTTTGGTAGTACTTTTGCTTTTGTAGATATTTGTAAGACAAAGACAGTTGTTTCTACAAGCCAGGAATATTGGCTTCTAGCTGTTTTAGATACTCAGTATTTGTAGTTAGGTCTAAGGAATTGCTGAAGAGATGGCTCACACTTTTCTTGTGTGGTGGGCTTAATTTTAAAAGGGGTTGCAGACACAGGAGAGTCTAGAAGGGCTTCCATGCAGGAGGAGAGAGGGGGTGGGTTATATTAAAAAAAAAAAGAAATTTGGAAAGAGGTAAAGGGATAGGGGAGAAGAAGAAGAATTTGTAAAGAGGGGGGGAAGGAGTGAGAAGATTTAGCTGAATTTTTAAGTTTAGAGAGAATCCGAGTAAATTTTCTATATACAACTTGGAGGGAGACAATTTTCTCAGTGTTATATTTATAGGCCTTTAGAAACCAGTTAAAATGTGCTTCTCATGATATGTCCAGTTCTGAAACATATTTTTTAATGATTTTTTCTATTGTAGTTGATTTACAGTGTTGTGTCAATTTCTACTGTACAGCGAAGTGACCCAGTCATATATAATTATATTTTATATATACATATTCTTTTTCTCACATTATTGTCCATCATGTTCCATCAAAAGTGACTGGATAGAGTTCCCTGTGCTATACAGCAGGATCTCAGTGCCTATCCACCTCAAATGCAATAGTTTGAATTATTAATCCCAGACCCCCAGTCCACCCACTCCCTCCCCCTCCCCCTTGGCAACTACAAGTCTATTCTCTAAGTCGATGAGTTTCTTTTCCATGGAAATGTTCATTTCAGCCATGCATTAGATTTCAGATATAAGTGATATCATATGGTATTTGTCTTTCTCTTTCTGACTAACTTCACTTAGTATGAGAGTCTCTAGTTCCATCCATGTTTCTGCAAATGGCATTAGTTTGTTCTTTTTTATTTATTTATTTATTTATTTATTTATTTATTTATTTATTTTTTCCCACTGTACAGCAAGGGGATCAAGTTATCCTTACATGTATACATTTTCCCCCCACCCTTTGTTCTGTTGCAATATGAATATCTAGACATAGTTCTCAATGCTACTCAGCAGGATCTCCTTATAAATCTATTCTAAGTTGTGTCTGATAACCCCAAGCTCCCCATCCCTCCCACTCCCTCCCTCTCCCATCAGGCAGCCACAAGTCTATTTTCCAAGACCATGATTTTCTTTTCTGTGGAGATGTTCATTTGTGCCATATATTAGATTCCAGATATAAGCAATATCATATGGAATTTGTCTTTGTCTTTCTGGCTCATTTCACTCAGTATGAGAGTCTCTAGTTCCATCCATGTTGCTGCAAATGGCATCATGTCATTCTTTTTTTGGCTCAGTAGTATTCCATTGTGTGTATGTACTGCACCTTCTTAATCCATTCATATGTCAATGGACATTTGGGTTGTTTCCATGTCATGGCTATTGTGAATAGTGCTGCAATGAACATGCTGGTGCATGTGTCTTTTTCAAGGAAAGTTTTGTCCAGATACATGCCCAAGAGTGGAATTGCTGGGTCATATGGTAGTTCTATATATAGTTTTCTAAGGTACCACCATACTGTTTTCCATAGTGGGTGTACCAATTTCTATTCCCATCAGCAGTGCAGGACGGTTCCCTTTTCTCCACACCCTCTCCAGCATTTGTTATTTGATGGCCATTCTGACTGGTGTGAGGTGGTATCTTGCGGTAGTTTTGATTTGCATTTCTCTAATAATCAGTGATGTTGAGCATTTTTTCATGTGCTTGTTGCCCATTTGTGTATATTCTTTGGAGAAATGTATATTCAGTTCTTTTGCCCGTTTTTCCATTGGGTTGTTGGTATTTTTGCTGTTGAGTTGTATAAGTCGTTTGTATATTTTAGAGATTAAGTCCTTGTCAGTTGCATCATTTGAAACTGTTTTCTCCCATTCTGTAAGTTGTCTTTTTGTTTTCTTTTTGGTTTCCTTTGCTGTGCAAAAGCTTGTCAGTTTGATTAGGTCCCATTGGTTTATTTTTGCTTTTATTTCTATTGCTTTGGGAGACTGACCTGAGAAAACATTTGTGAGGTTGATGTCAGAGAATGTTTTGCCTGTAATCTCTTCTAGGAGTTTTGATAGTGTCTTATCTTACTTGAAAGCCTTTAAGCCATTTTGAGTTTATTTTTGTGCATGATGTGAGGGTGTGTTCCAGTTTCATTGATCTACACGCGGCTGTCCAGTTTTCCCAGCACCACTTACTGAAAAGACTGTCTTTTTCCCCATTTTGCATTCTTGCCTCCTGTGTCAAAGATTAGTTGACCTTTGGGGTCTGGGTTTATTTCTGGGTTGTCTATTCTGTTCCATTGGTCTGTATGTCTCTTTTGGTACTGGTACCACACTGTCTTGATGACTTGTGGCTTTGCAATATTGCCTGAAGTTCAGGAGAGTTATGCCTCCTTCTTGGTTTTTTGTTCCTCAGGATTGCTTTGGCAATTCTGGGTCCTTTATGGTTCCATATAAACTTTTGGATTCTTTGTTCTAGTTCTGTGTAAAATGTCATGGGTAATTTGATAGGGATTGCTTTGACTCTGTAGATTGCTTTGGGTAGTATGGCCATTTTTACAATACTAATTTTTCCAACGTAGGAGCATGGCATATCTTTCAATTTCTTTGCATCCTCTTTAATTTCCTTGATTTTGGCCATAGTATTTATGATGCTAATAGTTCTTTGACTTGCTTTTCTTTTTTAAAACCAGCCAATTTTGTTTCATAGCTGTGTTGTCTTCTTAAAGATTTCTTTGATATAACTAATTAGAATCTTTTCAACTACAGTACTCTTTTTTTTTTTTTGCAAGATATTTTATTTCCTTCAGTTTTAAATAACTTCTTACTTTGAAAACTTTTCAATTTCCTCTTTGTAGTGAATAATCTGTTTGATTGACATAAGCAGCTTTGCAGTTTTTATCTGCCTTTGCTGGTCTTTCTCTATGTATGTCTCTTGGTGAGTCCTATCACAAGTTACGTTTTACTTCAGGCAAGGCAGGCTGCCAGTCAATTCTTTCTCTTCCCAGTTGCCAAAATTAGGAAGACCCTAAGAAACCCAAGGATTTCTAGGAAAATAGCTCTTATTTGCTAGTCAGTATTTCTCTAGCTCCAACCCAGGGTCAAATACCACCACTGAAGGTGGTTGGACAGAAAGAGCTTTGGGAGGATTTAGGACCAATTTTTTTTTCAACAAGCCACCAAATTTTCTCCTCCCCCCCCCCCCATTGTTGATAGTTGTACTTGCAGGCTTTTAGGGAAACTACACCTGTGAAAACCTTCCTACCACAATCACAGCCTTATCATCATAGGGCCCTGAGCTGTGGTTTACTCAGTTTTAGTATTTCAATTAGATACTATTTGCATGCTATCTTTCAGAAACTCCTCAAAATCTTGGGTGTTCTTATGGTGTATCCTTTCTAAGGAATTTCTTGACTAACTGCACAGATTTGTGCCTTCCTACAGTAAAATGAATGTGGTTTGGGGAGAAATAGAAACTACATTTTTGAGTTTCTTCATTTTTTAAAAAAAGTATTAGAAATATGTGTCATATTAATATAATTTTATTATCAAGCATTCTATATGGAGTATGAAAATCTGATGCTACAGCAAACTTTAAGCAAACCTCAAAGAAATTTCGGTCACCTTTCCTTTGAAAGCAAAGGTTGTACAAAACAACATGAAAGAAAATCACTAATTAATAAAAACTTTGAGTCCATATCAAATAATTAGTGTTACTCTTTATTTTTAAATGTAAGGCAATCTTGCTAAAGTTTGAACAAAACTAATTTCTTTGTCACATAAAAAACTAATTAAATTAAAATGGAAAATGTCTCCATTTCAAATGTAAACATAAAACAGATAAAGATAGTCTAATTTAGAGCTATAAATAGAAAAACAAGATTTTTTTAAAGTTACATAACTAATTCCTTCCCTTTCTCAGAGGCAAGAACAATTTTTCTATAACCTTAGCTTAGCTGGAATCCATACAAATGGGAATAACACTGCATGTACACCTTTTTTTCCCTGGGTTCCTTTACTCAAAATAATACTTCAGAGTCTAGTCCTTTTAATTACTAAATATTATTTCCACTTTTTGGGCATTGGGCATATCTCAATTTCCTTTTTTATCCATTCTCCTTTTGATAGCCATTCCTTTTTTTTTTTTTTTTTTTACTGTTAAGGATAAACTTTCTCTGTTCATTCATGTGTTTTCATTCCTCTTGGGTAAATACCTGGGAGTGGAATTTCTGGGTGGCTTGTGGATATGTGCTTGACTTTACGGCACACTTCCAAACAATATAGCCAGAGCTTTTGTTGTTTCACATCTTTAACAGTACTTGCTATTTTTCACCTTTTAGATAATGACCATTTGGTGGCTTTTGGTTGCCTCAAATTGTGAACTCAATTTGCACTTTTTTTGGATAGCTAAAAATGTGAGGCATATTTTCACATACTCAATAGTCATTTCTCTATCACCATGTATAACACATCTATTAACAAATTTTTTTCCCAGTTTTTCATTGATGTCTGGTATTTTATCATTGATTTGTAGGAGTTCTTATATAATCAAGATAATAACTTGATAATAACTTGATTCCAGTTTATAAATTACTTGATCTTTTATCTAAGTGTTTTTGAAGAAAATATGATTTAGATTTTAAAAAGTAAAACTGCTCAAAATTCTTTTTCTATTTTGTGCTTTTTGAGTTCCAAGGAATATATTCTTACCCCAAGTTTGCAAAGAGGTTCTTGGATTTTTTTTTAGAAACTTTACAGGTTTATTATACATGTTTAGGTTTATAATCTATATTGAATTAATTGTTGTTAAGAGGTAGGGGTTGAGATAATTTTTTTGTTTGTTTTTTTATTTTTCCTATGTGGATAGTAAGGTATTTCGGTACTGTTATTGAAATGACTTTATTTTACCCATTCGATTATCATAGCACTGTTGTCAAAAATCAATTATCTCTATTTGTATGGATATATTTCTGTACTCTCTATTTGGTCTATTTGGTCTATTTATGTATCCTTATGTCAATACCTTGATGATGTGATTAATGTAGATTTATAGACCCCCAAATCCCACATAGTATTCTTCTCTTTGAAGATTATTATGACTATTCTAAGCTCAAAAGATAAACTTTTAAAATTTGATAGTTTCAGATTTATAGAAAAGTTGCAAAAAGTAAAGAAGAGATTTTCCATATATTCCATCCACAAATTTTCCAACTGCTCATACATTAACATTAGTATAGTACATTTGTCACAACTAATGAACTAATATGTATACATTATTATTAGCTGAAGTTCTTATATACTTTATTCAAATTTCCTTCAACTTACCTAATTTCCTTTTTAGGGTAATACCCAGGATATAATATTACATTTATTATTATGTTGCCTTTGGCTTACATAGACTGTGGCAGCTTTTCTGACCTTCCCTGTTCCTGTGGTAGATGATTTTCACAGTTTTTAGGAAAACTGGTGAGATACTTTATAGAATGACCCTCAATTGTGTCGTCTGATACTTTTCTTTTTTTAGGTAGACCAGAGAAGTTAAGTGCCATTCTTATTACATTATGTCAAGAGCACATGCTTATTACTTATTTTTTATTATTTTTTTATTTTTTGCTTTTTAGGACTGCACCGGTGGCATGTGGAGGTTCCCAGGCTAGGGATCCAATCAGAGCTATAGCTGCTGGCCTACATCACAGCCACAGCAACACAGGATCTGAGCTCTGTCTGTGACCAACCCCACAGATCACGGCAATGCTGGATCCTTAACCCACTGAACGAGGCCAGGGATCAAACCCGCATTCTCATGGATACTAGTCAGGTTCTTTAACCTCTGAGCCACGATGGGAACTCCATAATTTATCATTCTTCATTTGTTAATGCTAACTTTGATCACTTGGGTGAAGTAGTGATTGTCAAATTTCTCCACTGTAAAGTTACTCTCTCTTTCCACTATTCATTCTTGCCCTTCCTCATCCTCCATGGTGGAAGGATCATTCCCTTCCTCCATTAGATCATTGATTTTAACCCTTTCCCCCTAATACTACCTTTAAAGCATTTTCTTTTCTTTTAAATTTATTTATTATAGTTGATTTACAGTGTTCTGTCAATTTCTGCTATACAGCAAAGTGACCCGGTCATAGAGGTGTGTGCGTGTATATATACACTCTTTAAAAGCATTTTTCTTTAATACTATTACAGAAGCATCTTATATATTTTGCTCTATTTTATTTTTATATCATTTAATATAACATTTATTATCATTTGATTTAAACATTTAAAAAATTTCCCTTGTGATTTCTTCTTGACATATGATAAAGTACATTATTACTTTTACAATGAATACTTAATATTTGTGATATATTTTCTTTTTATTTCTAACATAATATTTTTGTGTTAAAAAATATGTTGTACACAGTTTCAATCCTATGAAATTTTTTGTTTTATGCCCCAGCATGTTGTCTGCCTTTGTGAACATTCCATGTGAACTTGAAGAGAATGTATATCCTGCACTTGTAGTATGGAGTGTTTTGCAACTGTTAATTAAAGTCGGTCCACAGTGTTATTCAAACCTTCTAAATATTTACTGCATTGTACATACTATCAATTGAATTGTTTTATCAATTAATGAGAAAAGGGTGCTAAAATTTTCAAATAAAATTATGTATTTGTCTATTTCTTTCTTTGTTTCTGTCAAAACATGGTATGGCTGGTTCTCAGCTCAGGATCTTACAAACTGAAATCAAGCTGTCAGCCAGATGTGTTCTCATCAGTAGCCTGGGATCTTTTGCTAAGTTCAGGTGGTTGTGATAATTCAGTTTCTGGTGGTTCTGGGTCACAGTTACATTCAGCTCCTAGAGGTCTCCTGCATTCATTCCTGTGTGGTTCCATTTCAAAGCCAATAACACAAAATTTCTCTTGCATCATATCCCCTTTACACTTTGTTTCTGACTTCTAGACTCTTATTTAAAGAGCTTAGGTGATTAAATTCAACTATGTATGAACTATAATCTAATAGGAACAAAATCCATTATATAGATGGTGTGTACATCAGAGTGAAGATTTGATGGGGGGGGGTCATCTTAGAATTTTTCCTGCCATAATACAGTTACCAGTGACAATATTTTAACCATTAAAAGATCAAAATATTTATCAGAATGGGTGAGAGACTGTATTATTTTTTATTATCCTCTTGATGTTTCTAGGTTGTCTCCTCTGTGACTCCCTTCTTACAGAACTCCTTTCACTATTTCTCCCTGCTGTGGCAACTCAATTGTAGGGTCTGACTTTCTAATCCTTTAAATTTTTAGCTGCCTGCTTCAGTTTTGCCTTTCACAACCAACTGGGATATACCAGTGGGAGGAAAATCTGCATACAGGTGAATCTCATTCAACATGTTTTCCATCTTCCTATTTTTAAAAAATATTTATTTATTTGTCTTTTTAGATCCACACCCATGGCATAAGGAAGTTCCTAGGCTAGGTGTTGAATCTGGCCTACACCGAAGCCATAGCAATATAGGAGCAGGATCTGAGCTGCATCTGCGACCTACACCACAGCTCACAGGAACGTCAGATCCTTAACCCAGCAAGCAAGGCCAGGGATCGAACCTGCTTCCTCATGGATATTAGTCAGATTCATTTCCACTGAGCAACGATAGGAACTCCATGTTTTTCATCTTTCAAGGGTTAAATCTTTTTAGTTTCTGCTAGCTTTTGGTAACACTCCAATACCTTAAGACAGTTTAAAAGATATATTTACCCAATTTTAGAATTAGTTATGGAAGGACACAGTGCAATACAGGCTATTCTGCTATTATCAGAAGTTGGCAATTCCAGAATGGCACTTCTAGTAATTAAATATTCCTCCACTTCTTTGTACCTTTGAAAAAGTAATGGCCAAATTTTAGAAATAAATAATATTATCTACTTGCTTATTAAGAATACATTGTTCTAGTAGAAACTATATCTAAGATACTTTGCACCAAATGCAAGGTCTAGCAAAATGCTTCTTGTTTGCTTTGTGTGCTATGGTTCTGATTACTGCTGAGCCACTGCTTTGGGGCTTATTGGTCAGATAATTATGGGTTGCATAGAGAGATACAGGGAATGAATCCCTTTTCACACCTCTGACAAACAAGAGGCTTAATGTCTACATTTTAAGGCTTGTTCCACAAAATCATTGATTTCTCAGGTAATGCAGGACCTCCAAATCTATTCTATCAAATCCATTTGTAATGTATTACCTCTTTTTAAAATAATTACAACACAAATATATCATATATCTAATTTTAGCACATGAGGACCAAAAACAAATTAGTTCTTCTCATAAATTTATTTTTCTTTATAATTTATAATAAAGATTATTCTACCATCACAGCTTAGCTGAATTTATGCCAGGTAAGATTTTAACAATATTGTTATGACATAAAACTCTATGTCTGTGAATTAATTTTTCTCAATGCTATGAAACTCAGACAAAATACAGGAATAAATTTGATATTGCAATTGATATTATATAGCAACTTTTTAGCATAATCCCTAATTTGCCAACTTTCTTTAATCAAAAATTCTTAGTTGATTTTATTTTAAGCAAATATGAATACACAGAAAAACCTATAAAATACTTGTATTATCTGTTTTATTAATTTGGTTTTATTTGAAAAACAGGATTATTTTTTAAAGCATAATAGAAAACTGCAAGTCTATTCCAATGCATCAAAAATCTCTTTTACTTATATTTTGGAAGCATTTATATCCCCTTTTCCGCAGACTGAAGAACATATGTGATTGTGTGATAATCCCTATTATGAGCACCAAGAAATCAATGCTTTTCACTCTCTTGGATCAGTCAAGAGCACTGTCCATTCTGCTTTTAGAATGCTTCTCAGATCTGAAGCCTTTATCTAAATCTATTTGCTATTGACTTAATTTATCTTTTAAATGAAAAGATTGCATTAGTCCAATTACTTTTATCTAATATCAGTTTTACCCTCTCAATGTACAACTGCTTTTAAAGCAATCTTCAAGTGGTTCCCAGATAAATCTTTTAAAATTACAACTAATTAAGTCATTGCACTTTTTAACTCCTATGTCTCTTGCAAATCTACCCTAGTAAAATTCCTGACATTTAATAGGCTCTCAGTGAAGGTAAGCAGCAGAAACACTTTAGCACTCACTCACTGCATGTATAGATGTCCCTTTGTCAACTGCCCAACTTTTTAGCCTTACCACCACCCTTATGTCCCATACCCTTTGATCCAGAATTACTTTTAATTTTTTACACTTAATATAACAATTTCAGGAATATTTCTCATTAAATTTTATCATTACATATAACACTCTTTTACATGCACTTTAAACCACTTATGTTAAAAACAATTTAAATCAGTTTATTAAATCATTTTAGTTACCTGGTTAGAAAAACACTCCATTAAAAGAAAATAAAAATGCATAAGGTTATTATTAATATCTTTTAAATAAATAGATTAATTAAAATTTCTAAGCTTTAAAATTTAACCTTTAAAAATTTTAATTAGAATGCCAATGTTTAAGAATTTAGTTGAAAAATACAATGTATTTTGGGTAATGGACTTCCAAATTTTAATTAGCTGAAAATGGGATTACATAGATTTGAATATAAGGATATTATCCCAATTGTGACTACTTTTATCAAGAATTTAATTATAATTGTTTGCTAAAAATGTCATTTTTTCAAAGTTTTCTAATACATTTTAGACACTGAGATAAAGAAAACACTATATAGATTTGATCTACATTTATATTATTGGTCTCCAAGGAAGAAAAATTATAGTAACAACAAACTTTATTAGTAAAAGCTGAATCTCTGAGACTTCAAAAAAATATCATTTATGTTTTCAGAGAATATAGACTATAATTCTGTGTGGAAACATGGCATGTAAGAAAGGATGATGAAATGAAATTTTTAGCAAACAAAACAGAGTTTACCCCTACTGTTTCTATTTAAAGATCTAAAAATCTTAAGGGGATTTATCTGAAATTGAAGATCAGGGAGGCAGGAAGATAAAGTGGGAAAGATGTTTTTTAAAATAGTTAATTGTAACAATTAATTATAAAATGTAATAATAACACTAAATTTGCATACTGCCTGATAATATGCCAGGCATGGTTTTGAGCACTTTAGAAATATTAGCAAAATTTTCGAGAAATGTAGTATTATTATCCATGTTACAAATAATAAATGGAGAAATAGAGATGTTAATGAGTGACACAATGTTCCACAGGAAATATGCAGCAGGGCCAGGGTTTGAACATTGCCATCTGTCTCTAGCATCTGCACTCCTGAGCACTGTACTTGTAGATTCTCTAATTTGTGGAGGCAAAAAACAAATGATAATTAAATTCTTGATAAAAACAGTCACCATTGGGATAATATCCTTATATTCAAATCTATGTAATCCCATTGGAATGCTTTAAAGAAGCAAAGGCATTACTGTTTAATTTATAGCATGTCTGTAAATTAAAAACTACCACACCATAAACATAGCAAGTGACCCATAATGTAATTTCTTGTCAAATTTCATCAGCGGTTCTCATATCTCTCTAGAAGCTTATCCAAGATGAAGAACAATAGGGCAAAGTTATTTAATTTTTTAAAATAACATAATATTTCACTTAAAATCAAGTCAGGGATTTGTAGGAATGCCTCAATGGATTACATATCCAGTTTCAAAAGTCATTTACTGAGCCCTGATTATGAACCAATATTATGTCTTCCCATAAAATGAAAACAAATGACCATGATTCCTTTTTCACACAGAAAGAAATAGAACCTACTATAGTTGATTTATCTGGCTTGAGAGCATATGGTTTACCAGTGGGAGGAGAAAATCCCAGCTATTCAGAAACAAAGACCTAAGTAACAGTTCTGCGAATTTGCTTTTATACCATGAGTTGAGTTGGTGTCTATTTTATTTCAAGATAAATTTTAGGACAAAAGATACTCTGGAGAGTTATTCCAGTTCTCTACTGAAAAAGTTGAAACCATTTTGGCACTTACAAAACAAAGTATTCTGTGTTAATCACACAAGAAAGTAGAAACTAAATACAATGAAGTAATGAAGATTCCCTTTTTTTGTGAAAAAGTTTCTTAATTTAATAGTTCTCAAAGAGAATTTTCTAGGAAAACTTTCACTTTTCTTAACAACTAACTGGCACCACATGACCTAGATCTTTAATCTTTCTTTGTCAAGATCTCACTTACTATTATTCCAATTAGCAAAAGATGTTAATAGTTTGTTAATTCTCTCTAATCTTCATGACTACAAAAACAGAGATCTCTAATTTGTTTTCTTTCTTTTTTTTTTCCTTTTATTTTTTTGGGTGTGTGTGTGTATATCTGTTTGTGTGTGTGTGGCATTGGTTCAAATCTGATGGTTTAATAGTGAATGACAGAAATTATAGGCCTTTGTACTTAGGAGTGCTCAGCATTTACTCCACTTAGTCTACAGTTTCTTAGCTGATTCTTCCTTATAGTATGAACTTTAGGCTTTGTAAAAGTTACCAGCTATGTTGAACAAAAAGTTGGCTATGGGATCTGTTTTAGAGAAGAAAGACTGCAGTTGAAGGCACAGGACAAGAGATAGTGAAAAGAAGAGCAAACCCGGAGTTCGTCGTGGCACAGTGGTTAACGAATCCGACTAGGAACCATGAGGTTGCAGGTTCGATCCCTGCCCTTGCTCAATGGGTTAAGGATCCGGTGAGCTGTTAAGGATCCCTGCCCTTGCTCAGTGGGTTAAGGATCCGGATCACAGCTGCGGTGAGCTGTGGTGTAGGTTGCAGACATGGCTCGGATCCCAAGTTGCTGTGGCTCTGGCGTAAATCAACCGTGTTATCTCTGCCCCCCACAGATATGCCTTCGCTAAATTATGATTTAATGTTATGCCCTTAGCCGGGATAACACAGCGTTGATTAGACCCCTAGCCTGGGAACCTCCATATGCCGTGGAAGCGGCCCAAGAAATGGCAGAAAGACAAAAAAAAAAAAAAAAAAAAAAAAGAGGAAACCCAACAAAATATAGCATAGGAGAGGTAAAAGATGTCAGATCATGGTTGAGATGACATGACCAGAGACATCCCAGCACAGGATTTGAGGGATGGGGCAACTGTTGCCTGCAGAGAGGATGTAGCCATGCTAAGGGAAGAAGGCAGAAATTCGAACAATTATGTTCCTAAATCCCAAGTGTAGCTAGTGTGGAATTTGCATTAACCAAACCAAAATACAGGCTTCCCATGCCAGTATGCTGATTTATTGTACCAAATTCCCTTTCTATTTAGGACATTTCTTCCTGGGGAGAGGGAGGAGCTTCTCCAGATAAAAAAGGTTTGCATATATTATTGCCATGTAATTACAAAATCAAAAGTCCAAAGTGACAAATGGGAGTATTTTCTTAAGTGCTGAGGGTATTCTTGGTCAGAGGTGGACTAAATGTATGGGGATGTATCAAGAAAATAAATTAAATATGAAGATCCAGAAATACTAACAAATTTTCCTCTAGGGACTTGTCAGTTTGTGATTCTCTACACATTGTCATTAACCTCACCAAGTTTAATTGACCTTAAGATGTCATTTTCTGAGCACCTTTACTCTGAACCAGAACTACTACTGAGTTATCTTCCTATACCCAGAATCTGCACTGTTGCTAATATCTATGCACATTGTTTCAAGTGTAAATGTTGCACTATAAAGACTGGAACAATTTAACTCAGAGTTTGAGGTGACCAAACATTTATCAATGGGTTACCTTAAGAGGCTGATACTTGAGAGACTAGGGAAAAGACACACTGCCTTTTTTTTAGATAGATTCAAATTCTATCATCATATCAAGTTAGATCTTCACAAAGCAAAGTAAATGAACCGTGTTATCTCTGCCCCCCACAGATATGCCTTCGCTAAATTATGATTTAATGTTATGCCCTTAGCTGGATAACATGGCCAAAGCTGCCTGAGCCTGATTAGATTGTGCTCCCCCAAGGGGATTAAAATAGCAGGTGGGACATGAGGCTTGTTGCCCTGGAAGAAAAGTGCTGAGGCTGGGTGCTCAGTGGATTTGTGTGTGTGTGTGTGTGTGTGTGTGTGTGTGTGTGTCTATGTGTGTCTATGTGTGTGTACTCAGGGATGCAACAGAAATTTGATCTGTGTTCTATAAATATTGTGAATACCAGTTTTGTGTGTGTGTAGGTCTGTGTGTTTGAAAACATGTAGTTAAAAATATTGTCTCTTACTTTACCCTGTGATATTTAGTTATTCATATTAATGCTAATGGCAATAATAATGAAATATTATTATGTTACTGTTAGAATGACTTATTACTGTTTACTTAATTATTTTTTAAGTAGGGCCAATAATCACAATAATAATGATGATTCTTATGGCTCTGTGAAGTAAAATCAATTTTGGACTAAGTCAGTGGCAAAATAAGAAAAAATGATTTGTGACTGGCACTCACTTCTGAGGAAAACAGAGAGGAAATAAATGTGAACATTTTCAGAGATCAGCAAAAATATACTGGAGGAGGAATTTCAGCTGAATTAGTTTGTTCACGAACATTAAAAAAGAGAAAAGGAAAGCGAGAAAGGGGAATGAAAGAAAAAAAGGGAATAGACATAGCTCTCATAATAGCAAGAAACGAGTAGACAAATTACCATAAAGTCAAAGCCAAAATACTGATAACTTATGATGATATGGGATTGGAATACATCAACATAGAGAGAACCTGACAAGAATAGAAATGTTGTTATAGTATACAAGACTTGCTGAATTCTGTGTAAAAGACACATGACAATGGCATTTCTTTGGGACACTCTGCTAGAGTATCACTTACAAGCAATGTGTTTCAAAGTTTGGCCCTGCTAAGAGTCATCGGGAGAAACATTTTAGAAGTTCATACACTCCTCCACTCCTCTTCCCACCCTACCCATGAAATAGATAAATCAATGTAGTACTTCTGGAGAAGGACCCTGGTGCACTTTAAATACCAACTCAGACATTCTGGTGTAGATGGTTCACAGACTAAGGTTTGAAAAATGCAAATTTTCACTTTATATCAGTCAGGAAAATAGATGTATTTTTAAATTTCAAATGATATTAAAAGAAAACACAAATGCTAAATTTAGGTTAAGATTTAGAAATATCTTTTTTTGTTTGTTTTTCTTTTTGCCATTTTCTTGGGCCGCTCCCACGGCATATAGAGGTTCCTAGGCTACAGGTCAAATCCGAGCTGTAGCCGCCGGCTTACGCCAGAGCCACAGCAACGCAGGATCCTTAACCCACTGAGCAAGGCCAGGGGTCGAACCCACAACCTCATGGTTCCTAGTCGGATTCATTAACCACTGAGCCACGACAGGAACTCCTAGAAATATCTTTTAAAATGGTTTTGAGGCAACATAATGCAGTGTCTCAGGAAGCAGTGATTAGAGCCAAAGGAACTTATATATGGGCCTTGTTTCTGGAATATTCTGGCAATGTGATTCTGAGTGCATCACCGATACTCCTTGAGTCCTAGGTTTCTTCCATAAAATGGGGGAAAAAATGCTTGATATACAATAGAGTTGTGAGAATTAAAGGAGAAAAGAAATGGAAAACATTAAAGCACAGTCTTTGGCAACTTATTACTATTAGTTTCTTTTGTATATTTACCTTAATTACTCTATTTGGCTTTATCTCTAACTTGTAAATCACTTCAAATTTTTTCTAAATTGTAAATCACTTCGAATATTTTTAAGTAGGTTATGAATTACTAGAAGTATACAGAAGAATTATGCAATGTTTTCTTGGTAATTATACAATAAAAATACAGGCAGGGAGTTCCCATTGTGGCTCAGTGGGTTAAGAACCTAATTAGCAACCTTGAGGATGCGGGTTTGATCCCTGACCTTGCTCAGTGGGTTAACGATCCAGCATTGCTGCGAGCTGCGGTGTAGATTGCAGACACAACTGGGATCTCTCGTTGCTGTGGCTTTGGCATAGGCCAGCAGCTGCAGCTCAGATTGGACCTCTAGCTGGAAAGATTCCATATGCTGCAGGTGTGACCCTATAAAGAAAAAACAACCCACAGGCAGATTCAATCTTAAAGATAAAATATGTGATGCAGCTGAAATTATTCAAAACATAAGCTAAATGTAAAGCAGATAAATATATAGCAGAAAATGTTTTATACTATTATAAATTATATATCACAATTAAAATTATATGCCACAACAACACTAAAGTTAAAATACCTATAAAATAATTTTACTTTGAAAATATTCCTGGCAGAGTAAGCATTTTAAAACAGTTGGATTTTCCTAGAAGAAAACTAAATGCAATGCAAATCATGCTGCTGGTGAAAATAGGCCATTAATGGGAAAAATAAAATTATGGTGCAAGGACACATATAAGAATGGTCATGAACTTGTATCATATTTGTAAAAATTATACCCCAATGCTATTATTACTACTGTATTGGAAAATAGCAAAAGGAACACACAAAGATGTTGCTACATTTGGAAATCATTAATACTTCAAGCCACAACAGGACACTATCAAGAAACTCATGTTTATTGGAATAGATTCCAAACATTTTGCCACACAAGCTAACTGCTTTAAGGTGATTTTAAGTGTTGTTAATTTGGCATTAAGTGTACCATTTCATCAAATCCTGATATTTCTCACTCTTTATTAGATTAATCTGCCCATGGGAATTAAAATTATTAGCATAAAATGAGGATTATTTCTGCACAAAGTGGAAAATTTGATTTGGGAAGAACTGAGATTTCTGTTATTACTTTTTAGCACAAATTTAACATTAGTTTAGTTTTAACATCCAAGCAATGTCAAATTTATGTTGGCTTTAATCTTCTATCTCTTCAACAAGGGTTTTATGCAATAGACATTTTCGTCCTCTTGTCTGGCCAACATGAAGAGACTAAGAGAGTGCCCCTCCCCGCCAAGGGCCATCACTAGTCATATGGTACCCCTTGTGAGGATTAGAAAAAGATGACCTTTCTCCCAGACACTGCTTCACATGCCAACACTAAGGTTAACAAGTGAGGTACAGGCTGGAATTCATTCTCATCTTTTCTCTTTCCCTTGCACAGAGATCAGTCTGTTCCTATCCAGCCTGGAGAGTGTTACTGACCTGGTTCTTCTGCCTCAGAGTGGCCTGAATGAGTCTGGGCACTGGTATTTCCTTAGGGTTTGGGATAACCCAGGTGGATGCTGAGCAGAGCAAGGGTACTGTTGAACTTGACTTTTCACAAGCTTCCCACTGCACAGCTGCTAGTGCCCACAGCTGCCTTGGCTGTGCAGCTGGCACATTTCTGTGTTGGGAGATCAAAACTATGGATCCATGCCAGCTGGAGGGACATTTTTCAAGGATAGAAATGTCCAAAGCACATTAATTGAGACAGCTTTTAGGCAGGCAAAAGAACATGGGTTTATGACTAGAGATTTTAGGTTCAATTTTTTCCCAACTATAAGTTTTACTAGTCTTAGGTCATTTAGTTTTTTGTGTTTGTCTGCATGTAGTGTTAATTTGATGGTTAATATTGACAATTTGCACACAAATATTAGATTATGAAGAATCTCAATTCTAGATAAATGTTTCAATATGAAGACTGAACTACATAAAAGTTTGCCATCTGTGCAGGCCAAGGAGCCAATGCATATGCAGTAAAGAGTTCACTCAGTAAGTTTGGGTTATTCAACCTCCACACCCCAAAGAAAAGATTGGCCCCTGTCAGGTCCTGGGAGATAAATCTTTAAATCTTTGGAATATCTTGCTTGTTCAGAGTGTATTTTTAATCCTGGGGCCCTTGGGCCATTCAGATAGTTTATGTTAACAATGTGGATTTAAGATGGGTCCTTGGGCCATGCTGCATCAATTTGGCTTCTGGAGAGGCTGGTGAAAGAATAACTAAAGTCAGAAGACTGAGGGCTCCATGCCTGCATGGCTATTCTCCTTCCAATGAAAATGCCAGAAATCAAAGCCCAGATGCACTTGGCTGATTGGCAAGATCCTATAGTTGTAGTTTCACATCTTTGCTGGAAGAGTGAGGTGCTGTCCATTACAATTCCACCAGGAGAGGACAATTGGAAACCTGTGCCTACACTCTCCTGGACTCTGCCCTATGGATCTTTTACATTTGCTGGTTTTAATCTGTGTGCTTTTCTGTGATAAACCATTTTCATGAGTATAATAGCTTTCCCGAGTTCTGTTAGATCGTCTAGTAAGACACTGAACATAAGGTTGATCTTAGGAACCCAAGATCCAGTAATAAGAAATTTTCCTTCTAACATGTATTTGAACAAACACAAATTCAAACAAATGAAATTCCATGTTTACTTGGAAATAAATAGAAATAATGATGGAAATCAGAGTTGTTGAGTGTCTATGTAGACAAATACACAGTCTGATAATTCTTGATGGAAATGCTACTATACTTTTCCTTTTTAAAAGATATTTCAATTATTTATCTAATTATGAAAGATATTTCATAATTCAAGATTTTTTTAGATCAGTTAAATTATGAAAAGATATATTTCATATTTAAAGATTTTATTTTTTAGATCAGTTTTAGGTTCACAGAAAATTTGAATGGAAGGTACAGAGTTCCTGTACCTCCTGAACCTACATATGCATAGCTTTCCCATTAACAAATCTCCCACCAGAGTGATACATTGGGTACAACTGATGAACCCATATTAACACATCCTGGTTACTAAGCCTATAGTTTATATTATAATTTACTTTTGGTAATGGATATTCCATAGTTTTGCATAATGACATGTACCCATCATTATAATAGCACGCAGAGTGTTTTCACTGCCCTAAAGACACCTGTGCTCTACCTACTCACTCTTCCTCTCGCCAAATCCGAGGCAACCACCGATCTTTTTTTTTATATGATGATTTTTTTTCATTATAGTTGGTTTACAGTGTTCTGTCAATTTTCTACTATACAGCATGGTGACCCAGTTACATATGCATGTATAGATTCTTTTTTCTCACATTATCATGCTTCATCATAAGTGACTAGATATAGTTCTCTGTGATACACAGCAGGATCTCATTGCTTATCCATTCCAAAGGCAATAGTCTCATCTATTAACCCTGAGTTCCCAATCCATCTTTTTATTGTCTCCATAGTTGTGACTTTTCTAGAATTTCATATAGTTGGTATCATACAATATGTAGCCTTTCAGATCAGCTTTTTTCTCCTAGTTGAATGCATTAAGATTCCTCCATATCTTTTCATGACTTGATAGCTCATCTCTTTTCAGTGCTGAGACTGGATCAGAGGATCTTACATAGCTTTCTAGCTTTAATTTCTGGGATTCTGCATTTCTCACAACTGGAAGAATCCATGACCTGTGAACTGAAACTAAGTATATGTACAACTAGCTGATTAAAGTTGGACTCAACATTCAAGAGAAGATTGTAATTCTTCTCTAACAAAGTTGGGCCTTGAGACAGAAGCAGGTTAGTTAGTATAGTATAGTTAGCACAGTATAGCCTTCTTCAGGAGGCTGAAGTGGTATAAGCTGTTTGTATAAGATGTAAAACTAGGTGCTTTCTGCTCTTAACTTTTCAACCATGTGAACCAAGTGATGTGTCTTCAGAAAAAGAATAATAATAAATAATATAATTTATAATTTATAATAATAAAATAAAACAAATGACTATAGAATAGCAGAAGTGGAAGATGGCAAAATAGTCTTTTCATTGAATTTCTTGTTTGAGTTCTTCCCAAGGTTTAGTTATGCTGTTGTCCTGGTAATCTGCGAGATATCTCACTGAGTCTATAATTCATTTTTTGCTTAAACTACATTTTTTTTTCTTTTTTTGTCTTTTTTGTTGTTGTTGTTGTTGCTCTTTCTTGGGCCGCTCCCGCGGCATATGGAGGTTCCCAGGCTAGGGGTCAAATCGGAGCTGTAGCCACCAGCCTACGCCAGAGCCACAGCAACGCGGGATCCGAGCCGCGTCTGCAACCTACACCACAGCTCAGGGCAACGCCGGATCATTAACCCACTGAGCAAGGGCAGGGACCGAACCCGCAACCTCATGGTTCCTAGTCGGATTCGTTAACCACTGCGCCACGACGGGAACTCCTTAAACTACATTTATTTTGATTATTGGCACATGGAATTAAAAGAATCTTATCTGATGCATAGCTTTTCTTTCCTTCCCATTTCCACTTCTCTGTCTGGGGTCTAAGCAACTTCATACTGATGCAAGTCACTTGTCTAAGGGTATAGAATAAAATGTTAAATTATAGCAAAATGCTGGTGACAATACAATACACATTTCAGGAGCATCTGTCATTTGTAAATGAGATTATTTTTATGTTTTTCTTTTCTTTTCTTTCTTTTTTTTTTTTTCTTTTTAGGGCCATACCTGCAGCATATGGAAGTTACCGGGCTAGGGGTTGAATCAGAGCTACAACTGCCAGCCTATGCCACAGACATAGTGACACCAGATCTGAGCCGCAGCTCACAGCAACGCTGTATCCTTAATCTACTGAGCACGGCCAGGGATAGACCTGCAAATTAATGGCTCCTAGTCGGATTCTTTTCTGCTGCACCACGACGGGTACTCCTGATTTTTCTTTTTTTAAAGGAATGTGTTTCAAATTACGTAAATTTAGGTGCTGTGACACCTGGGACAAGACGTTATGTTAGTGGAGAGTGAGGTTAAGTCTTTCTCCGAAACTGTAGATGCCTAATTTTGTGACCATGCACAAGCTAAATTTGAGAGGTTGTTCAAATGAAACTGTAGATTGCTCATTCTTCAAAACAGCTGTTGGCTTTGGTCTCTCTTATCACTGCTTTAGTAATTTTGTTTTGTCCACAGGGAAAAACACAGGCATTCTAGATTTGGCTGCTTTTGTATTGGGAAGCACAATGATTGAAATCATACCAGCATTAAGAAGATGAAGGCTATATTTCTTTAAATTGAGATCATTAAAATAAAATTACATTGCTAGCCTTTATATTCCATTTAAGAGTTTCTATAATTAAAATAATGTTCTCATTTAAAACATAGACTCATAATTCACAAGGAGACATTATTGCCTATCCAAGTATTGCAAAATGTAAACAAATTTCCACTGGAATGCCCACATAATAAAAAATAAATTGTTTTTATTATTTTGTATACTAATAAGTAGTTAATAGTGTGATTTAACTAGATAATTTAAAGTTGTTACTGTGATAGATGACACAAACACTCTAGATCAAATGAAAGACTACTATTACATATTATAAATAATTTCAGGTCTGTTGAATGTAATTTTAGGTGTGACTATATTGTAAAACTGATATCACTAGATGTATATAGTTGTACTCATTACAAAAATATGTCTGGGTAATGGATCTTGTCTAATGTATGCCTCTGGAGATATATCTATATATCTATACCTATAATCTATCTCTATATCTATATGCAATGTGCATGTTATATATGAAATGACTACACATATATAGTATGTATTTTATATATACTATACTTAGTATATATAAAACTATGTGCATAGGCATTATTATTACATACACATATAATCATATTTAGTTCTGGTATCTACAGACTAGATTTGCTACAAATGAAATCTTATCTGGGCTTCAATTTCTTTATTTCTATATTGGGCTAATAGCATTTTCTCAAATTATTTGTGATAAAGGTTAAACTACATCATTATTACAGATTTTCTGAGGCTTCTATAATCATTATTTCTCTTCATTATACATTGTTAATTTCAGTGCTGCAAAGCTACTTTTTAATATATTTTCCCTTTATTTTTTACATTGCAATATTTCTCAGACTATCTGAAATAGAGAACTGAAGTCATCACTTAGGCAATCAAGGTAAGATGTGTGATTTATATCATACACTCAGATATGTAGTCTATTTCATGGTGTCTCTGAGCTACTGAACCAAGTGTTTCAGATGAAAATCTTTACTTGAGTTTTTGATGACAGAAAAGCAGAAGGATCAATGAGAAACCAACGTACAAGAATGTTACTGTGGGTGAATATGATGTGTTATCTAGCTCCGCTCAGTTCTTAGTACTCAGCGGAACCTAGAAAAATCATTTTTGCCTTGTTAAACTAATCATTTGGGAATTCAAAGTGGATTTCACTGTCTAGCCTGACCTAAACTCAGGAAAGATCTGTTAGCAACCATTTTACACACAATATGAACTTAGCTGATTATGAATATTTATTTTATCCACACCCAGGGGATTTTCATGTAATTTTTTTTGCTGATTATACAATAAAATACAATTTTTTACACCACATAAATATCAAGCATTTGTGAAATGTTCCTGAAGCATTTGAGAGGATTATGTTTTCTTCATAGTGCTTATCAAGTCAATCCATACAAGCTGGCACTCTGAAAATTCATGTTGATAATGCTTAAAAACATACTTTTTCACTACACTTTTTTATAAACAGATGAATGCAAGAAAAATTTTCCTCAATACAGGTGAAAACTATTTACCACTTTGTCATGTAAACTAAAATATTATCTCTAATAAATATGGGGAAATATCTCTTCCATCTCAAGTTCTGTGTATAACCCTGGACATGATACATATATTTCCTTTCAGCCTGGCTGAAATCACATGATTAAAATTAAATTTTCGGAAGTTTAATGATTTGGTTTTACACATGTGTATATAACTATCTGGCTCAAAATACAGTCACTAATGGCTTAGAGTTAACTAATGGTAATAAGTGCTCCAGACATTCAGAACTTAAATCACCTAGAACATACTCGTGAAGGCAGAAGCAAGTGTGAATAGTTCCTGGTAATTTTAAGAGACGGTGCATTATACCCTTTCGAAAGTTTGGAAATATCCTTAGAGACTCAAGTAGTGTTTTACAATTAAGTATAGAGAAATCAGCAATTAATAAGTTTATTTAAAAATTTGGAACATCAGGCAATACTCTTATACATAGACGGGCTGACCTAAAAGAAAGAGGCAGAGAAGCTATATAAAGACGTTGGGAAAACTAAATGTTTAGCCTTTTGATGATTTTTAATTTAGAGAATAATTTAATTTTTAATTGGAAATTAGTTTTTGACTGGAAAACAAATGTCTCCAGGCTTCACAATCCTGACATTATAAACAGTTCATAAACATCTAAATTTGAATTTTACTAGTTTGAGATCTACTCTCCTGCACACAATATGCATAGACAATGCCCCTCTGATGGACCGTCAAGATTTCTTTCATTTAGGACATTTCTGGGAACTCCAAATGAGGTGACTCATCCAGTTTGCTGTTTCTCTCAGGCCACTGCTCACCTGACTGCCCTACTCTCCTCCAGATCTCCATTTGCTGCTCCTCTTTGGTGGTTCTTGTATTGCCACATTTGGCAATGGGCCACTTAAAGTGTTCATCTCAGCATATTTCTCACGCCACTACCTACCTTCTAGAGACCACAGATAAATACCTCCTTTCAGTGGCTGTTCTTGCCACCCCATGTACTCCACTTATTGCTATATCATGAAGCACTGAGTCTTTATTCCCCACTGCTTTCTCTCTTCCCCAAAACACTGCTGCACATCTTGCTTCTCAAAAGTAGGTAAAGAAACAAAACGACTTTGTCTATGGTCTTTTACAGGAACCCCTATCAGTATCATTTGGGTTCTAAGTTACAGCAGGAACCACACTGTTAGCTTGTACATACTGTTTTCCTCCTTAGAGTTCACAGAAAGCCATCACTCTTTAACTGGAATCTGATCTACTCCCCTCCAGCCTTCAGCTTTTTTTTTTACCTTTTTAAGGCCACTTCCAGGGCATACGGAAGTTCCCAGGCTAGGGGTCGAATTGGAGCTACAGCTGCTGGCATGCACCACAGCTGCAGCCACACAGTATCTGAGCCACATCTGTAACCTACACCACAGCTCATGGCAACGCTGGATCCTTAATCCACTGAGCAAGGGCAGGGATCAAGCCCGTGTCCTCCCATGGATACTAGTGAGGGTCATTACCGCTGAGCCACAGTGGGAACTCCAGTCTTCTGTCTTATTGCTTCCTTTAACTCATTGTGTATGTTTAACTCTGTCTTGCGCATAGAGAGTCCAAACGACCCATTTAACTTTGCTATTTGATTTCTGTTTTTGTTTTCATCATCACTCCCCAGCTGAAGTTTCTAAGCATTCCTGAGACCTATGCCTTGGTAAATTACGATGTATATTCTACTCAGATAATTTCTAACCCTATAAAATCAGATATTTATTACGTTTGGTGTTCAGAGTGAGGGAGGAAGTGCTCATAAAGTCCTCCCTCATAAATTCAAATCTCAGTTCTAGGTTTAATGGGGCAGCTAATTTATCATTTTAAAAAATGTTTACCTTAGACTATTAGATCAACAGAAAATATAAAAGTTAATATAAGGAACTCAAGTTGTTGGGTTTAATAATTAGAAACGGTCTACTCTGAAGAAATTCTTGGGAACTTTCAGGTGCCGATCTGCATTCTGATTCTCTGAGAGGCAGCTGTAATTATGCTATGTTTCTTGGATTTCAACATTTGAACTGGATTTGCTTATTTTGTATTTATTGCACTAATTTTTTACTAAATTTTAAAGACAGTTTTAGGTTTATAAAATTATTGGGCAAAAATCATACGAGTTCCTATATACCCTTTTCTTAAATTCTCTTATACTAACATCTTATTTTATTACGATAGTTATTATAATTAATGAACAGATATTTATAAATTATTTCTAACTAAAGTTTATACCTTGGTAGATGCAAACTATTATATGTAGAATGGATAGGCAATGAGGTCTTACTATACAGCACAAGGAACTATATCCAGTCTCTTGGGATGATGGAAGATGGTATGAGAAAAAGAATGTATATATATGTTTGAATGGGTCACTGTGCTGTATTGCAGAAATTGACACAACAGTGTAAATCAACTACAATTTAATAAAAATTAAAATAAATAAATAAAATGAAAAAGAAAGGAAAAATTAAGTTTATAACTTATTCATATTTCCTCAGTTTCCTGTAATATTATTTTGATGTTCTAGGAAGAATCACATAAGATATCATATTGCATTTGATTATCATATCTAGTTAGGCTTCTTTTGGTTGTGACGATTTCTGAGACTTCCCTTATTTTTCACAATCTTGGTAATTTTGAGGTTTACTGTTTGGTCATTTCTGTAGAATGTCCTAAACTGGGATTTGTTTGATATTTTCCTCATGATTATAATGGGTTATGTATTTTGGGTAGGAAGACCACAGAAATAAAGTGCCATTCTTATCACATATCAAGGATATATACTATCACTATCAATTATCAATGTTAACGTTAACCTTGATTTAGCTTGATGAAGCATTTATGAAGTTTCTCCATGTAAAATTGTTGTTTTTTTCCCCCTTTCCATACTATACTTTTTGAAAGAAAATCACTATGCATAGACTACATTTAAGGATTGAGAAGTTATGTTCCACACCCCTAAGGACAGATTATGCAAATTATGTGGTATTCTTCACAAAAGATGAAGTACTTCTCCCCCACTTATTTATTCATTATTTGTAAATATGAAGTTGAAACCATGGGTACTTATTTTATACTTTAAATTATAATCTATCATTGCTTTCCTTATTCACTGATCAAATTGTTCTGGCTTTTGCCATTGGGAGCCCTTTTAGATTCTTTAATTACATCCTGCATTCCATCTTGGCATCTGTAACCTCCTAAGTGAATTTTGTTTTTAAGTAAATATGCATATATTAAGGTTTACTCTTTGTGTTGTAAAGTAGTTTTGACAAATGCTTAATATCTTACAGTACCCTACAGAATAGTTTCACTGCCCTAAAAAATCCCCTATACTTCAATTATTCAGTCCTTCATTACTTTTCCCTCTGGAGTCCCTCTGGTTACTATTTCTAGTTTTGCCTTTTCCAGAATGTCATATAACTAGAATAACATATTACATAGATTTTTAAGACTGGCCCCTTTCACACAGCAGTATATATCTAAGATTTATCTGTGTCTTTTCACAGCTTGAGAGCTCATTTCTTTTTATTATTGAATAATATTCCATTGTGTGGATGTACCACAGTTTATTCAACTATTGAAAGACATCTCACATTCTTCCAGTTTTTAGTGCCTATGAGTAAAAGACACTATAAACACTGACATATATGTTTTTATGCGGACATATATTTCCAATTTAGCTGAGGAAATACTTAGGAGTGTGATTCCTGGGTTAGATGGTAAGACTATATTTTTATCTGAAATTGCCAAATAGTCTTCCCACTGGTTGTGCCATTTTATATTCCCACCGTCATGAATAAGAATCCCTGTTGTTCTGCATATTTGCTGGCAACTGGAATTGTCAGTTTTTCGGGTGGCATGTATTTTAATAAGTGTGCAGTGGTATCATATTTTTGATTTAATTTTCAAGTCCCTAATGGCATAGGATGCTGAACATCTTTTCATGTGCTTATTTTTTATATATCATGAACTTATTTTTGAATGAAGAACATTTGCAGAAATATATTTCATGGAATACTGTCTGGAAAATGCTGCCTTATTTCATTATGATAATTTAGAAATATCCTTTGTATACCTTGTAACTAAAGTGGGAGATTTTATAACACTTCAAATAATACACAGAATATTGAAAATAGAAATTTTTCAGAGACAAATAATTTTTATATGATCTTTCATTTTCTTGATGATGTTTTGTAGTAGATCCTTAAAAATAATATATTTGAAATAAATAACTTGTAATAGCATCATATATATATATATATATATATATATATATATATATAACACTGTCTTATTGATAACTTACCATAAAGATGAGTGTAGGTTTTTGTTTGTGTGGTCTTAAAATAAAATGATAATGTTTTAAAGATATTTTTATTAGCTTTTGGAAATAACATTTATCTATGGTCATAGTATTTGTATTTATAGATATTTACATATATGTTGTAAAATAACCTATGTGCCTTTAGAATAAATTTAAAACAATGATTGTAAATGTATATAGAATAGCCAAAATGTTTTAATTTAATAAAATAATTTATTTAAACATCCTTAAACTATTTTTATATAAGAGCACTTTCAAATTCATTCAACAGTGAATCATGGTGCTTATGAGAAGTGCTAAGGATGGCAGAAATGTGCGCAAGAATTATAATACAATGAAATAAGTATTATAAGAATTTTTGAAAAGGCATAGGGAGCATAGTCTGATGACTGAAACAAGCCTGGGAAGTTTCATACTATTTGGTTTTGCTTTCATTCTATAAAAATAAAACAATTTGATGAGTCCTCTGCTAAGAAATGCAATACCTATGCATTTCTCAAATATTGGTGAAATGTAACAGCACCATCTCTTACCGACAGTCATTAATGACTCTAATAAGTAGGAGACATTGGTTCAAACAAACACATTATTCCAAATGACAGAAGTGTTAGTATGACTAATTAATGAATTTGCTAATATTTGTTTCCTATTCATGAGAACACTGTCCTGAGTTAGGACTAATGACCTGTACATGTACCTTGGAAAATATACCCATATCTCTAAAGCCAGGTATTTCATGTCATAGTTAATACAATGATGGCTTTTCTGTTTATTTTAAAACTCTAATACACAAATTCTAGTTTCAAATAATGGAACAAATCACAACATACTGATTTAAAAATTACATTGCAAGGAAGGCTTTTTCTTTCAAATTTGAAATCACTATTCAAAGAGCTCTTATAATTTATGTATCCGCTACAATTCTTTGGAGAATTATGCATAATACCAAAAATAGATGACTTGGCACTTTCAAACTTTACACAAAGCCCAAGCTTAAGTCAAGGCATTCTGTTATCATGGCAGCCCTAAATGATAGTGAACATTTTATTCCATAACAATTTAGTTTTTTGAATTTTTTTGTAATGGAAAATGAGAACATGACAAATTATTTCAGATTACTGCTTTAAATTGTTAATGGAAAGTTATAGAGGAACTTAGTTATAGAGGAGTGAAATTATAGAGGAGTGAAATCAATGCAATCAGTAACAAAAAACAAACTCAACGTTAGAGATATGATGAAGAAATAAATCCTACTTAAGTTCAATATGATAATATAAAAAAATTATTCTGCTCCTTTCATATTTTCTTTTTCATCACAACTCCCTAGAGTGAGAGTCAAAAATGAACCAACTATAGTGTTAAGTGAACTCTCTATATTATCTGTATTTCTCTCAAAACTTGATAATATGACATTATTGTCATTATTTCCATGAACAAATGAGGAAACTGGCTTGCTGAGTAGAAGTTAAGTGAATTGTCCAAATTTACATGCTGGTAAGAGGAAGGGTCAGAATTCCCCCCCCCTTTTTTTTTTTTTGTCTTTTTAGGGCCGTACCTGTGGCATATGGAGGTTCCCAGGCTAGGGGTCTAATCAGAGCTGTTGCTGCCGACCTACACCAGAGCCACAGCAATGCCAGATCCAAGCCTCATCTGTGACCTATACCACAGCTCATGGCAACGCCAGATCCTTAACCCACAGAGTGAGGCCAGGGAACAAACCTGCAACCTCATGATTGAACCTGCAACCTCATGAAAATTTTAACTTGGATGTTTATAGCATAGCATCTGCTTTATCATGCTGTCAACTGATTTACCCCAACTCACAAATATGGCATTGAATGATAACATGATGTTATAAAGTTTTCATATTCTCTAGCCCATAGACTTGGAGGCTGAGATGCACAGAATTCCACTCTTCCCTCAATGTTCTATAGCTGATTTATGACACTCTCTACTTGAGAGGTAGCTCTATGAATACAAAATCCCAAGATTACTTTCCCTTGCAAACCAGTGCAGGCACAATTATAGAAACAGGCTATGAAGCATAAAAATATCTCTACCAGAGTATGATAGTTTTATAGCTTTTGACCCTAGCTTGTTCTTGGTTCAGCTTTCCCTTTACTCTAACAGGTATTTGGTGAATTTTTCAAGTGTCTAATTTAAGTCAATTTTCAGCTTTCTTCTTTGCTTTTTACCCACCAGCTCACATTTTAGTTAGTCTTTTTTAGCTACAACCATTTCCAGAAATTGATACCACTTCAATTTGTTAAGCTGACACTAGGAGCTTCAGAACTAGAGCAAAATGCTGAGGGAGTTGTCTCTTGTTTTCTTTGTCTTTTACTTTACTCATTACTATTTAGAACACAGAAAAAGATAATTTTACTTTTGTTCTCCCAATAACTTAACACCCCCCAAAATGATAGCAAGTCTGAAAAGATATTTGCTGTATTGTGTTAAACATTTGGCTATTTGTTTTAAGATACAATGTAATTTTGCATCTTCAATAATATTTTTCATCTGTGCTATGGAATTGCTGAGTATACTCTTGTATACAAATACATGCATTTATATGTCATCCTAAAATATCCATTGAGGATGTGAGTAGTTTGAACAATTTAATGAGAAAATTAATATATTTAAAGAGAAGTGATGACCATTTTATTCTATCTTATGGTAAATGTAGAAAACATGACAGCATTCTTACTGTTTGAACCTTGAGGGGGATAAAAAAATAAGTAATATCTGTCAAAACTTAGTAAACCTAGTAAAGCTTAAAATAGTAGAGTTAAGCTGTAGTATTTTTTTTTTTAGGAATTCAGAAGCAGCAGCGCATGAAATATGTAATTCATGTTAAAATAATTTATTCTCATTCTGACACTGTCCCTATATTTTTCCTTTCCTCAAACACACACACACACACACACACACACACACACACACACACACACACACACACACACACACCTTACTGGAAAACAAGAGAATCTAGCATCTGAGGTGTCCCCCCAGATGAGGAAGGTGATTGACCGTCCTGCTTTAATTGTCAGTTCTAATAACAAGAACAGCAAAAATCAAAGTGAGATTAGGATGAGATCAGTTAATGCTAGAGAATAACTAATTTAGAAAACTTCCACTGTGAGTTGCATTAAGAAGCAGAGAGTAGTGGCTCTATCTGAGTTTAAAATCTCTTTAAATTTTACAATAGTGATGTTATTTCATGTGACTCCATAATATCTCTATTATGTGTGTAATATTACCGTCTCCTTGTGGTGTGCTTGTTTCAATATCTACAGGTGAGATCTTGATCCCAGAGTTTGTACTGTGGATATTTAGGGAGAAACTTGACCAAAGTTGCAGAGCCTGTGATGAAATGTAGCTTCACCCATATCTGAAGTGTTAAAAACAAACACAAAGGTTCTCTGCCATGAAGGTCATCTGCAGTGTTTGTTAAAACAGATAGCTGGACCCCACCCATGAGTTTTTCATTCAGTAGGTTTGTGGAAGGGCCAGAATACTGGCATTTCTATTAAGTTCCCAGGTGATGCTGATGTGCTGGCTCCAAGATCATTCTTGGAGAACCCCTGAACTAAGTCTTGTAGGGCTATCCAACCAATACTAGAATGGGAATTTCTAGAGGCTCTCAGACAGAAGTACTCTCAATTCTGGATACATGATAGCTGTATTCTCCCTCACACTTTTCATTACTCAATGAGGTTTTAATCTTTTTGTTGTTGTTTATAAAAGCAGATTTCTCTTTTTTTCCCCTTTAGGGTAGATACAGTTTGCTCAGTATTTTTGTCTTCTGGGAGGAGAATGAAATGTTCATTCACTGTTGGAATTCTGACCTAGATGTTTTGAATCAAATCAGCTATACTTGCTTTGCCAAACACAATGTAAAGAGTGTGGATTTTCTCAAGTATACTAAAAAATTAATAGACTGTAATTTTTAGAGAAGTTTTGTTTAGGGTTACAGAAAAATTGAGCAGAAAGTAGAGTTCTCATATACTCCCTCTGTCTTTCCCTACAGTCCCTCCATTATTAATATCTTATGTGGTATATTTGCTATAACTGATCAACTAATATTGATATGTTAAGGAATGTGGATTTTAGGATTGCATAGAACCAAAAATAAATGCTATTTCTGCAACTTACTACTTGATAAACTTGGTCCAATTATGTATCCCATCTGAGGCTTTTCTGGTAAACAATCAACGTAACAACAATGGGCTGTCATGAGTAGAAAATGTAATATATAAAATTAATTCACACATATAACAAATTTACAAACACATTTAGACTCAGAATGGTACATATAAACCATGTCTATTTGGTGGCTATTTGTGGGATTTCAATGATAATTTTGTTCATGCATAGCATTAGAACCTATGGAAGATTTGATTCTAATTAAGCACTTCATTAATGTCTTTTATCATCTTCGTAGGTTTCATGCTTTAGGGAAATGTTTTCTAAAATCAGGGGGCATGTACATCTTCATTCAGGCTAAAAAATATTTAAAAGGTTAACTTTTATGTCAATAAATGAAATCTATGGAATTTTAATAAACAAGCACCAATCAAGGAGAATGGTCTACATAGTTTTTTAAATTTTCCTGAACATAGTATTTTTCAAGAAGTATCACCTACCCTAGTTTCTCAATTCTTTGATGGTGAAACTTCTATCCTTGAAGAATTTCAAAGATCTTAGCAAATCCTGAGCTTTTTCTTTGTCTTAAAAAGTTGCAGACAGTACTGCCCACCAATCTAGTTTCATGGATTAAAAACCTGTCAATGTTTCTTGCCCTTAGGTTCCTCTTTTTATAATCAAAATGATTGTCAGTGGAAAAAACCATAACTTTTCCTTTTCCATCTGGAGCACTGAAAAGCAGAACTTCTCTTCTCTGACAGTCATACTATAGAACAATGGACCTGAAACAATTCTCATGATATAGTGCAAGATATAAAGACTGAAAAAGATTTTGTGTTTGTTTTTTTCTTTGTAATAAATTCTCTCGTGGGAAGGGAATAGTTTAAGCCTTGCCATTTTGCTTTCCTAATGAGAGTAGCCAAGTTCATATGTTCACAGATGAAGGAAACATCAATACATGATAAATGGGCAGGAAGGGCCCTTGGCCTTCCTCAGCAGACTGCTGAAGGATCCCTGAAAGAGTTCATAAGGAAAACAATTGCTCAGCATCACTGATCTAATAAATGGCACAGAAATGATCCTAAACTAAGCATGTAAGTCCAAAAGAGGGTTCTCGTCACTCTGCTTTGTATCTCTTCCAGTCTATCTTTTCTAGTGACAGAATTATAAAATAACTCATTGGCAGGAATACTGACAGGCTAACGAAGAAAGAAAATGATTAATCTGAAACATGTGTGACTCTGTGATGGTGTAGACCTATGTCAAGTGCAGTTTGTTTAAACATTACAGCATTTACTTTGTAGTTTAATTTAGTAATGTAATTACTTAATGTGAAATTAGATTTATTCTATCTTAATGATTAAGTTATCAATATAAAATAATTTAAAATACCTACAGAGCAATAGCCATACACATTTTCATGATAGGTATATAAATCATGAGATGTCCAAAGATGACTTTTGAAATAGATAAATATATTGTGCTAGGTAATGTTTAACATTCTATGTATTCTTTATTTTAGGTACTAATATTCCCATGAAATAGATACACTGGTTTCTGTTTTTCAGATTGGAGACTGAATAATAGGTTAAGAAATTTGTCTAGTCATTCAGGAAAGAAATTTAAAGCTGAATTTCAAATCTAGTTCTAGAAAACTAAAGTCAGTGCTCTTCTCACTACAGAATGAAGTATAATATACATAACAACAAACATTAAATGAAATTGATATTTAACCTTAATCAACATTTTCTTATAATGAAAGAATTTGTATCACTAGCACATTATCAATGCAAAAATCAAGTTTCAAAATTACTCAGAATATTAACTTTGGGAGTTTATTGGTGGCTCATCAGGTTAAGGATCCAGTGTTAATCACTGCTATTGCTCATGTTGCTGCCGTGGTGCCAGTTCTATCCCCAGCCCTGGAACTTCCAGATGCAGTGGGTGCAACCAAAAAAAAAAAAAAAAAAAAAGTCTTTAAAATATCTTTAGTCAAAACATGAAAACTTCATGCCCATATATATATGTCATCTGAGTGCATACTATCTTTATTCCATTGCATTTTAGTTAGGACTAAAAAAAAATGGCAATGTTAGTACTGTATTTGATAGTTTGCAAAAGAACCCCATGTTTATTTCCCCTTTGTAATCCACTGACCTTGACAGGTAAGCCATGCATGAAATGATCACTGGTAGCCCAATGTCTGTCCTCTAGCCCCACCTGCCATTCCCACCTAAGAGTTTGCTGCATTGAATTCAGAATTTGAAGTACTGAAAGAAAAACATTAGCACAACATTAGGAATTCTAGTTAAATGTGAATATTACTAAAGAATGTTGTTAAGGAGTTCCCGTCATGGTGCAGTGGTTAATGAATCTGACTAGGAACGATAAGGTTGCAGGTTCTATCCCTTGCCTTGCTCAGTGGGTTAAGGATCCAGTGTTGCCGTGAGCTGTGGTGTAGGTTGCCGACGCGGCTCAGATCCCATGTTGCTGTGGCTCTGGTTTAGGCTGGCAGCTACAGCTCCGATTAGACCCGTAGCCTGGGAACCTCCACATGCCATGGAAGCGACCCTAGAAAAGGCAGAAAGACAAAAAAAACAAAAAACAAAAAACAAAAAACAAACAAAAAAAAAAGAATGTTGTTAAAGTAGCAAAGTAGCCATGGAAAATTGTTTTTGGAGGCATTTTACAAAAGCATAAACATATCCAATGAATAAAGCCAATGTTGTTTTCAGTGGAGAAGCAGAGCTTAATCTTTATAATATTTATTAATTAATATTTATATATAATTGCTAAAGCTATAAATAAGTTGGAAAAATATTGCAGATTGCCTCTGATTTTAAATAGTTGCCCTATCTATATTCCTTAAAACTAAAACTCACTTTTTTTATGTCATGTCCTATGAACTGAAATTGTCATTCAGTTCAGAAAGATTGCTAGATTTGTTTTTCCTTCATATCTTCTTTTCCTCTGCCCAAATATCCTTTTTCTTATTGCTCTTTTCCTTTTGAGTCCTGCCTAAGAGACTGCCCAGGCTGGCAAACTGAAGAAAGAGATATCTGCCTTCCTATGCATTTGTTCTGTTTTAGTGTCATTTCCTAGGGATGAGGAAATGTTGAAATGTTTCCAAGATTTTCCACTTGGAATGGAAACTACATTAAACTTTCCAATGCATTGGAAGTAGTAGAAATTCTTGAAAACATATTATCTATAGAACAGACACTGTTTTCACAGGACTCTCACCATTGTTTAGAAACAGCCCTTTTATGTATGTGAATTTCACAGTAGACGTGAACAGCCTAAGAGGAGCAACATGGGCATTTGCACATTTGCAGTCTCGATATTTAATGCAGGGCTTAATATGTGTTTATTATTAGAAAAACATACAAGAAACTAAATTTTGTCCCTTCCCCCAGTTCATGAGGGAGGAATGATTGGACCCCAGCAACTACAAGTAGATAACATAGCTCAGAGAGAGTAATCTAAAATATCCATCTCCCCTCCTACACTGTTGGTGGGAATATAAGAGCCACTGGTACAACCGCTATGGAAAACTGTATGGAGGTTCCTTAAAAAAACTAAAAATAGAGCTACCATATGATCTAACAATCCCACTCCTGGTCATATACCTGGAAAAGATGAAAGCTCTAATTCAAAAAGGTACGTGCACAACAATACTTACTGAAACACTACCATATATGGAAGCCAGCATATGGAAGCAACCTAAATGTCCATTGACTGAAGAATGTATAAAAAAGATGTGGTACATGTACACAATGGAATATTATTCAGCCATAAGAAGATTGAAATAATGCTGTTTGAAACATGGATGGACCTAGAGATTATCATACTAAGTCAGACAGAGTAAGACAAATACAATATATCACTTACATGTGGACTCTAAAAAATGATATAAATGAACTAATTTACAAAACAGAAATAGACTCACAGATACAGAAAAAAAACTTCTGGCTATCAGAAGGGAATGGGGAGAGGGGACAAATTAGGAATTTGAGATCAGCAGATACAAACTACTATTCGTAAAATAAACAACAAGGACCTACTGTATAGAATAGGGAGTTATATTCAATATCTTTTAATAACCTATAATGCAAAATAATCTGAAAAGAAATATATATATGAATAACTGAATCACTTTGCTCTCTCTATAAAATATTATAAATCAACCATATGTTAATAAAACACAAAATAAAATAACCATCTCTGTTGTATGGCTGTCTTTTAAATTACCCTGCATAGACAAACATCAGGATGGCATTAATTCAAGCACAAGGTGAAAAATGTTAATGCACTTCCTTCTGAATTACATCAGCAGAGAGAAGATTAATGACTATTCTTCAAAGACTAAATCAAAAGATTGCAATAAAGGTAATGCTTCCATTTTAGTATACATTTAAAATATCTGCCCACTACATAATGGAATGGCACTGCATCTTAGTGAAAATTTAATTCGACAATTCAAGTGACATTTGATGCCTTCACAATTGATAAAACCATTTGGTATTGATCAATATAGAACATTATAGTTTACAAATTAGTTTTCTATTTTTTGGCTTGTTCATTCTTTAAAAAAACACTATATAATAGGTACTGAGTCAATTTTTATTTTATGATGAAGATAATCAGAGAAGTTATGCTACATTTAGATGATGCTGGTTCTCATACTTTGGCACTTAAAAATGTTTACCATCACCCACTCTCTAAGTTCCATGAAAGCAGGGACCACCTCTGCCTTGCTCTCCACTCTGTCTTTACCATATTGCACAATGACAACCCCAGAGCAAGTGCAAATAATAATAACAACTAATAATAAGTTAAACTAATTATAATTTCTATTTCCATTATATCCAACTATCAAGTCATTGTAGTTGGTACTGGATATATAAAAAATTAAGATACATTTTTTGTACTCAATTCTTTACAGTCTATTAGAAAACTGAAATGGAAAAATCATAAAAGAAAAGAAGGAAGGAAGGAAGGGAGGAAAGGATAGTTGGAAGTAAAAAATTATACCCTTCTGTGGTAGGCAGAGTAATAGCTCCCTAAAGATATCCATTCCCTGGGACCTGTGATATGTTGCCTTCCATGGCCCAAGAAACTTTGAAAATCCAACATCCTGGATCTTGAGGGGAGATTACTCTGAATTATTATAGTGGGCTTAAAAATCCCATGAATCCTTACAGCAAGAAAATCTTTCCCAGCAGGTTAGAGAGAGAGAGGCAAGACGATGGAAGAAGGGTTAGAGTGTTGTAATGTGAAAACAAGTTAACTTGCAGCTGCTGTCTTTGAGGATCATGAGCTGGGAAATGAGGGAAGACTCCAGAAGTTGGGTAAGGCAATGAATCAGATTCTCCCTTATAACTTCTACAAAGCACAGCTCTGCTGATACTCTGATTTTGGCTAGTGAGGTTCATGTTGAATGTTTGACCTACATAAATATAAAATAATAAAATTTGTGTTATATAAGCAACTAAATGTGTGGTAATCTGTAACAGGAGCAATACAAAACGGATACACCATCTTCCCACATTAATGACAGAGAAAATATAAAACAAGGAAAACTCTGCATTAAAATTGAAAGCTAGGAGTTTCCATCGTGGCTCAGGGGTTAACAAAACCGACTAGTATCCATGAGGATGCGGGTTCGATCCCTGGCCTTGCTCAGTGGGTTAAAGATCTGGTGTTGCAGTGAACTATGGTCGCAGACGCAGCTCGGATCCCACATTGCTGTGGTTGTGGTGCAGGCCGGCTGTAGTTCTGATTGGACCCCTAGACTGGGAACCTCCATATGCCCCAGGTGAGGTCCTAAAAAGCAAATAAATAAACAAATAAATAAATAAATAAAACTAAAGAAAAGTGCCACCTTAATTCAGACTGGGAACCTCCACATGCCGCAGGTACAGCCCTAAAAAGCAAATAAACAAACAAAACAAACAACAAATAAATAAATAATATTGAAAGCTAGAGAAAAGTGTCACCTTAATTCAGAACTGAAATTAACCCACGAGGCTAGATCTCAAAGCTCTCTTTTGAAAGAACGTGGCTTTTCCCCAAAATAAACCAGAAAAGTCCTATATCCAGTGAATTCCTCAAGGCTTGAGAGTGAAATTTCTGAGATGAATGCAGACAGTGAGATTCCCCAAGAATGAGTTCAACTAGAGTGCCTTTTGTTGCCACAGAAGATGTTGTGGGCAGATACCACTGCAATGGTAGCGCCATGGCTCCAAGAGCTCTTCCTAATAGTAGGCCTAAAGCAGTGGCACCTATGGTCTTACAGGTAACAGATTTAAGATTTTTCTCTAATGTAGGAGATTTTTAATTATCAGAATCAGACCTGAAAACTCAGATAACTCTCATGTTATACTCACCTAGGCAGCTTTTGCTAGAGGCGGTAGCAGCCCTTGGGTAAGAATTTTCATTTATCAGTAAATTTCTGGGTTTCTTAATGACTATTTAGAAAGGCAAAATGATCTCAAGAATTAAGTGTCTTCCTGCTATAGAAGGGGCACGGTAACACTGGGTTTAGCAGTAAATTCAGTACCTTTGGCCTAAATAGCATAATTTATGCAATGATGAATTTTTCCTACATTCATTGTCCAGTGATAGATCATATAAACTCTCCTATGCTGGTAATTTATTGATCAATTGAATTTTTCTTTCTCTCAGCTCCTGTCCTGCTATTCCATGTTTGCTTCTGTATTGCTAAGGCACTGAAAGTTTTAAATTGTACTTTTGTAAAATCCCAGGGATAGACTTTAAGGTCAGTGTCCCAGAGAGACAGCTCCCACATGGGAGTATAGACAAGAGGAAGTAAAAGGCAATTTACTCTGCTTCTCATGTTGTTTACATAGTGACTATAACAGTGGCCTCATCAGTGGCAGTGGTGGTGTCAGTGACATCAGTGGGAGAGAGGGTACCTGAGTTTCTGTAAAGCAGCAATGTTGACAGAAGAGGCAGTGGTGACACCCTCAAGAGGCTGAGGCCCATTTGAGCCTACAGGCTCCAGCATGCAACTACAGTACCCTCTGACTGCCACTTACTACCCCTTCTTCACCCTCCAGTTGCCTTGCCACCATTCCCCCCTTTAGCTCTCTACTCCTTCCAATATCCCAGACATCAGTTCCTTGCTTTAATTTCTTGTCTGCCTGATAATCACTAGAATGGCTTCAATTTCCCAACCACACTGGTCTTGACTTAATCGGTATTTGCAAAGGAAGTAGTCTCAAAAATAGGCTTTCTAGGAGTTCCCAATATGGCTCAGCAGGTTAAGAACCAAACACAGTGTCCGTGAGGATGTGGGTTCAATCCCTGGCCTCACTCAGTGGGTCAAGGATCCAGCATTGCTGCATGGTGTGGTGTATGGCAGGGATGCAGCTTGGGTCTGGTGTTGCCATGGCTATGGCATAGGCCGGCAGCTGCAGCGCTGATTCAACCTCTAGCCTGGGAACTTCCATATACCACAAGCATAGCCCTTAAAAAAATAGGCTTTCTTGGATTGAAATCTGGGTTTGTTATTATACTTATCTTCTGAGAATTGTAACTACATTGCCAGTGGAAAATGGACTAATTTTATTCCATGTCAACAAATGCAAAACTGTACATAAATTGGATGACTTTAAAGGCAAATGCATGAGGCAGAAAAAGCTGTTTTGTTTGACTGTTATTGTGGAATGATTATTACATGGATCACAGGATGGATGGGCTACTGCTTTTTTTTAATTACTCAATGAATTTTATTACATTTATAGTTTACAATGATCATCACAACCCAATTTTAGATATTTCCATCCCCAAACCTCAGTGCATCCCCCTACCCCCAACCTGTCTAATTTGGAGACTGTAAATTTTTCAAAGTCTGTGGGTCAGTATCTGCTCTGCAAAGAAATTCATTGTGTCTTTTTTTTAGATTCCACATGTAAGTGATAGCATTTGATGTTGGTGTCTCACTGTCTGTCTGACTTCACTTAGCATGACAATTTCTAGGTCCATCCATGTTGCTGCAAATGCTGTTATTTCTTTCCTTTTAATGGCTGAATAATGTTCCAATGTGCATGTGTACCATATCTTCTTGATCCACTCCTCTGTTGATGGACATTTAGGTTTCCATGTCTTGGCTATTATATAGTGCTTCAAAGAACACTGGCGTACATGTATCTCTTCGAGTCATTGTTTTCTCTGGATAGATTCCCAGGAGTGGGATTGCTGGATCAAATGGTAATTCTATTTTTCGTTTTCTGAGGAAATTCCATACCGTGTTCCACAGTGATTGTACCAATTTACATTCCCACTAACATTGTAATAGGGTTCCCTTTTCTCCACACCCTCTCTAGCATTTATTGTTTGTAGACTTTTGGATGATGGCCATTCTGGCTTGTATAACGTGGTACCTCATAGTGGTTTTGATTTGCATTTCTCTAATAATGAGTGATGCTGAACATCTTTTCACATGTATTTTGGCCATCTGTATGCCTTCTTTGGAGAATTTCTGTTTAGATCTTCTGCCCATTTTTTGATGGGGTTGTTTGGTTTTTTTGGTATTGAGCTATAGGAGGTGTTTCTAAATTTTGGAGATTAATCCCTTGACAGTCATTTCATTTGCAAATATTTTCTTCCATTCTATGGGTTGTCTTTTCGCTTTGTTTAGGGTTTCCTTTGCTGTGCAGAAATTTTATGTTTAATTAAGTCCCATTTGTTTATTTTTGTTTTTACTGACATTATTCTAGGAGGTGGATCTGAGAAGATATTGCTGTGGTTTATGTCAGAGAATGTTTTGGCCTATGTATTTTTCTAAGATGTTTATAGTATCAGGTCATATATTTCGGTCTTTAATCCATTTTGAGTTTATTTTTATATATGGTGTTAGGAACTGTTCTAATTTCATTCTTTTACATGTGGCTGTCCAGTTTTCCCAGCACCACTTATTGAAGGGACTATCTTTTCTCCATTGTATATTCTTGCCTCCTTGGTCATAGATTATTTAACTGTAGGTGTGTGGGTTTAATTCTGGGCTCTCTATCCTATTCCACTGATCTATATTTCTGTCTTTGTGCCAGTACCATACTGTTTTTATGACTGTAGCTTTGTAATATTGTCTTAAGTAAGGGAACCTGATTCCTCCAGCTCCATTTTTCTTTCTCAGGATGGCCTTGGCTATTCTGGGTCTTTTGTTCTTCCAAACAAACTTCAAAATATTTTGTTCTAGTTCTGTGAAAAATTTCCTGGTAATTTGACAAGGATTGCATTGAATCTGTAGATTGCCTTGGGTAATATAGTCATTTTGACAATATTGAGTCTTCCAATCCAAGAACATGGTATGTCTTTCGATCTGTTTGTGTCATCTTTGATTTCTTTCATCAGCGTCTTATAGTTTTCAGAGTATAGATCTTTTGTCTCTTTAGGAAGGTTTTGTCCTAGGTATTTTATTCTTTTGGATGCGATGCTAAATAGGATTGCTTCCCTAATTTCTCTTTCTGATCTTGCATTGTTAGTCAATTTCTGTGTATTAATTTTGTATCCTGTGACTTTGCCAAATTCATCGATGAGCTCTAACAGTTTTCTGGTAGTGTCTTTAAGATTTTCTAGGTATAGTATCATGTCATTGGCAAATAGTGATACTTTTACTTTTTACTTTCCTATTTGGATTTTTATTTTATACAATGAAGAGAATGCCATACAACAATGAGAATGAAAGAACTAAGACTATAGTCAATGCATGTGAATGGACAACCCAAACAAGTAGTTTAGTGAACAAAGTCAAACACAAAAAGGTACATAGTATGTTATATGAAGTTCAAAACTATATTAAGTTCAAAAACAGGAATTCTTGATGTGACACAGTGGGTTACAAATCAGACTGCAGTGGCTCAGATCACTGCTGTGGAGGTATGGATTCGATCCTCAGCCCAGCACAGTGGGTTAAAGGGTCTGGTATTGCTGCAGCTGCAGTGAAGGTCACAGCTGCAGCTTGGATTCAATCCCTGGCCCAGGTATTTTATATGTGTGTGTGCAGCCATAAAATTTAAAAAAATGGTGAAAAACAGGAGAAATAAATCTATGTCAATGGAAATTAGTATAGAAATTAAATTTAGTTGCGATTTAATGACTAAAAGGGGCTGTAGTGGAGGTCTCTCAGGTATTAGCCATATTCTGTTTCTTAAAATGAGTCCAGCTCATGTACATATATTTGCTCAGTTGGTGAAAATTTGTCAAACTATTCAGGATTTGTGCAATATTCTGTGTATAACTTCAGTAAAAATTTTAACAAACCATAAAAACAGAACAAAACAAAACCAAAAATTGATAAAAAGACTTGGTGAAAGACTCAAAGGTACCAGAGCCATGAGTGAAAAGGCATGAATGACCACCATGTTTCCAGTTTGAATGAATGGGTGATTGATATCACCATTACTGTGACAGAAAAATTAGAAATTGAAGCAAATGTAAAGGAAAAGAGCTTTTTTTTTCTTTTTTTTAAAATTATAGTTGGTTTACAATGTTCTGTCGATTTCTGTTGTACAGCAAAATGACACACACACACACACACACACACACACACACACACACACACACACATATATTCTTTTTCTCACATTATCCTCCTTCATGTTCCATCACAGGTGACTGGATATAGTTCCCTGTGCTATACAGCAGGATCTCATTGCTTATCTGCTCCAAATGCAATAGTTTACATCTACTAACTCCAAACTCCCAGTACATCCCACTCCCTCACCCTCCCCCTTTGTAAGGACAAGTCTTTTTTTTTTTTTAGGGCTGCACCTGTGGCATATGGAAGTTTTCAAGCTAGGGGTCAAATTGGAGCAATAGCTGCTGGCCTATACCACAGCCACAGTAACGCAGGATCTAAGCTGCATCTGTGACCTACAACACAGCTCACAGAAATGCTGGATCCTTAATCCACTAAGTGAGGCCAGGGGTTGAGCCTGTATCCTAATGGATCCTAGCTGGGTTTGTTAACCATTGAGCCATGAAGGTAACTCCCAACCACAAGTCTTTAATTCAAAAATATATAATGTTAAGAAGCCTGTGTGAAAAAGCCAAGGAAGAATACAGAACTTTTAATAGGAAGATAAAGCTCTGTGTAAGCACGAGAAAATAAAATGCTGAGAAGGACAACTATAAAGTAATGAGAATGTTTGGAAGAATATGAGCTGGAAGAGAATACAAACTATTCTTTGTTTTTATTCTACATTCCAGATTTCAGCATGATGTTCAAGTGTAGATATTTTAGATAGCAGAAGAAAATGTGGAAAGTCAATTTCAGGGTGGTAGGTATGGTTGTCTTTCATTTGTGTTACATTAAATAATTGTTTTTTAAGGTGTTATGAAAGTAACTCTTTTGCCCTTCTTTTGTTTGCCCATTTCTGTTCCCCTATAACTTTAAAAAACCTGATTACAAGAAGGAGATCACTAAGAAATTGAAACCAACTCCTGACTTATGCTCTCCTGAATGTACACCATGCCTTGTCTAACCTGTTGATTATTTTCCTATATAAAAAGAAGTAAAAATTAAGAATTAAGCAGTTAAAAAATGATTAGCTCTCTGCTTCAAACAGCCCCTCTAAGCAATCCTGCAGGCAAGAAAACATCTGATGAGAATCATCCAGTCTGCACTAAGGGGAGAAGGATACAAAACCCAATGTCCTACCTTGATGATTCAATGAGATTCTACCCCTCCCCTTTTTTCCCTTTAAAAACTGTCATGGCTGAGCAGAATCTTTGGAGTTGGTTTCTGGAAACGAGTCCACCTTCTCCTCAGACTGGTGGCTTTAATGATTAAAATGCCTTCTCTTTCTACTGACACTTGCCTCTCAAATTAATGACTTATGAACAGTGAGTAGCAGAACCTGGATTTAGTAATGGTGAGAACATAATATAAAGAAGAAGATTCAGTAGACTAAAAACAGTCTTGGTTCTTGGGAGGTAACTATCATTAAGGATACAGAAAAAAGAAGATACTCAGTATGAGATTCTCTAGTTCCATCCATGTTGCTGCAAATGGCATTATGTCATCCTTTTTTATGGCTGAGTAGTATTCCATTGCGTATATATACCACATCTTCCGAATCCAATCATCTGTCGATGGACATTTGGATTGTTTCCATGTCCTGGCTATTGTGAATAGTGCTGCAATGAACATGCGGGTGCATGTGTCTCTTTTAAGTAGAGCTTTGTCCGGATAGATGCCCAAGAGTGTGATATCACTTATAACTGGAATCTAATATCCAGCACAAATGAACATCTCCTCAGAAAAGAAAATCATGGACTTGGAGAAGAGACTTGTGGTTGCCTGATGGGAGGGGGAGGGAGTGGGAGGGATCGGGAGCTTGGGCTCATCAGACACAACCTAGAATAGATTTACAAGGAGATCCTGCTGAATAGCATTGAGAACTATGTCTAGATACTTATGTCGCAACAGAAGAAAGGGTGGGGGAAAAAACGGTAACTGCAATGTATACATCTAAGGATAACCTGACCCCCTTGCTGTACAGTGGGAAAATAAAATTAAAAAATAAAATAAAATAAAATACCTGGAAAGATTGAAAAAAAAAAAAAGAAGATACAGAGAAAAGATGTGAACCATAAGAAAAAAAAGCATAAAAATTTTAGGGAGTAATATTTGACATGATCTCATATACTAATGAGATCTCATATACTAATGAGATCTCATATACTATTGATTAAGCATAACAATTGAGAGAAGACTGTCAAGCTTGATAAAGAATCTATTGGTACATGAATGTTATTACTTTTAAATTAACATAACAGAAACAAAGCAACTAACTTAATATCTTTAATAATACAATCATATTAATAACAATATCAAAATTAAATAATTTTAATCACAAACAAGAAATTATTAAATTTAGCCAAATTAGAATGGCATTTAAGGGAATAATATGAAAAAGGAAAAAGTATTTTTTTAAGTAAAAAATTTTTTTTTCTTTTTGCTTTTTAGGGCTGCACCCACAGCATATGGAAGTTCCCAGGCTAGAGGAGAAGTGGAATCCTTAGCCTCTGTACTATGCCACAGCCACAGCAATGTGGGATATAAGACATGTATGTGACCTACACCACAGCCCACAGCAATGCTGGATCTTTAAGCCACTGAGCAAAGCCAAGGACCTGAGGAACCCGAGTCCTCATGGATATTAGCCGGGCTCGTTACCACAGAGCCAAAACACGAACACCAAATTATTCATTTTAATGAGCCACAGAGACATTCTCTGCCAAAGTAGGTAGGTTTTTTTTTTTTTTTTCCTCGTGAATTATGTTAAATCTTCAATGGAAGTTTGGAAGTTGATGAATAATGTTGAAGACTATCATTAAGTTCTATCATTGCAATCAAGCTCTCAGTTGTAAAAAAAAATCTCTTGATATAATTCTGTGCAAGGGACTATACTAGGCTTGCTATTTTGTTTGCCAACCCAGTTTTGAGATTCATAGCCTTCAGCCCCAGGTGCACCCAGTACACCACGGTAGTAGACGGACATTCTAGGCAAATAAACCAGTGAGATATAAGGTACCAAAAACTGACTGACAATAGTGACACTACCTTCTAACTATGGGTGAGTAAACAAAAACCGGAGAGTACAATCAGCCTGAAGTCACACTTTGGACTAGGTCTTTAAAACTTTTTCCATGCCATGCTAAGGGATTTGCAGTTAATCTTCTATGACGTGTGGACTCTTGCGTATTTTTAAAAGGAGGAGAAATGTAAGCAGGGTTATATTTCAAAAAGGTAAATATAGTTGCAGTAAAGAAAATACTTTCTGGGGATGTGGCTAAGGTACAGTAACCGATTACAGGTGAATAATGTCTGAATGAATAGCTGGAGAGAGAACTTGGATTAATATTAATATCTGAATTAGAATTGATATGGTCTTGATAGATGATGGTGAGCAGGAGAGTAGAGAAGATCCACGTTGCTCTATATGCTGCTTGAGGCATTTAAAGACAACTGGACACAAGAAGAGTGAGAACAGAAATGTAGCTCCTGTTCAACCTGCCAATTCTTAAGTCTTGTTAGAACTATATTTCCTACAATGGGTGTGTCGTCCCCTAAAATATCTCTCTAAGTGGGTCATCTATTCTAATTCATCCACCCATGGGCTCCCCTTTTCAAGTTCCAGCTTCCAGAGAGAGTGCCTTTTATTTTTTTCTAAAGTGCAGAAAAAATTGCTACTTAAGTAGAAACAGTCCTTGATGGAGAAGTTGAGGGTAATATCTGTGTTTATGACTTGAGTCACTTGGTCAAGTTTTAGAGCTTTGCTTCTCAAAATGTGTTGCTCAGAATGAAGGCATTGATGTTGTCAGGAATTGTATTAGAATATTCAATCTGAATACTGAATCATAATCTGTTTTAAAAAGCTTACCAGGAGCTTTATATACAATGAATTGGGAAGCATTTTTTTTAGAGTATAGATAGTGAATGAATACCTCAGAATTTGGTTATTTAGGGAGCATTTTTCCATGTGCTTAACCAGAAAATTCATCAATTTTAGGTGAGGGCCACGAGCCAACTCATGCAATAGCTTCTTGCTGCATCTATAGGAACAGGACTCAGAGAAGATATACATTTTCAAAGCTGTGAAACAGGTAAAGTAATAAATATTTTTCACAAGATTTTAGTGGCATTTTAGGAACCCCCTTGTAATTTATCAAATACTTTCTTTCCATAATCAGTTATATAATATGTTTTGTAACTGAAAAAAGAAGCATAAACACAGTATCAATTTAAAATAATACAGAGGTGGAAAAATTAATGCTATTAAGAGAGGGTCAATTAAACCAAGATGTCAAAATAGGCTAAAATAACAAGATTATAAAATTTATGTTTACCAGTAAAAATGCCTTAAAGTAGGGAAGGGTAGATATTGAGTTCCACAGGCATTAATTCTCTTAGGCTGTAGGTTCTTAGCACATATTTACCTGGTTCATGTCCTCATTTCTTCTTAGTCTCTGCTTACATTGAATGTACTACTGAGATTTTTCCTGCCTAACCCATATAAAAGAGCAGTTCTTCCTCCATTTTCAGGATTATCCTGTTATGCTTACTATGCTTTATTTTTTTTCCAAGTATCTCATTTCCCTTTGAAGTTCAACTTAGTTACATGCTTATTTCTTTACATGCCTCTGTTCCCTATAATATAACAACCTTGAATTCTGGGACTTTTTCATGTTGTTAACTATTTTATCCAATATTATTCTTCTATGCTCATCTAGGAACACAGTAAGCACTCTATAACTGTTTGTTTGTCTGGCATACAGCTGTCCTAAACATATAGTTTATAAAATAATTACTCAAATCTTTTCATTTAATATGGAACCAGAGAAGCTATCATGTATCATTCTGAGAACAGAAAAAATAAATATTTGCAATTGATCTAAATACCTTGACAATAATTTTTTTTTGCAAAATCTAGGAAATTAATAAGCTGTTTTAAAAAGTATATGCAGCAAGCAGGAGTTGTGTCCTTTTCCACTGTCAACACAGGGCAAAACAATAGAAGGCAGCCAGTTACAAGACTGCCAAAGATCTGTTGCAATGGTAATGTTTTTAAAAGAAGCCAGAGCCTTAACAAGTTGAAAAACCTACCTCCTCTAAGAAATATGACTAGATCTACATACATATTATCAAAACAAAGGATAACAAAATCATAAGTAAAGAACATTCACTAGAAAAAGTTTTGCCTAGGAGAAGATGGAAACCGAGACTGAACATTTTCCCACAAACTGAAAAAGAAAAAATGATATGACTGTAGCTGAGAAAGAGTTCCAGAGTATAGAAATGCACAAGTCAGGAAAGAGGATCAAAGACAAGACAAGATGCTGAAATCTGACATAGGAGAATACAGGAAAACAGATGGCAGAAGAGTAGGGGGACACGCTCGCCCTCTCCCACAAACACAACAAAAAAACCACATCTACAGGATAAAAGACTCGCACAGAACGGTAACCAATCGCTGGCAAAAGAACCTAAACTCCAATAACGGCAAGAAGTTCGTGACATTACTAGGTAAAACAAGAAAAAAGAGGACAGTGAGAGAAGGTGAATCCAAGCTGGACGGGTGCTCCCAAAAGGGAACTGCGGAGGAGAAAGGGATCCTGCACCCTGGAAAGTCACCTACTCGGGGGAAAGATCAAAGAAACTGGAGGAATCTCCAGATGCAGAGAAGAGTGTAGCAGTAAGTTGGAGTTCTGAAAAGCAGATCGAGAACCGAACAGACCATCTGAACTACGGGCACAGTCACCAAAAATTGAGATGCCTGGGTGGGGACTGGGCACCGAATCCTCAGCTCCAGAGGTTAGTCCCCGGGAAAGGGCTGGGGGGGGGGCAGGGTGGAGCGGAGACTGCTTGGGAGGTCTAGAAACCGGTCTGTCAAGTTTGATGGGGCAGAGACTGCCTGGGAGACTAGAAAACAAAGCTGTCCCAGAGGAAGGGAGCAATACTCTAGGGGCGGGGAAGTGGAAAGCCACATCAGAGGGAACCTGGGAGAAGAGCCTGGTCTGCGCCCATGCTGGGGATGGGAGAGAAGAAGGGGTGGGTCCCCATAGAATACTCCCCACACCACAGCAAGCTTACCGGCCCACTAGCTAGCAGAAAGCTGTGCTTCCCAGTGCATCCCCTCCCCCCACCCCCGCCACTCCCTACTCACTCGCCGGACCTGAGGCTGCCTGCCATCCAGGAGGGCTGACTTCAACAATTGCCTGAAGCCTACCACCACAGGGGCTGTCCCTGCACAGGCCTGCTTGCCCTTTGGAGGGGCTACACCCCCGCAGAGTAGCACCAAACACCACCAGCCCCCGAGAAAAGGCCTATAGCCCAGAAAAGCTAGAACAAGCCTAGCCAGGTGGTGAAAAGATCTGCCTAATTCTCGGACAGTCTTTCTGAGTCAGGCTGCCCTGGGGAGGAGCCTACTGGCTTTGCAGCAGCCCAGCTAGCCTCAGGGGGTGCCGAACTCTTGCAGATCAGCTGCATAGGACTGCCAGCTGCAGGTAGGACGCCCTGCAGCCCAGAAAAATTACAACAAGCCTGGCCGGGCCATGAAAAGATCTGCCTAATTCTCAGACAGTCTTTCTGAGTCAGACTGCCCTGGGGAAGAGCCTTTTGGGTTTTCAGTGGCCCAGCTAGCTGCTCCAGCCCTCGGGGGGAGCTGCACTCTTGTGGAATAGCTGCAAAGGACTGCCAGCTCTCTGCAGGACATCCTGCAGCCCAGAAAACTACAACAAGCTTGGCCAGACTGTGAAAAGATCTGCCTACATTCTCAGACAGTCCTTCCGAGTTGGGCTGCCCTAGGGAAGAGCCTCCTGGGTTCTCAGTGACCCAGATAGCTGCTCCAGCTCCCAGGGGGTGCTGCACTCCTGAGGAACAGCTGCCCAACACCGCCAACCCCCTGCAAGAACCCCACAGCCTAAAAACACCAGAGCAAGCTCTGCATGACTGAGTGAAATCTGCTACCATCATGGTGTGGACCTCCCAGTCCCGTCTGCCCTCAGGAAGTCCTCCTTTGCTTCAAAGAGACCCTGTTAGCCCCATCAATACTACAGAAAAGCCACACTGCCTCAAAAAAGATTGACCAACAACGCCAGCCCTCAGGAAACATTCCACGGCAGTGACAAGGCAAACACTGCCCGGTCACGGAGAGTACAACTCCCTCAGGAAAAAGAAAACAACAAGCAAGATGAAGAAGCTGAGAAACCACCCCCAGTCAAACCAACAGGAGAAGTCACCTAAAACAGTCAACAATGAAACAGATCTCTGCAGTCTGACAGACCTGGAGTTCAAAAGAGAAACAGTGAAAATACTGAAGGAATTAAGAGAAGATATGAACAGTAATGCAGACACCCTCAGAAAGGAACTAGAAAATATAAGGAGGAGCCAAGAAAAACTAGAACATTCATTTGCAGAGATGCAAACTGAACTAAGGGCAGTAAAAACCAGAATGAATACTGCAGAAGAATGAATCAGTGATATGGAAGATAGAATAATGGAAATCACCCAATCAGGTCAGCAGACAGAAAACCAAATGAAAAAACAGGAAAGCAATATAAGAGACCTATGGGATAATATAAAGTGGGCCAATCTACACATAATAGGAATTCCAGAAGGAGTAGAAAAAGATAAGGGAATGGAAAATATATTTGAAGAAATTATCGCTGGAAACTTCCCAAATCTAAAGGATACTGGGTTCAAGATACAGGAAGCACAGAGGGCCCCAAACAAAATGAACCCAAATAGACCCACACCAAGACACATCATAATAAAAATGGCAAAAGTTAGTGATAAAGAGAGGATCCTAAAGGCAGCAAGAGAAAAGCAGAATGTTACCTACAAGGGAACCCCCATAAGAATATCAGCTGATTTCTCTACAGAAACACTACAAGCCAGGAGGGAATGGCAAGAGATATTTAAAGAGCTAAAAGGAAAAAATATGCAACCTAGAATACTCTATCCAGCAAGAATATCATTTGAAATAGAAGGGGAAATAAAAATTTTTTCCAAAAAACTAAAGCTAAAAGAATACAGCAACACAAAACCCAGGTTAAGGAAATATTGAAAGGGCTTCTCTAAACCAAAAAGAAAGGAAGGAAAGGGAAGAAAAAAGAAAATAAGAAAAAAAAAAAAAAAAAGAAGAGGAAGAACTAGGACTGAGGAAACCGCAATCAGGGAGCAGTAACTCAAATAAGCCAGCATACAGATTTAATCATGAACATGCTTCAAACAAAATAAAATTAAAAAGAAAAAAATAAAAAAGAGTCATCAAAATCATAAAATGTGGTCAAGGGATGGTAGGAAATAAATAACACTTTTTGTTTCTTTGTTTGTATGTTTCTCTTCTTGATTTTAATGTAGTAATGAAGTGTTTGAACTTACAGGACCATCAGGCTAAAACACACAATTATAGGAAGGGGTTAGCATACTTAAAAAACAGGGCAACCACAAGCCAAAACCGAATATTGAATTTGCAAAAAATGAAAAAATAAACAACAACACTCAAGCAGATAATAACAGGAGACCATCCAACCAAAAAAAAAAAAAAAAAAAAAAAAAGAAAAGAAGAATGGAGAACGATAGAATCAGCTGGAACACGAGGTTCAAAATGGCAATAAATAATCATCTATCATTATCACCTTAAATATCAATGGACTGAATGCCCCAATCAAAAGACACAGAGTGGCTGAGTGGATAAAAAGGCAAAAACCTTCAATATGCTGCCTATAAGAAACTCACCTTAGGACAAAGGACACATATAGATTGAAACTGAAAGAGTGGGGAAAATATTTCACGCCAATAGACATGACAGAAAACAGGAGTCACAACACTCATATCAGACAAAATAGACTTTAAAACAAAAGACATAAAGAAAGACAAAGAAGGACACTACTTAATGATTAAGGGATCCATCCAAGGAGAGGATGTTACTATCATCAACATATATGCCCCAAATATAGGAGCACCCAGATACATACAACAAATATTAACAGTCATAAAGGGAGATATTGATGAGAATACAATCATAGTAGGAGACTTTAATATCCCCCTTACACCAATGGACAGATCCTCTAGAGAGAAAACCAGTAAAGCAACAGAGATCCTAAAGGAAACAATAGAAAAGTTAGTCTTAATTGATATCTTCAGGACACTACATCCAAAAAAAGCAAAATACACATTCTTCTCAAATGCTCATGGAACATTCTCAAGAATCGACCACATATTGGGACACAAAGCTAACCTCAATAAATTTAGGAGCGTAGAAATTATCTCAAGTATCTTCTCTGACCACAATGCCATGAAATTAGAAATCAACCATGGGAAAAGGAAAGAGAAAATACCTACTACATGGAGACTAAACAACATGCTACTAAAAAACCAATGGGTCAATGAGGAAATCAAGAAGGAAATTAAAAAATACCTTGAAACAAATGAAAATGAAGACACAACCTCTCAAAATCTATGGGATTCTGTGAAAGCAGTGCTCAGAGGGAAATTTATAGCAATACAGACCTTTCTCAAAAAAGAAGATCCCAAATTGACAACTTAACCCTCCACCTAAACGAACTAGGAAAAGAAGAACAAAAAAGACCTAAAGTCAGCAGAAGGAAGGAAATTATAAAGATCAAAGAAGAAATCAATAAAATAGAGATTCAAAAAACAGAGAAAATTAATAAAACCAAGAGCTGGTTCATTGAAAAGGTGAACAAAATTGACAAACCCCTGGCCAGACTCACTAAAAAGAGGAGAGAAAGAACCCAAATAAACAAAATTATAAATGAAAAAGGAGAAATCACAACGGATACAGCAGAAATACAAAAAACCATAAGAGAATACTATGAACAACTATATGCCAAAAAGTTTGACAATCTGGAAGAAATGGACAATTTTCTAGAATCTTACAGCCTGCCAAAACTGAATCAAGAAGAAACAGACCAACTGAACAGACTCATCACTAGAAATGAAATTGAAGATGTCATAAAAACACTCCCTACAAATAAAAGTCCAGGACCAGATGGCTTCACAGGTGAATTCTCTCAAACATATAAAGAGGAATTGGTGCCCATCCTCCTTAAACTCTTTCAAAAGGTTGAAGAAGAAGGAATACTCCCAAAGACATTCTATGATGCCACCATCACCCTAATTCCAAAACCAGACAGAGATACCACCAAAAAAGAAAACTATCAACCAATATCTTTGATGAATATAGATGCAAAAATTCTCAACAAAATCTTAGCCAACCAAATCCAACAACATATCAAAAAAATTATACATCGCGACCAGGTAGGGTTCATCCCAGGTTCACAAGGATGGTTCAACATACACAAATCAATCAACATCACACACCACATTAACAAAAGTAAAGTCAAAAATCATATGATCATCTCAATAGACGCAGAAAAAGCATTTGACAAAGTCCAACATCCATTCATGACCAAGACCCTCGCCAAACTGGGTATAGAGGGAACATTTCTGAATATAATCAAAGCCATTTATGATAAAGCCACAGCAAATATAATACTCAATGGGGAAAAACTGAAAGCCTTCTCACTCAAATCTGGAACAAGACAGGGATGCCCACTCTCACCACTGCTCTTCAACATAGTTTTGGAAGTCTTAGCCACAGCAATTAGACAAACAAAAGAAATAAAAGGCATCCATATAGGAAGAGAAGAGATAAAACTGTCACTGTATGCAGATGACATGATACTATACATAGAAAACCCTAAGGACTCAACCCCAAAACTACTTGAACTGATTAATAAATTCAGCAAAGTAGCAGGATATAAGATTAATATTCAGAAGTCAGTCGCATTTCTGTACACCAGCAATGAAATATTAGAAAATGAATACAAAAATACGATACCTTTTAAAATTGCACCTCACAAAAGCAAATACCTCGGAATACACCTGACCAAGGAGGTAAAGGACCTATATGCCGAGAACTATAAAACCTTAATCAAAGAAATCAAAGAAGATGTAAAGAAATGGAAAGATATTCCATGCTCCTGGATTGGGAAAATCAATATTGTAAAAATGGCCATCCTACCCAAAGCAATCTACAGATTCAATGCAATCCCTATCAAATTACCCATGACATTTTTCACAGAACTAGAACAAATAATCCAAACATTTATATGGAACCACAAAAGACCCAGAATCGCCAAAGCAATCCTGAGAAACAAAAACCAAGCAGGAGGCATAACTCTCCCAGACTTCAAGAAATACTACAAAGCCACAGTCATCAAAACAGTGTGGTACTGGTATCAAAACAGACAGACAGACCAATGGAACAGAATAGAGAACCTAGAAATAAACCCTGACACCTATGGTCAATTAATCTTTGACAAGGGAGGCAAGAACATAAAATGGGAAAAAGAAAGTCTATTCAGCAAGCATTGCTGGGAAACCTGGACAGCTGCATGCAAAGCAATGAAACTAGAACACACCCTCACACCATGCACAAAAATAAACTCAAAATGGATGAAAGACTTAAATATACGACAGGATACCATCAATCTCCTAGAAAAAAACATAGGAAAAACACTCTCTGACATCAACATCATGAATATTTTCTCAGGTCAGTCTCCCAAAGCAATAGAAATTAGAGCAAAAATAAACCCATGGGACCTCATCAAACTGAAAAGCTTTTGCACAGCAAAGGAAACCCAAAAGAAAACAAAAAGACAACTTACAGAATGGGAGAAAATAGTTTCAAATGATGCAACCGACAAGGGCTTAATCTCTAGAATATAAACAACCCAACAGCAAAAAAACCAATCAATCAATGGAAAAATGGGCAAAAGACCTGAATAGACATTTCCCCAAAGAAGATATACAGATGGCCAACAAACACATGAAAAAATGCTCAACATCGCTGATGATAAGAGAAATGCAAATCAAAACTACCATGAGATACCACCTCACACCAGTCAGAATGGCCATCATTAATAAATCCACAAATAACAAGTGCTGGAGGGGCTGTGGAGAAAAGGGAACCCTCCTGCACTGTTGGTGCGAATGTAAACTGGTATAGCCACTATGGAGAACAGTTTGGAGATACCTTAGAAATCTATACATAGAACTTCCATACGACCCCGCAATCCCATTCTTGGGTATATAACCGGACAAAACTCTACTTAAAATAGACACATGCACCCGCATGTTCATTGCAGCACTATTCACAATAGCCAGGACAGGGAAACAACCCAAATGTCCATTAACAGATGATTGGATTAGGAAGAAGTGGTATATATACACAATGGAATACTACTCAGCCATAAAAAAGAATGACATAATGCCATTTGCAGCAACATGGATGGAACTAGAGAATCTCATCCTGAGTGAAATGAGCCAGAAAGACAAAGACAAATACCATATGATATCACTTACAACTGGAATCTAATATCCAGCACAAATGAACATCTCCTCAGAAAAGAAAATCATGGACTTGGAGAAAAGACTTGTGGCTGCCTGATGGGAGGGGGAGGGAGTGGGAGGGATCGGGAGCTTGGGCTTATCAGACACAACTTAGAATAGATTTACAAGGAGATCCCGCTGAATAGCATTGAGAACTTTGTCTAGATACTCATGTTGCAACAGCACAAATGGTGGGGGAAAAACTGTAATTGTAATGTATACATGTAAGGATAACCTGATCCCTTTGCTGTACAGTGGGAAAATAAAAAAGAATACAAGAAAAGAATGCTCCAAATAACATATAGGCATTCACTGGGAAGCACAATGGGAAGATGTGAGAACAGAAAAGTCAACTGAGAAAAGAATGTACACTGTAGTTTTTGATTGAATGCCAGATAGCTCAAAAAGGGCCTGAAAACTTGGAGGCAGTGGATGAAGCTTTATGAACACTGAAAATTACCCAAATGATTTAGCAAAGAGCCTCACACTAGAAAGAGACTGCTGGCGATATTACCTAATTAAACAGGACAGGTTCAATAACATCAAAGTGAGAAACTCATATAAGGAATGGAAGAGGAAACAGAGCCAGTAGATACTAGAAAATAGGAGATCATGTTCTGATCACTTCACAAAAACAGTAGAAGAGAGGTTTCTGGAGAAGTGAAACCATTCAGGAAGACATCTCTAACCTAGCAATGAGAAATATAAGATGATCATGACCAAGAATTCCATTCAGAACTATTTTAAGAAACAAAAAGAATAAGAAACTGGATAAAATCCTTACAGACAATGAGAGGGCATCAGAAGGGTATGCCCACAGATTGGATTTAAATTACATTCGAATAAAACAAAGATAGAAGATATAAAAACACAACAAAATCAGAATCATAAGATGTCAGCAAATAGACATAAAATTCAAGAAATATTTGGAAAAAAATAGAAGAAACATTTCAGAAATGAAGAATAAATGAGATAAAAAATTTAAAAAGCAAAAAATGACTAAGGTACTAGAAGGTGAAAAGGAACATTTGTAAATAAAAAAGTAGACATTTAAACATATTGTGAAAGTGTGATGAATAGAGAATTTAGGCAAGGAAGATCCAATATATGTATACTAAGAGTTCCTGAATAGGAGAAAAAAAATCAAACAGCTCAAATACTGAAAATTATATTTGAAGATAAACTTTTAATTATTATTATTATTATTATTTTTTGTCTTTTGTCTTTTCAGGGCCGCACCCATGGCATATGGAGGTTCCCAGGCTAGGGGTCTAATAGGAGCTATAGCTGCTGTCCTACACCAGAGCCATAGCAATGTGGGATCCGAACTGCATCTGTAACCTACACCACAGCTCACGGCAAGGCTGGATCCTTAACCCACTGAGCTAGGCCAGGGATAGAACCCTCGACCTCATGGTTCCTAGTCAGATTCGTTTCCACTGCACCATGGCAGGAACTCTGGATAAATTCTTAAATTTTTAAAAAAGAATTAAATATCTGAAATTTTGTACGGAAAGAGTAGTCTACATATTGGGAAAATCAACTTGGAACAAACAAAAATCAGGCATATTCTAAAATTGCTTGAAATTTTGAAATTGAGCAAGCAAATGAAAAAGGCTATATCATTCATAAGGAAAAGAAAAGTAGACTATCATCAGTTTTTTGACAATACTTTACACAGCAGTCAATTAAACAGCATATTTTTAATGCTAGAAAATAAGAAGTGAGCTAACAATTTTATATTTAGATTTTTAATATAAAAGAAATATCCAGTCTCACTCAGAGGAATAAAAATATAAATCAAAACCATAGTCCACTATTACATTTCAAATATTATGTTTTCAACTTTCCAAAAGTTTGGTAACACACTGTGTGTATCCGTGTGTGTGAGATGGTATGAGAAAATAGGAATTCTCATAAATTTCCAGAGAAAGTATGATTTAATATTATACCATATGAAAGGATATTTGATAATGTCTATCAAAATACGAATGCTATAACCCTTTGATGTGGCAAGTCAGCTTTCAAGAATTTATGCTACAGATATATTTGTAAATAGGAAATGGCATACATAAAAGTTATGCTGTATAATGACTGGAAATAAAATTTATCATTAGAGGAGTGTATTTTGATGTATTCATATGCAATTTAAAATCAGAAAGCTCTTTATTTACTGAGTGAAAGGTGGCTAATATGTATGGTTATTTGGGGACTGCCTTCTCACTGTATCCTCACATAGCCTTTCCTCTCTGCATGTGTATAGAGAAAAACTCCCCTATCTTTTCCTCTCTTAATAAGGACACTAGTCCTGTAGGAAAATAACTCCATGATGTGACCTAGTTTATTTAACTTTAATTATCTCCATACAAACCTCGTCTTCAAATATAGCCACTTTGAGGGGTTAGAGCTTCACCATATAAATTTTGGGAGGAACGCTATTCATCGCATTACCATATGCCTTTCCAAATGTTTGATTTTGAAACAGATAAATGAATGCATGACCGAATGAATACATGAATGAATGAATGAGTGAATGACATAAAACCCAAGCCAATAAAACTAAAAACTGCTATAGAGGGAGAAAGACATGAGTTGAAGCTAAGAATACTTAATCAATGGTGTAAAGGACTTATTTGAATAAAGAGAAATGATAAAAGATTAAAAGTGATGGAAAAAGATCTTGAATATGAAGTAGAGAGGAAAAAGATTCAAAATAAGAAAAGAAATGGAGATCCTGAAAAATGAGCCCAGGTGGATAAAGCAGGCCAACTGGCAATTAAGATGGACCAAAAAAAATTCAAGACTTTCAAAGTAAACTTACATTTAAATGCTATAATATTTACATATGAAAAAACCCATACAAATCTATAAGAAAGTAATGAAGACATTGGTTGAGTTACTATAAGTTAACTAAAAATAATGTGAATCCTTGATAGAAATAATGTAATGTACGGAGTTTTGCTCATCTATACCAGTGGGGCTGAATTTGTTTTCACCTTCAGCTAATTTGTGAAAACATCTGAAAATTTGTTAATGAATCAATGTAGTCATAACTTTAAAAATTACATTTCTAGCAATTCTTCCCAGAAGATATAATGCACAAAACATTATAAATAATGATTTTATAAGCAATGATATCTATGCATAAAACATTGATATATAGTTATATGTGTGTATATACACATATAAATATAAATCTATAGGCGGATTTTCATAGATTTGGAAATGAGCCAAATGTTAACCAAGTGATACAATAAATTATGATTAACATATACTTATTATATGCACTCATTAATATTGTGAAAATTTAACTATGACATATGTTGTTTTATAAAACATCCCTGTTGCATAATTATATATTTTATATTACATGAACTATGTAAATTTATATAATTAGGGAACAATCTCCATTCTAATAAACTACTCTAGTGAATCTATCTTGAATTTACTATTGTTTAAAATGTGTATGGTGTTCCCCTTGTGGCGGAAATTAATCTGAGTAGGAACCATGAGGTTGTGCGTTCCATCCCTGGCCTCGCTCAGAACCAGTATCGCTGTGAGCTGTGGGGTAGGTCTGAGTTGGCTGGGATCTTGTGCTGCTGTGGCTGTGGCTGCGGCATAGGCTGGCAGCTACAGCTCCGATTGGACCCCTATCCTGGGACGTGCATATGCTGTGGGTGTGGCCCTAAAAAGCAAATAAATAAGTCACTAAATAAGTAAATAAAAATAAATGAATAAAAAAATAAAATGTGTGGACTTCAGAAATCTCTTCAAAAAGATCGATTTATTCATCATAACTAATGATCATTTACTCCAACAATTTAGTCATAATATCTTAGATTATTTCACCCATTCTTTTTATTTTTTAAATCCTAACTTTCCAAATTTAGACAAAAGTCGTTTTGCCTCACAGTCCTTTTATGGTTAGGTGATAAAATCCCACCTTGTTTAAATCAAACTATTTTCTATTTCCAGAGCCTAAAATAGTCCCTCCCTCCTTTTATGTTTATGTCTTTCTCTCTCTGTGTGTCTCTCTCTATATATATACATATATTATCCATATATATAATTACTTATGTACATAGGTAATAATTAATAAATAATTTTCTAAATAGAACATTGTTACTTCAGCCTGAACCTATAAATCACACTCTTTCAAATACATATTCTCTATGCCATTATTAGTTCTGCATTATTAACTATCACTGAATTGCTAATACAAAGGAAAATATATGGTGCTGTGGTGCAGATGTATTGAGAGATAACAACAAACTCACCCACACTTTCACACTGGAAAGAAGAGTATTTCAGAAATAAGGATATCTAAGGCTAGTTTTGAAAAAGGACTAGGAGTTAGTCAGATGTATAAGCTGAAAAAATGCTTTATAGGAAGATGAAGAAAACCATTGAAATAAGAGAAAACAAGACCTTTTGAGGAACAGACACATTGGAGTGGCATGTGTTCAGAAATTCTATATGGGAGTAGTTAGAGATGAGTCTGGAAAACTGAACCAATAACTTATCATGAGTGTCCATACATGATACTCAAAGAATTTTTTTTTTTTTGTCTTTTTAGGGCTGCACCTGCAGCATATGAAGGTTCCCAGGCTAGGAGTCTAATAGGATTGGTAGCTGCCAGCCTATACCACAGCCACAGCCACAGCCACACCAGATCGGAGCCATGTCTGCAACCTACACCACAGCTCACAGCAATGCCGGATCCTTAACCCACTAAGCGAGGCCAGGGTCAAACCTGTGCCCTCATGGATGCTAGTCAGATTTGTTTCCGCTGAGCTACAATGAGAACTCCGGAATTATTACTTTTATCTTGAATAACTGACTCTAGGACCCCCTAAGCAATTCTTGGTGCAAACAATGGTTGTGGTAAAAGAGGAAAAATCAAGGTAAATAGTTGTCTGCAACAATTTCCCCAAGTCCAGGAATACCCAACCAAGACCCCAGAAGGAGTTTTCATCTTTTCCTGTCCTGAGCTCCTGAGACTGTCTTCCAAGAGAGGATACTGGAAGAGGACCAGGTCAGACAAGGTAGATATGCACCTCCGTGTTTATTGATTATACTGCTCTAGTCAGATTCCACTGGTGAAGTAACAGGGTTGAAACACTCTAAAACTCTTACCTGCTGACTCTGGGGACATAAGCTGAATCTGTACTACTTCTTTCAATGCTTGGCTGATAGTCTGCGTGGACTTATGAAGTCTCTTTTACAATGAAGATAGTCTCCTTTCCTGAAATATCTGTGAATATCTTAATGCTTAATCTACCCCAATATAAGAATTATTTAATGAATAGTTTGGCTGACCAAGCCATAACATGCTTTGAATCTTAGAGAAGTGAAGGTCACAACACTCTAAATGTTTATTTATGTAATTTTTTCAATGTAGCAGTAAAGCTTGAGTTAAAAATCTAACAATTTCAATTAAATTCAATGTTAGTGTTTGTAAGTCAAAATACATTAGAATTATGAATGAGCTTTGGACTAACCATGTAAATGCCATATTTATTCAGAGAATGAAGACTTGACAGGAGAAAAATCATAATTTCACAATAGACGTTATGTCATTTCAAATCCGTTTCCAATGTCATCTGTCACCATTTTATCCATTCTTTTCATTCTAGATTTTCTCATTGAAGGCCTCAGTGTTAGGAATTCTGTTAAAGGGGTCACTTGGAGGTTAGAGAAGCCTTCAGTGACAGAAGCTCCATAAAAGAATTTGTTCTTACAAACTGTCAAATGGTGATTTTTAACTGACACTAATTTGACAGGCTGAAAATTAAAAGAAAATGTGAGAGGATTAAAACTTTTAGCCACATGTATCATTTTCAGCGGTGACTTGCTGTAAGTAAAAGAAAACTCTTTAGTTTCAAATACTGAAAGAGGTGAAAATAAAATGTTAATTGGTTTTTAGACACACTGGCATATATATGATTTATATATAATGTAGTATATATAATCTATTCTATATATACTTACTTATATACAATTATATTATAGATAGTTAAGTAAAATATTTTTCAGAGAATGCTTTAATACTTTTGTTGCCAGCATATAACATTTTAAATAATTGAGAATTTTGGGCATCAACAATTTAAATATGGAGTCCTCTGAGAAAGCACTGCTTATATCCAGTTGAAAAAATTGATTTATTAAACACAATTAATAGAATTTTACATATTTTTAATTGATTTCAATAATATACAATCATTTACATTTAAGAATTAGGCCAAATATTTTAGGATTGGAATCTCTCTTTACAATAATTCTTAGGATGCTACTTAAGGCCTTCAGGAGCTGCTTCATTTTATTCATCAGTCCACTACATTACTTTCTACTCTCATTCTAGTTTCCTTTTATTTAAAGCACTTATCACCAATTTGTTTTACTATGTATTTTTACTCTATCTTGTTTTTTTTTTTTCCCACACTAGAATGTGTGTTCTGCATAAGCAGAGTCCTTTCTGTTTGCTCACTGCTATAACCTTAGCATCTAGAAAAACACTTGAAATGTAATGGGCATTCAATAAATATTTGTTGAGTACATATTTGCTGAAATTTATATTTTGTAGGGAGAAATTGTGATCTAGAGGAATTGTCCAAGTTTAGATGACTAGTCTGTGGAATTTTCAGAAACACAAGGTTTTATAACACTTGGAATAACATAATTCCTATTTCCTAAATTCTTTCATATGGAAACCTTGGACAATACGCACACGCAAGCATCCACATACATAATGTATTATACACATAAAAAATTATTGAATAAATCTTTTTCCTCAATTTATGTTATTTCAATTATTTTCAAGAAATATTTTCTAAATGCCATTTGCAGCAACATGGATACAACTAGAGATTCTCTTGCTCAATGAAGTAAGTCAGGAAGAGAAAGACAAATACCATATGATATCACTTAAATGTGGAATCTAAAATATGGTGCAAATGAACCTGTCTACAAAACAGAAACAGACTCACAGACATGGAGAACAGACTTGTGGTTGCCAAGGGGGAGGAGAGAGGAAGAGGGATGGACATGGAGTTTGGGGTGAGTAGATGCAAACTATTACATTTAGAATGGATAAGCAATGAGTTCCTACTGTACAACACAGAGAAATAAATCTACTGGGATAGAACATGGTGGAAGATAGTATGAGAAGAAGAATATATATATATGTGTGTGTGTGACACAACACTGTAAATCAACATACTTTAATAAAAAAATGAAATATTTTATAATGGCACCACCATCTAAGACTATTAAAATGAATTTGACATTAAAAAAGTAAAATTTACTTATTAAAAAAAATGACTCAGAGCTTCCATTATATTATGAATATATTAGAAGTTTAGGAGAATACTGAGTCAAAAAAGGTTATAATAATTATCTAATATTGTACATATCTATATCTAGACACATATGCCGTATATATTTGTATGCATCCATAATATGTGTACACATGCTATATCTACATATATACACTGTTTATACACATATAGACACATGTATAATATGTAGACACACATACTATCAAAATTATTTTAATGCTAATTTGAATAAGAAATGAGTAAAATTTTAATAAAAAATTATTTTAAAGTAAATTTTTGGTATCATATTTTTATTTTTAATTTTTGGTTTGTTTTTGTGACTAAGAAAAAGGAAAAACAATACACAAATAAAAAACCTTAATATCCAGGTAGAGTATTCATTAGATTTGTTTGCCCGGAATGTACTTTGTGTGCTTTTCATTAGTTCAGAGTTAATCAAGATGAGAGGAAAAAAATAATCTATAGAGAAAAGGTGATGGCCAAGTCACTGTTTTTTGCCTGCACAGTCAATCCACACAGTACAGGTTTGGCTGCCTGACCTCATTCTTCTTGCCTCTAGCAAGTTTTTGATTTTTATTGGAAGAGTCAACCATCTCATACTCTCAGTTTAAGTTGCTATTAAGTTTCCACACCCATGAACAGAGGCTGTGCATCATACATCCAGGCCATTGTTCTGTTTTGTGGTAGAAAACTGATCTCAGCTGTCTCATCAAAAAATCTCTCAGATCTGTTAGGTGACTTCTACTGGATGGGAAAGTGTAAAGAAAAATCTCCAGGAATATCTGGCACCTATCTTTCAATCACAAGAGTAGAAGGAATTCAAGAGGAGAGATAAGTGAAAAACAAGATTCAGAAAATCTGGATGCTATTAACACCTATGCATTCCTGTATTTATACTCCATATCTATTCCTGAACTTTTCAGTAAGCTGAATAATTAGAATTCCATTTTGTTTAACTTATTTTGGGTAAGCTTTTCTGTTGCTTAAATTAAAAAAAGCCTGCTAGAATCTAATAGTCTTGATATTAAAGTTAATTTACATGCACAGATTTACAAAAATAAATACTACATTTTGGTTTAGAATAACTTGAATGAAGTACATTTTTTCAGATGATATGTTCTTTTGCCTTGAGTCAGCTGATTCTTGTTGTCAAACTAGTGTTCTTAATGATTAGATTTGTAAATTCTCTTACAACATAAACATATGCCCAAGAAAAGTTGATGGTGAAGGTGATGGTAGTACTGTTGTCCATCTTTGCCACTTATGTGAGTCATACTTTTTGAGGAGCAAACAGAGGTTCCAGAAAACATTTAAATCAACTATCTGGTCCTTGTTTCTGGAGATAAAGTGTGAGGAAATGAGATGCTTTTCATTACCACAGGAGCTGGCATTGTGCCTACATCTTCATAAACTCGAGCTGTCTTTTCACACAGATTAAGAGCATTAGAATCTTAATTACATGATTTTCTGGGTCACTCAGGTATATTAGCTAAATTGACAAAAAAAGATCTGTGAATGTTTCTCTATATCCTTATCAACATTCTCTGTGTTCCTATGATCCTTCTGGAACCTACAACCCAATTCTCCTCCTGATATTCAACATTTGGGAAGTCTCCTGAAAGATTTTATGCTGGCACGTTTTCCTGGGCTTCTGCATGGACTCTGAAATGAATCATTTTACCCTCCACTTGTTTCAGTAGATAATTTGGCAGAGGGAGAACTTCCTGTGTAAAGCAGGTGTTCATGGGGTAGAGAGGGAGGTTGGGAGATTGAAATCAATGTGGTTGTTAGAAAAATTCTCAATGCAAGTATTTGCTTAGGGCAATGGTCTGTTTACTTCTTTTGGTTGTGCTGAAGATCCAAGGAAAAAGAAAATACTGCACTGGTTCATTTCCTCACAACATCCCTTGTTAAACATCCAGAGAGTGTTCATACAATCCTTTTTTACTTTTGCCCCATGATAAAAGACTATTAGTTACCATTATATTCTTTCTACATAGTTCTTTCTACACAATACTGAAAACATGACCAAATTCTCTTTTACAGTCCCTGAATTTTCTGACAGTTTATTTTTTAAAAAATTCACATCTAAATTTGTAGGCTATTCTAGTACAAATGAAAAAAAAAAAACTAGATTAGTTCTTATTACATTTCAGATAAAATGGATTAGTAAACACAAGTTGAACAGATTAATTTATTTTTTTATCTAAAACCAAACAAAAACACACTTATGACGGCAGGTAGGTTGAAATTTTGCTTGTATGTTATTATAACGCTGGTGTAACTGTTTAGTTACAATACAAAATAATATAATTATTGTGAAGCCATGTCTCTCAGGCTAATACAAAAAAAAAGAAAGTCAAAAGATAATGATAATTATAATGCCTGAACTGTTTTATAAGATTTTAGCCAAAGGTATTGACGAGATATATTTTTTATTTTTTTACTTTATATTAGTTTTGAACCATCTTCTCCTCTAACTTATTTACTAAATTATTATTTTTTTTCTTTTTGGCTATGCCCACATGGGCATAGAGAGTAAAGTCATCACAATATTATAATAAGATTAGCATGACAGATGAGCCAGAACAGCTTCCTAGGTACTAGCTAACCTCCACATGACAAGAAGGGAGGGAACATTTTTTTTTTTTTTTTCCTAATGAGAACAGTAATGGATCTCTTTAAAACTACTGCTGAAAGTTGGGGTAGAAAAACAATATGACCGATATTTTAAAATTAAGTACATTTCAGTGACCGGTCTTATCTTCTAAAATTTTTAAAATGGGTAATATGGGTATTTTCTTTCATTGAAAATGATAGAGGAGTTCCTGATGGGGAGCAGTGAGTCAAGAGTCCTACTGCAGTAGCTCAGGTTGCTGTGGAGGCGTGGGTTCAACCCCTGGCCTAGTGCAGTGGATTAAAGGATCCTGCTTCACCAGAGCTGTGGCATAGATCACAGCTGTGGCTCAGGTTCAGTCTCTGGCCCAGGAACTTCAATATGGCAGGGGTGTGGCCGTAAAAATAAATAAATAAATAAATAAACTTTTTTAAAAATAGTAAAGATGAAGATAGTGATAGAGATAGAGACACAGATGCATACTTTCCTGTTCTCATGGCAAATGGAAAGCCAGGGTTTTCAAACTGAGGGATGCTACCCGATTTCTTTATTTCTAAATTGCTATAGAACAGCAGCTCTGAAAAATTCAAGTTTTTTTTCTAAATCACTGGGACAATAATTAAGAATGTTATTTTTATTTATTTATTTTTATTTGTCTTTTGTCTTTTGAGGGCTACACATGGAGGCATATGGAGATTCCCAGGCTAGGGATTGAATAGGAGCTACAGCTGTCGGCCTACACCACAGCCATAGCAATGCCAGATCTGAGCCTCGACTGTGACCTACACCACAGCTCACCACAACGCCGTATCCTTAACCCACTGAGCCCGAGCAAGGCCAGAGATCCAACACGCAATCGCATGGTTCCTAGTTGGATTCGTTTCCACTGTGCCACGACGGTAACTCCTGATTAAGAGTGTTAAAATGTGGCTATTGCAAAGACTGCTTCCTGGATTCTCCTACATGATTTTCCCAGAGAAAATTAAAATATATATACTATGTTACATCTTCAAGTGGCTCAAAGCCAGAAACCAAAATAAACTCAATATTCTGAGTTATAATTGAATATAATCACTTAGTCTATTCGTAAGACATAATTTTGAATTTAGAGCTTCCTTAGTCTAAGGATATGATACTGAGGAAACCCTAATGGAAAAATATACAATATTAGGAGATAGCTTCATGTTATAGTTACATAATTAAAGATAGATTTATGTTATAGTTACATAATTAAAGAAATTTTAGGCATTGAAACATGATTTTAGAATAAAAACGCATGACAAAATTTTCTACAAATTTTATGAATAACATGAAAATAATTCAAATAGAAAAATTAGCAGAACACATACTCTATAATATCAAGACTAAATATCTATTAGGTTGCTGAATATTGATGATTTAATATTATCTATTCTGTTGTAAATTTCCACGTATTCTAATACTTAGAGAATTTTGTTTTTATTACCATAAAATTACCATAACAACAACAACAAAAGTAACACTTGCTAAAAAATAAGACAGAATCCATGCGAAAGCAGAGGTTAGAGAGTGGGTTCATAGGAAAGACGTGCTATGCCTGAGGATCATGGCTGATTTCATGTGGCCAAAGATACTGACCGGCAGAACCACTCTTGAGGTCCCAGGGATTCATGAGTGCCTGGATTCCCACCCATTGCCATTTGCAAAACTGAGGGGACAGACTGAGGTAAATTGTCTTGAAATCTCTTTGTCTTACTTACATGTGTACACATTGTGTGAATAACCCAGGAAAAAAACTTTTTTAAGGCATAATTTGTAAGAATTGGTGATTTCATTACCTTCCTCAGTTGGGCTTACTATAATGGTTTGGAAAATAGATTTTTGAGCATGGAGAGAAGACTGAGTGTAAGTGTTGCTGACAGTTGATGCAGCTTGCAGATCATATGAAATGGCACTGATAAATATATCCGTGTGACAAATTTTCCAGCTAGCCCAGTCACTCTGAAGAGAGACTGCAGTAGGGATCTAAGGCTGAAGTCACAGGTGGCTTAACAGAGGTAGTGTGTTTAGTGGCTGTAACAATGATGACAAAAAAAATAACCCAGATGTTAGGTCCAGGCTTGTTAAAGGCAGTTTTATAACCTAAAAAGCAATTATACTAGAGTTTCAGGGTGATGTGAATGGCAATTAAAAGGATATGGTAAGCCTGACCACATTTTTTTCTGTAATCTGCTCTCAGCCTACAATGACAGATCGTCATTACTGTAATTCTAGTTGAGATCTCCTGTGAGGACCAAATAGAACTGAGAAGCTGCACTCAAAAGCCCTCAGTGAATGTCCCCTGTAGATGTTGCCTAGATGTTTCCTGGTGGATATTATTGAGATGATGTTCTTATAAAATTAAAAAAAAAATAACCCTCTAACTTACATATTTGTATGTCAGAGTGCTCAGTTTTGTAGTCTTCAAACTCAGCCCACCTGTGGAACTACTTTACTCATAAGTTTCTCTAGAATTTAGAATGAGAGAAGTTGCCATATTATGGAACTCAAATTCCATTAGAAAAATGCTTGGCCTGTAATGTACTTTCGTTTTTGTCAACGTACTTGTGTTGATATAATTGTTGTTGATGTCAGTTCCTTCAGAGAAAATATGGCATGCTAATAGGTCTACTTTTCCACAGAGCAGATTTAATTTATAAACCATAGCAAGGGATTCTTTTCTAAGTATAGACATACGGTATTTCATCTTCCTTCCTAGATCTGCACATATGCCTATGAGATAAAACAATGTGTTAAAATGACTTTGGATAAGTTTACTTTCTAATCTTACATGCTAATATGGAAACTGTAGAGTGTGGGATGATTTCTAGGTTATGTATGTCTTTTTAATAGACTGTTTTAAGGGGAGTTTAGGTTCACAGAAAACACAGAGATTTCCTGTATTCCTATATACCTCCTCCTCCCTAAGCACACTGTTTTCCCTACTATTAACATCTTGCATTTGGGTAGTACATGTAATATAGTTGATGGACTAATACTAATACATTATTATTAACTAAAGTCCGCAGTTTACTTTAGAGTTCACTCTTTATGTTGTAAAGTTTGATGGGCTTCGACAAATGCGTAATGTCATGTATCTATCATTGCAGGAACATATGAAATAGTTTCACTGCCCTAAAAATGCTATGTGCTTCACCTATTCATCCCTCCCCCTCTTAACCTCCTGAATCCATGGCAACCACTGATCTCTCTATTGCTTTTATAGTTTCATCTCTTCCAGAATGTTATATAGTTCAAAGCAAGCAATCTGTAACTTTTGCAGACTGGCTTCTTTCACTTGCCAATATGCTTTTAAGGTTCCTGTTTTTATTTGTGTGTGTTGTGTGTGTACATATGTATGTGTGTGCCTTGATAGCTCATTTTTTTGTCGTGAAATAATATTTCATTGAATGGATATGCCACAGCTTGTTTATCCGTTCACATATTTAAGGTCATCTTGATTCTGTCTAGGTTTTGGTGATTATGAATAAAGCTACTATAAACATTCATATGACATTTTTGTGTTGAAATAAGTTTTCACCCTACTTTGTAAATATTTAGGAGTAAAATTGCTGGATCATATGGCAAGCTTATGTAAGCATATGGTAAGCTTTGTAAGAAACTGCCAAACTGTCTTCCAAAGAGGCTATATCAGTATACATCCCCACCAGCAACAAATGAGAATTGCCATAGCTCCACATCCTCTCCTTCATTTCATACTGTCAGTGTTTTGGATCTTAGCCATTCTAATGTTGTGTAGTGGCCCAGGTTATACTTTGCCTCTGTTATATTGATAATATCATTGCTCTAAAATAATACCATCATCTTATTATTTATTGTGCAATTCTCAGCCGTAGTGTTTATCGGACATCTATATCTAACTTCTAATTATAGATCTTATCCATATGCTTCATTACTTTGTTGATCAAATTCTTATCTGAACACCTGAGTACCTTCTTTTTCCCTTTGCTTAATTTATGATGATAAACTCACATTTCCTATTACTTCTTTCCTATTCCAAAGACCTCTGGTCCTTGGAGGATTCATTATCTTGTTAAAATCCCTTTATTTATCTCTTACATTTTCCATCAGCTCAGTTTTTTTTTTTTTTTTCTGATGCATGCAACAAACAAGTAACCTTTTGCCATCTATCTTCCTATTATTCTGTAGGGAAATACTAATGGAAATATTTCCATTCCTTTCCCAAAAGGAATCATACATTCTTAACTACTGCATGGTGTGTGTTATCTTATTTTTCCTCACATTGATATCCTCACATTTGCCCATTAGATATGTTTTGCATAATGAAGGTGAGACTAGAACATGAATCTTCTGACTCTTGCAATGTTTATTTTCATATTGATCATCAATACATGGAAACTTTATAAGTGATTCATTCTATCACCCAGAATTGACCGGAAAAACAAAACAAAACAAAAAACCCTAAAAGAATAAGGGACATAAAAACCCCAACATATATAACAATTTTTCCTTTTATCTGGTACTCAAATATAATCTAATGTTATGGATGGATTGAATGAAATATATCCCTTCAAAAGATAGGGTGAAGTCCAAAATCCCAGTATCCCTGAATGTGACCTTATATGGAAATAGTGTCTTTGCAGATGCAATTGAATTAAGATGAGGTCATTATAGTTCACTTTAATCCAATATGACTGTGTCTTTATAAAGAAAGGCCAGAGACACATAGGAATAATGTAACTTGATAACAGAGTCAGAGATTAAGGTGATGGAGCTGCAAGGCAAGGAATACTCAGAATCAATGGCCACCAATAGTACATAGGAAGAAGAAAGGAAGTATTATTATACCTAAAGTCTCAGAGGGATCCTGGCCTTTGATCCTTGCTTATAGCATGGCCTTGTAGCCTCCAGAACTGACAGAAAGTAAATTTCTGTTTTTTTAAGCCATCCAGACTGTGCTATGTTGTTACCTCAGCCACAGGAAATGAATACCACTGTGGGTCAAATAAGAATGTCAGTGAAGCTGTGTGTTTTCCCAAGTGTGCATATTTTAGGACCAGTCTTTTTCTCCATTTCTTGTTATGGTCAAATGTATGATGCTATCTTATTTTTTATTTATTTTTTACCATATATCTTTTCTCCTATATATTTTCAGTTTAAATTAAGATTATTATCGTTTAGTTGTTACTGGGGGACCAGGGAAGAGAAAGGGTTTATTTGCTAGCTATGCCATGCACAACCATAGGAAATTGCCTAAAAACCCTCATGAACCAAACCAATGGAAATAATAGAAACAAAGAAACAAAGAGGAATAATAGGGCACCTACTCAAAGATGAAAAAAACTATAATTTGTTTTTCATGTGTGTTTGTCATTATATGTAAACACCATTCAAACCTATCCTTCCTTTTTTGGAAGGCAGCTTATTGAAGGTAATCAATTTTAAAATCAATACTTATAATTTGTTTTGATTCAGGGGACATTATTTTTCATTCCTGAAAGATTTTCCTTTTATTTACAGAAAACTGGAGCTCATATGTCAGTGATGTAAATCTTTGTTTTCTGTCTGCTTTGACACAATTTGCCATTCTTCACACTTGGCTAAATATGCCAATTTCCATCATCTCATCTGATGGCAGTTGCTAAGGTGTTAGTCCTGATTTCCCTAGTATTCCCTCCTCAAAACCAACATTAAGGAAACTCCTGGTGAACTGGAAAAGTCAGGTTTATGTTGGTGGGGCTTCTGCCTTAATCAAACACCTTCAATTACTTTAAAAATAGAGTTAAATAGATAATGGAGGTGGTGGCTATTTGATTGCATAGATCTAATAGAATCTATCTGGGTTTAAGATAACAAACAAATTTATTCATAGAACTTGATAATCAATGAAACACAAAGATATCAACTATGAGTCACAACAGAGCAGTCAGCTATCCCTTGATTTCTGAATATGTTCTATTTAATATTTAGTAGCATATAATTTTAACTTTTAAATGCATACATGTTATAGCTTTTTTATACAGATTATCAAATATCTACACCCATAAAACAATTTCCCACCTAGAATAAATATTGCAATTTCACATGCATCCAGCACTTAAAAAAATGCAATTTGGGAAACTATTCATTGGTTGCAAAATTCAATGCAAATAACATCCTTTGAGGACCTACAAAAATGCAGGCACTACTTTAAGAGGGAAAAAAAAACAAAGCATAGGTATGAGCATGTTGTACTTTGAAGGTCTTGAAAAGTGTAGCTTAATTTAAATGGAAGGGAGTTTTATCTTGAACGTTAGTGGGAGAGAAGGTAATTTGTTCAATCAGGGACAGATAATGGAGGATGTGACATGCCAGGCCAACATGTGTTAAGCTTTACCTTCCAAGCAATAAAGTTTGTTGTCATGACTGCATTTATAAAAACTGATCTGGAGGTAGAATGCAATGTATATTAAGGAAATGGAGATCACAAATGAAGTAAAAAGTCTAAGACAGGATGGAAAGAGAAACTGAAATGAAGGAATGAATGATTCCAAAGTTAATAGAGTTTTGTTGAGATGTTGAACATGAGAATGAAGGTGATGATAAAGCAGTGTAAATGTGTTACAAAGACTAAAGGAATAAAAATAATGAAGCACGGAATATATATCTGTAATTGGTCACACACTATCTGGTTTGCTATTTTAGTTAAAAGTCAAAATAATCATAAATTTATGAGGAAGATTTTATTATCCAAATTTTTTAGACATGTAACTGAACATCACAAAAGTCAAAGTAAGAAATTGGTAAAAAGGATATTCGAACCCAGACATTTTGACTCTAAACCTAATAAGTTTTTTTCAACATAATCCAGCTATTTTTATTTTATAATGAAATAAACTATCAAACCAGGCATAGTATTTCTGATTTTGGTAGGAAGTATAGGTTTTAAGATTAAAAATAAAATCATACCTATTTTTCCTTTAATTTGCATTTCTTCTGTTGCTGGAGAAAGCAAACATTGTTTTGATCAATTTTAACTTGCTTTCATGTGGTCTTTTTTTTCTA